>NC_143059.1:52746500-53050833 GCF_052426305.1 Pelodiscus sinensis
GGCATTTTTCTCTCTCTCCCGCACCCCTGTCCCTTGGTGCCTTCCCCTCCCCCAGCCCAAGCCTCTTTCCCCCCCCCCCCCCCCCTCCTCTCCTCTCCTCTCCTCTCCTCTCCTCTCCTCTCCTCTCCTCTCCTCCGCCGCCGCATGAGCCGGTTCCCCACCTTCTCCTTCCATGTTGCAGGGCCAGGGTCCGCACTCAGGCCCCAGAGGCCGAACCCGGAGCCAGCCGGGGTCCGCAACGTGCCTCCCGCGGGTTTCAAAACCCTGTGCCATGATGTCATATCACGCCTGGGTGTCCTTCCCACCCACGTGCAACGCCGCGCATGCGCGGCAGGCGGCGAGGAGGAGCTGCGCACGGCAGGGACGTCCGGGGCCGAGGAGGACTCTCTGGGGGCGGGGGGGGGGGGGGATCCAGGGCCCGCTCCAGGCAGAGCCGGGGAGAGACCCAGCTCCATATAGTGGGGGAGCAGGGCCCCGGCTCTTAACTCGCTGGCACTTCCGGGTGTAGGGGCGTGGGGCCTGATTCGAATAGGTCGAATCGGCCTAAGGGCCGGTAGGCACCAGGCACCCTGAGGCCCGGCATTTTTTTTCCCGCGGCACACTGCGCTATAGTATTTAACATTTTCATTCATGACCAGGAAGAAAACATAATTATCACTGAAAATTTGCAGAGGATGTACAGAATGGGGGAGTACAAAGGGGACAGGCTGCCAACACAGAATGGTCAGAATTGCTTGGTGATCTGGACACAAGTAAACATTTTGTGTTTCAATATGGACATTTGTAAATGTATACATCTAAGAATAAATAACTCAGGTGTCCTCTATCCCGGATATAACAGAATGAAAAATATATGGGGGTATGGAGGATGGAAAATTGCAGCCAGAAGACTGAATGTATTCGTTGGATATATAAACAGGAATACTGAATTGGAATAGAATGGTTATATGTAGGAATGTAAGTGACTAGTTGACTATCTGATAAGCAGAAGCTTATCAGATAGTCGACTAGTGATGTGAGGAGTCGCTTTCTCCATCCCCTTGCTGCCTTTGTCAGAGAGAGGCAGCAAGAGGGAGGGGGAGAACAGGAGTTGGTGCTGGGAAGAGCTGGCTTAAAAGTTGGTTCCCCTCAGCACCATCTCCGTGGGGGGAGGCAGGAGAGGTAGAGAGACAGGAGAAACAGCACGAGCGGGGACTGAAGCTGTCTCTGCTCGCACCACTTCTGCTGCGATTCTACCCCATGCTCCCTGCAGAGCTTCCACTTTTGAACTATAGCAAAAGCTCAATAGGGGTAATTTGCTAAGAGCTCAATAGGGCTCTTGCTACAGGTCAAAGGTGAAGGTGCGCTTAAACTAATCGATTAGTCTATCTAAATCAGGCATGTCAAACTGGAAGCCTACTAAGTGCCGCACAAACAAAAACTGATAGCCCTCAAGGCCACCAAAGAAAATGTACTTCTATCAGAAAGTCGTAATTATTTATTATTATGCAGGCAGTCCCCGGGTTACATACAAGATAGGGACTGTAGGTTTGTTCTTAAGTTGAATCTGTATGTAAGTCGGAACTGGCATCCAGATTCAGACGATGCTGAAACTGATCAGTTTCAACAGCGGCTGAATCTGGACGCCAGTTCCAACTTGCATACAGATTCAACTTAAGAACCCCAGGCGTCCCCAAGTCAGCTATTGCTGAAACTGATCAGCAGCTGATTCCAGGAAGCCCAGGGCAGAGCAACTCTGCCTCGGGCTTCCTGTAGTCAGCTGCTGGTCAGTTTCAGCAGCAGCTGACTTGGGGACGCCTGGGGCAGAGCAGCTCGGGTGCTGCTGGGTTGGTCCAGTAGCGCGGCCGCTCCTCGGCGCTACTGGACCAACCCAGCAGCACCCCAGCTGCTCTGCCCCAGGCGTCCTGATTCAGCCGCTGCTGAAACTGATCACCAGCAGCTGAATCAGGACTCCTGGGGCAGAGCAGCTGGGGTGCTGCTGGGTTGGTCCAGTAGCGCCAAGGAGCGGTGCTGCGGGACCAACCGGCAGCGCCCCGCCTGCTCTACCACAGGCCCCAGGCTTTGCTCCACGTCTCCCTGGTCTGCTGGGGGGGGGGGGGGGCACTAGCTGCGTTCCCCCCCCCCCCCCCAGCAGACCAGGGAGACGGGGAGCAAAGCGGCGGAGGACCCGGGCTGGACCCGCGGCGCTTCCAGATCAGCTGGAAGCGCCGCGGGTCCGGCCCGGGTCCTCCGCCGCTTTGCTCCCCGTCTCCCTGGTCTGCTGGCTCCCCCAGCAGACCAGGGAGACGGGGAGCAGCTTTTCTCGCCCCGGAGGAGGCAGGCGGCGGGACCAGGCGTCCCGCTGCTCCAGTCCTCCGGGACGAGAAAATCCCCGTTCATAACTGCGGATCCGACATAAGTCGGATCCGCGTAACTCGGGGACTGCCTGTAGATTATGTTTTAGGTATATTTTATAATTTTTCAGTTCTTGTTTTAAGTTGAATACAGTAATTTGATGTGTAAAATTATTTGCCCATATAAAATAATTTTTAATGTAAATATAAATTTAAAGTACTTCTTAATTATTTTATATGATACATAACTTGTTTTGTTGAAATAAAAAAGTATAGACCATGGTTAATCAAATAGAACAGGTTTCTGTGAAAATTTCAGATACTTCGTAAGTTTGAGATTTTGTGTAAACATATAATATTCACGTATTTGCAAAAAATTGACATTTATTTATATAAAATTAATATGCATGTTGTGATTTTTTTTATTTGGGAATAAATAAATAAATAAAAAACAAAATGTTAACAAAATATCCCCCTCCTTTCGCACAGAGCCAGGCACTTCCCCATACTCCCCGCTCTAACCCAATGCCTCATCCCTCCCCCAGAGCCAGGCACACACCCCCTCTAATCCGATGGCTCCCCCCTCCTAAAGAGCCAGGCACCCCCAACCAAATGCCTCCTTCATCCCCCAGAGCCAGGCACTCCCAGCCCCCCCCACCTAATGCCTCCCCACTTCCCCAGAGCTAGGCACTCCCAGCCCCTCCTCCCCCCAACCTAGTGCTTGGGTCCTGGAACTGCTGCCACACATTTTTTCCTTCGGCGCTGGGGCGGCGTGAGGTGAAGCACAGAGCGGCCTGGCCGGCCATGAGCACTTGCTGCGGTGTCATGCTCAGAGCAACTGGTCGGCCGACTGTGATCTGCACTCGGCCACGTGCTCCGAGCAGCCAGCGGGCCGCACTTTATTCTTTTATAAGAGTGTAGTGGCAGGCCACAAAAAATTTCAATCAGGCTCCATGAAGCCCCCCAGAGGCCTGTTTGACATGCCTGATCTAAATTTAACATCCCTAGTTATATGACCTCTGTATTTGACACTCTTGTGCGCACTGTTGCTGGAATACTGTGTACAGCTTTTGGTGTCTACAATTCAAGGAGGATGTTGATAAATTGATGAAGTTTCTGAGAAGAGCCAGCGGAATGATTAAAGAACTAGAAAACATGCCCTATAGCAGTGAGGGGCAGTCTAGGCTAGTGAGTGGGCTGCATGCGTGACTCTCCATCTCGGGGGGCCAGAAGATTGTTGTATCCAAGACGGTCTTCCGGGTAGGGTAGTTTTGCTAACTGTGCTAGCAAACTTAGAATTTGCGGTGTGTTTGGATTGAATCGTAGCAGCCCTTTGATTGGATGCAAAAGGGTGCGCATGGTAGGGTTGCCAGATGGTTGAAACAAAAATACCGAAACACCTCCCCTACAACTCCCCCCCCAAAAAAACCAACCACCATGAAAAAAGAGTTGTTGAGCAAAAAAGTTGTTGAGCAAAAAAAAACGGAAAAAAGAGAGGAGGGGCCAGCCAGGAAGGGGGGGCAGTGGGGCTGGCCGGGGGATATGGGGGGGGGGCCAATGGGAAGCAGGGCTGGTCGTGGGGGGGAGGGGTCGGGCGGAACAGGGCTGGCCGCAGGATATGGGGGGGGACTGCCTGGGAGGGGACGGAGCGGACTGGGAGTAAGGGGGGGCAGGAAGCACAGCTGGGGGGAATTGGGGGCTGCGAGGGAGGCCGGGAGGAAGGGGGGGCAGGAAGCACAGCTGGCGGGAGGGGGGTCGGGGGCCACGGCACTGGCCGGAAGGAAGGGTGGGCGGGAAGCAGAGCTGGCGGGGGTGGGAGAAGTGCAGCGGCGCTGGCTGGGGAGATCAGGAAGAGGAATGGGCCAACGGGAAGCAGAGCTGGGGAAGGTGCAGGGGGGAAGATCAGGAGGAGAAGTGGGGGAGAATCCCAGTGAGCCACAGGTTGTCCACCACTGCCCTTTAGCAATACACTCACAGAGCTCTATCTGTTTATCTTAATGATGAGAAGATTAAGGGGTGAGCTGATCACAGTCTGTAAGTATCTACATGTAGATAACAAAATTGATAATAGAGGACTTTTCAATGTAGCAGAGAAAGGTCTAATATGATCCAATGGCTGGAAGCTGAAACTAGACATAATCAGATTCATAGTATGGCATGAATTTTTAACAGTGGGCAGTAATTAACTATCGGAATAATTTACTAAGGGTTAAATTCTCTATCAGTGCCAACTTTTAAATCAGGATTGGTTTTTTTTTTTTTTCCAAAACATGGGCTCTAGTTCAACAGCAATTTAGTTGGGGAAGTCCTAAGGCCTGCGTTATTAAGGAGGTCAGACTTGGTGATGCCAATGACCCCTTCTGCCTCTGTAATCTATAATGGATTGACATTTAAATGAAAATAGCTAGATTTCCACAGGTGCTGTAGACCTGCACCGTTACTTTACTTCAATAGTATGACTCGCGTAAGGAAGTCTTTGTCACAAGGGTAAGAGTCTGCAGGATCCGTCCCTCAGGGTATGTCTACACTTGCAGCTTATTTCGGAATAGGGCCTGCAAATGTAGGCATTCGGAATTGCAAATCAAGCTCGGGATTTAAATATCCCACGCTTGATTTGCATCTTCCCGGCCAGGCGCCATTGTTTTTTTTTTTAAATGTACAAGCCCGGAATAACTGCCCGCGTCTACACGCGGCAGTGAAACGGGCATTCGAAATAAAGCCCTATTTCGAATTACCTGTTAAACCTCATTGCAGGAGGAATAACAGGTAGCTTGAAATAGGGCTTTATTTCGAACGCCCGTTTCACTGCCGCATGTAGACACGGGCAGTTATTCCAAGCTTGTAAATTTCAAAAAATGGCGCCTGGCTGGGAAGATGCAAATCAAGCGCGGGATATTTAAATCCCGGACTTGATTTGCAATTCCAAATGCCTACATTTGCAGCCCTATTCCGAAACTGGCTGCAAGTGTAGACATACCCTTAATGAATAACACTTAGTAAAGATTACAGCAGTGGGAGGAAACCTGTTTTCAGTCAGGGGTTGTTGATGTACAGAAAAGTCGATCGAGGGTCACAAGTAAAAAAAAAAGCAAAAAACAAAACAAAAACACCCCAACACAAAACACCCGACCCCAAAAAACTAAAAACTCACAATCAGCTCTCTCACTCACACTCCAGGCCCACTGGAGGGAGTTACTGAGGCTTGGGGCTTCTCTCTTTCAGTGTGAAGACTTCCCATGTACCAGATCAAATTAAGGAGGGAGCCGGATCCAGCTCATGGGCTTGGAGGTTCCTTACCTCTGGATTATATGGTCTTGATTTCTGTATTCTTTTCCTTGCTCAATTAAGTTCTCAGGCTCTCAAAAATTCTTTATAGCAATGAGACTGATGAATTATCTGCAGTGTGAACACCTGTATATACCTCTGTGGACTCTAACAGATAAGAAATTAGCAACAGTCACATTCCATATTCAAAACCGCACATATTGAATCTGAACTTTCATTCTTTAGTTTAAGTGTAGAAATTGTCTGGAAAATTATTTTTACTGGATTATCATGTACACAACTGAATGAACTTGTTTAAATTTTAAAATACTTTTGAGTTGCCATCATAACGGGGGAGGGAGGGTTACTCTCCAGTACCCGTGTAATTGAAAAGGGACTAAAGTGGATCTTAGTTTTAATTAAAATGTGATAGTGCTACCAATATGACAAAACCAGAATGTGTGTTGCCTTTGAAGGAGAACAAGTACAAAACAATTAAAAAATGGGCAATTTAAAACCACCACTTGAAGTCATGTAAGTTGAGATTTTGAATAGTGTTACTTATGCCTGGGCACTCTTCCAGCTGACAATGTAAGAAGTTGGGTTTTGAGATAACATTTTGTAGGCACTCTAAACTGCCTGAGATTCCACATAGTATTGAGATCATACTTGATTGTGCATCACAAGACACTGCATGAAGAGCACTCTAGGAATGTTTATATCTTTTTTTTTTTATTCTACTCATGTAGAAGAGCATTAGCTGTTGAGGGTGAAGCTGATGTTATCAAGAGAGACATTTATTTTTAGTTAAAAAAAAATCCCACAGCTGGATTACACTTGTTACACTAAAGATTTTGAGGCAAGTTTTTAGATTGATCTGTCCATCTCATCCATCTTTTATCTTGGCTATAAACATCACCATGGTATATATGTGCAAATTCTGGTCTATTTTATCTTTATCGTTTCGTTAACAGAGGCATTTTGTTTCAAAGCCCCTATGTGACATCTGTTGAATATACAGGAGCCAGCATTTTAAGTCTAAAACTTGACCATATTAAAAGCTGTGTCGCAGAGGGAGGAGTAAACCAGATTGAACTGTCATTGGCTAAAATAATAACAAATACTGATGTACATTGTAACTATCTAAATAGCTTGAATGTACATCAGTATTTGTTATCTGTGGACTGCACAACTACTTTTCTCCCCAGTGAGATAGAAGCAAAATATGAAGTTGTCAGTGGGATTAAAAAACACTATTTGTAAAATAAACACAACAAATCTTGAACGCATTATAGGCATTTGATTTTATATGCATAAGCGTAAACCAGCACCACATTAATCTAAAGATTCACACAAACAAAATAAACCTTTTAGGGCACTTAAATCATACCAGTGTTATTTAACCAACCAGAGTATAAAGTAAGCCCATTTTCTGCAAACAAGTCTACTCATATGCATACAATTATTCATGCTTAAGTGTTTGCAGGGTCAGGGCCTATTATGGTGTTGATAATTCTTAATGCAAAATGGCATAACTGGATAAATTTATAATCGGGATTGTTTTGGTCTGACTAGTGAAAGTCATCCAGGGACACCCTCCCTCCCCCTTCCAAAAAAAGTATATTCAAGTACGGAATTGCTTGCCAATGGAATGACCAATAGAACTCTCAGCTAAGAAAAATATTGTATTATTAATCAGATAATTTGGTCAGAAAAGAGAACTTACAAGGTAAAGGCCACATTCATTGATTGGTATTGACTACAGTATATCAGGTGATATTCACAGAGTTGGCACAAGACGGCTATTTCTGTAAAGCTTCACTACATTTTTATGGCTTTTTCACAATAAAGATGTGACTTCCAAGATTCTTTTGGGAAATGTTTTGGGGGTTTTGGTTTTGTATAATTATAATCCAAATATTCCTTTGTACAATGCTCCTGCCTCTTACCATTTTGTTGATATAATGGATTTGAGAAACATGAGCCCAGGGAGGTACAGCTTTTTTATGACTTAGTACTAAATCTTTTTAAAAGGAAAATGCAAGACTTTTCTTATTAACTTATTCTTGGATCAGTTCAATACAACTGTGTGGGTGTTTTTGTTTGTTTGTTTGGATTGCATTTGGGCTTGGATTAGTAAGGAAATGTCTGAATGATATGCTGTGTTTATAGAATCAGGAGCACCTATCTATTTTCATACAGATCTCTTAATAAAGATTAAACACAAAATAAAGCAGAATGCATGAACAGTGATATTCCCATAAGCAATATTGTAACTTGTATGCAGTGTAATTACATTTTGTATACTTGCCAATTAAGCAGTTGTGCTTTAGAGAAAAATTACCTTCAAGAGATTGGAGAAAAGCATCACAGAGCAGTAAATCAAATAAAATATACATGGATCACAGTGTTTAGTGTATGCAGTTAAAATTTAAAAACTTTCTTCTCTATTCAGGTGACACTCTTGGTAGCATGCATAATGAGATTCTCTGTGTGTCTTGTGGGGGTTTTATTTGAATAGATTTGTAGGTATTACAAATTTGTATTTAAAATATGACTTCTTATGGGAGCCTTGTGACACATGGAACTGAGAGATTCAAGCAATTCAACCTCCCCACCTACCCCAGCTGAGCTCATTTGCTTCCAATCAATGAACCTAGCTCTGGAGCTAACTTAACTAGTCATTGGAGAACGGGTAGGTGAGTACTAGAGGAAAACTCAGACTTAATTCCTGGACCTACAGCAAGTGTTGCCTTATTGACAATAAGGAACACTATGTAGAGTGGAGGAGAAGACAATTGGAAAAACATGAAAACAGTGATCAGGAAGAAATCTTTTAAACTATGCCAAGGATTTGGTTTGTTTGCCTCTCTCTCCCTGTACCCCTTGCCTCGTCTCCAACTTAATAGTAAGTGGCATGTAGCATGTTTTATAGATGGATAAGCAGTGCCCCACACACCCATATGTATGTAGCAGACAGGAACTTCAGTTTGAGTTGATTGCCAGCCAGCAGCCTATTTAATTTTTTACTGTGGGGGAGGAGGGAATCTTCCATGCAGAGAGACATCCATGTTCCATCTGCATGCTGCACAATGCTCAGCTTTATCTTCCAAGGTGTAAATTAGAGTAACAGATGTATGTATAATCCAAACATTTCCAGCCTCAGAATTAAAACAAGATGCTCAACAGTGGCTCCAGTCAGCAAGGTCCTTCCAAATGCGATACTGCCACTGGCAGCCCTGAAGATGTGCACTGAATATGTGCTGGATTGTGGGCAAGTCCTATAAAGAAGAGCAATTTTTGCAAGTGATGGATCAATTATAATTATCCAACATAGCAAAGAATTGAACCTTATAGTTTTATTAAATGATTTTTCCAACCTTGAGACAGGCTTAATTTGAATATTCCTGTGCTGATAAATACCTCGGATATTTGTATCCTCCTTTAGTTAGTCCTACCTGTGTCTGAACACATCCTATCCCAGTGCTCGGTGCCATTAAAAGTAGCTTACCCATGGACACAGGTGTTTCCTCTTGGCTGTCTTCTACCCGACTCGATGAGTGAGGCATTGTTTTCATGTTGCTTCCAAGACATCGATTGGATTTCTTTGTGTCTCCACGACTAGGCGGGAGACTTCCTCTTCCTCCCAGTAAAGGAGATGGTATCTGCAACTCCAGTAAAGAAGCAGATGAAAGTATCTGACTCCATATGTCACACCTGCTAGTTAAGTAGATCTTGTTGGTCTTATCTTCTCCTGTTTTGTTGGCTAGTTGATTGAGGAAGGAGGCTCCTGAACGTGTATGTAGGTAGAGCAGATTCTTAGTCCGATTGCAAACCTGAGAAAATGAGGCAAAAATGGGGTCCATTGGATGGTGATACTATGATGGATGGCACTTCAGTCTAAAGAGAGTACGTGCAGATTCCAGTTGTTTTAATTATGTCATATTTATATTGTGGTATTCCCTGGCATCCCATTTGGGAGAAGGGCCTTATTGTGCTCGGCACTGTGGAAACACAAAAAAAGATATGGCACCTGCTCTGATGAACTTACAATTTAAGAACAGTTTCCACAGTAACTTCCTGTTCTAAATAATAGGGGGAAACTGTGCTATCTCAGATACCACAAGGCCTGCCTTTAACACTTTTTGCCAGGCCTGTGAAGTACTAAGCTAGCAGCCCCGCCTCACCTCCTTTAAAAAAAAGATTACTGGTCCCTGTACGCACTCCTCCTAAAGAGAAGGGAATAAACTGATGTTTGTCTCCCATAAGTTGCAGGTATAAATCTGCAGGTACTAACTTGAGATACCTAGGTTTGTAAATCTTTCTTTACATGACTTGACAAAGGCTACTGAGTGAGCAGGCATCCACGAGGGGAGCTGGTTTTTAAGCCGGCTCCCCTTGTGGAGCGGCTTCCACCTGCCATTCTGTGCTGCTGCCTCAAATATAGAGGCAGCAGAACAGGGTGGCATGGGGCTCCCCGAGAGTGGGGCCAGAGCGCACTGGCTGCTGTCCCCACCCCTGGGGACTATCAAATAGTTATGTAACCGCTAAGTATTCATGCAGTTACACAACTATTCAATTTACACTACTGTATATCTAACATCCCTAATCAGTTCCCATTTTCAAGAATATATTTGTAAGACAGAGACTTAGAAATTCTGTTTAATGAAAGCTGGGGCTCTATTCCTTAATTCTAATTCCCATGATTAGTGGAATCCTTCAGAATTTGTGTGCCCCAGTGTATGGCAACTCTTGGTGAATGATGTGGCTTTAGTGATGTCCCCTGTAAAGTCATCATAGTTAAGAGTGGAAAAGACCTCTCAAATTATAGAGCAATATAATATTAGAAATTGAAGTGAGCAGCTGAAATAACTTATGTGGAGATGTAATAAAAGAATGTGGAATCTGTTCAGAATGTGGTTAACCTGGACTTGCTGGGGCAGATCTTGGCAATCAGAAGTACAGCCATAATAATGGTAAGTATTACTGTTACTTAAAGTTTTTTTTATCATCCTTAAAAACTCAATAAATAGCCAATGTTAGGGAATGAGTTCCTAAAAGAGGTTATACTAGCACTTCCAAGATTTTTTTTCCATCCAAGGATCTCAGAACATAAATAGGGTCAGTGAACTGTCCAAGATCATGTATCAAGTCTGTGTCAGAGCTGTGGAAAGAATCCATGTCATTGGATTCCCAGTGCAATATAAGCATTAGCTAGCAATGTCACTGTTAAAGTCCGCTTCTTTGTCATCAAACAGGGAAGATATCACTTTGTTTTGAATACCACAAAGTGAAGGGAAAAAATACAGCATATACTCAGAGGTAAGATCAGTTAGAATTAGTTTCAGAAGAATTTCCCTTCTCAGTTATCTAGCAACTGTTGCCTAATGACAAATGGGATTGATACTTCATAGATGGGAATATAACTGTATTTCAAAGATATTATTTATTCTGTCATCCTATGTGCATTTACAAAATACGTATTTTATGGCTTGTATTCAGGAAAAGTATTTATTCCAGTGGCATTCCAGTATTTGGAGGAGAAGAAAAAACCTGTGTAGCAGTATAATGAAATTGCAGGGCCCCTTATGTTAGGGATGCATCATCATTTTCATTATTAGTAATCTCTCTTTATTTTAGGGATTTTATTACTCATCCAGTCCATAATGTCCAGTTTCTAATAAAAGTTAAAACACTAAGATTTTTTTTGTCGAACTATAGAGATTTAAATTTAGAAGCTTTGCAGTAAGTCTGAATGAAAAGCAATTCAAACTAACCCTCGAATTGATTATTCCTTTCTTTGAGGTGAGTGCATTTCTGAGGCATAATGCCACTGAAGGAACCTATTAATAAGGTTTTATGATCTTAATCCAGCAAAGGCATGTTTTAACTTTCTGCACTGAGTTGTGTGTCAATCGGACTACCCACATTGCATAAAGTTAAGCCTGTGTTTGTCTTTGCTGGATCAAAGACTGTTAACCCTTTAAATATTAGTGTATGTTTGTGAACATCACAGTGTGTTCATTTTGTTATAGTTTACAAATTGCTGTGCATATTTATCCAAGCATGCAAAATAGATCCCTACTCCAAGGAATCTGAGGGTCCAGTCCTGCAAGACATTTAGTGCTCTCAATTGTCATTATCTTTTTTGGAAGTAAAAGATCAGCACTTCTCGAGACATAACTATCATTTTGTGAGATTGGGCCATAACTCACGAGAGGGGGGGAAGTACATGCTGAAATGGGAAAAGACAATGTTTATGTGGAAATCCACAGTGGGAAAAGGAGTGAAGGATTTGCAGAAGGATTTGAAGGAGAAGATGCCTGTCAAAAATGGCAATGATAAGGATACAGTATTCTTTTCCTTATTGGCTACAATGGTGTTGGCATGCCTTCAAATTCTGGCCCATAGATTACTGGAACACAGCATTTCCTTCATTGCATCAGAACTTCATAGTTAAGATTAGAGCTGGCTGACTAGAGGCTCTTACTGAACAACATTTTTTGATGGGTAAACCACTTTCCTTCTGTTTGTTTATACCAGCGATGGGCAACCTAGGCTACTGAGTGGGCCACATGAGTGGCCCTCCTTCATCTCAGTGATCTGCAAGATTGTTGTAACCAAGATAGTCTCCCAGGACAGGGTAGTTTTGCTAATGGCACTTATTTACCTAGAATTTTCAGGATGTGCTGACTGAACTATAGTAGCACTTTGGCTGCAGAGGGACCACACAGCTCTCACAATGTATGCAGTCAACACTCACCTCACTTCACATGTCCTTGAGCGAAGTGCGTGCCACTTTTGTAATACTGGTAGAAAAAAATCTACGTGCCCGAAAACCAGCAGAATCTGTCAACCTTGTGCATGGAAAACACTAAAGAAAATGTTTCATGGGCCACACACAGAACCCTGATGGGCTGCATGCAACCCTCGGGCCACAGGTTGCCCACCATGGTTTTAGACCTATTCAAGTTATGATTAATATTAACGAATCCAGTTAATGTCGGTGTGATATGGGGGTGAGCAGCGTGAGCTGAGTTTTGCCTGCTAGTTAAAATCGGGTATGGTATATTTTACCTGTGGTAAAATGGTTTCCTCCATCCTGTGGAACTGGAAAGTGGACTGCCATGTTTCTAGCCACTGCTGATTGGTGACTTCCGATATACTGCGTAGTTAAAACATTGCGTAGGAGGCATTTTGGAAACTTGGTGGGGGGAAAAAATCAGTAGCTGCCCTGGGTCTTTATTCAGCTGGTCAGGCAGTGACTCATAGCATCACCCTTTTTACCTACATTGTGTCAGTTTCCACATTTCAGAACCATGCTACTTAGGGGCTGATAGATGTTACCTGGCATGTTGCCAGACTGTCACTTTCAATGTAGCATTTGGACTCTTGGTTGAAGAATGTTGCACCTTTACAATACTGATTCTTACACCTTTTGGGTTTTGAAGTGATTCCTTTTCTGTGATACAGCATATGTAATACCATACTGTATATGTAAATTGCTTGCTGCATTTCTTTTCACCAACTCTTGCACATTTGATTGTTCAAGAGGCTGTCTGTTGAGTCAAGTTTAGTTGTGTGGTGTTTTTATTTTTTAGATCATTTCATCTAGTTTTTGCATTGACATTGTCCATCTTCTGTGGCATTACTCCTGCCCCTTTACAAGAGAGTATGAAATAATATAACCTGACTTGTCAATATCTTTGTTTGGCTTCATTTATCCATGTCATTTAATCCCACACCTGAGTTAAAGTCAGTTATTCATGTTTTTCAGTATCAACAATGAGCTTTTCTCCTGTGTTCGGCACTGGTGTGATGCGGTCTCGTGGAGGATTACCAGCTGTCTGAATTACGATGCACTGTTAACATTTAAGCTATAAGAAGGAAAGACAAGCAGATGAAGTGTGTTTGATATTAATGAGTGCTAGTTTCAGGAAATAGAACTAGATTCATAAAGAGAGTAAAACCTGTGCCGGCATAGGTTTTGCAAAACATTTCCTGGCTTGATCAAATTAATGCCTGATTAATTCCTAACTTCATCTTAGTTGCATTTCTTGTAGCAGTGTACTCGTCTTTTAGGATCATATACTCCTAGGGGCCTGATTCCCTATTGATCTGAAGATTGTAATGTTGTTTGTATTAACATTCTGATCTGGCAGCATTTTACTCCAATCTTAACACTAGTGTAATTGAGTATGTAAGATGCAGGGTGATTGACAACTGGGTCCTTGCACTATTTTCCTGTATTACCTCCACACCCATCCCCCATTGTCCTCTGCGTTTATCAGTACAACTTTAATAAAAGCCACCTTGGTGGGAGCAAATAAACATAGGTACAATGCAGGTATTAGAAGATCATTATCACAATGGAGTAATTACATTTTGGTACTTGTTTTGATTTGTTAGCCTGCAGATTAGTTTAAAAGCAGGACTGAAAATGAATTTGCTCTGTAGATGATTATTGTAGGCTGCAAAAGGTTATTTATGGATTTTTACTTACAGTACACGTTTAAAGGAATTCCCTCTGTGACTTATGTAGCACTGCAATTTATGGCCTTTCAGATAGGGTAAGTAACTAAATAAATAATTTTAGTGGCTACTGCTGAGGGAAGAGGAGAAATAAAAGGGAAGGCCACCCCGATTTGTCTAAGTTTCAGTTATTGGAAAGAAGTGGTTTTAGAAATTTAAATGAACAGATAAACAAAAAATAATGCATGCTTTGCATTGGAAAAATAACCTGACCCCAATGTCTTTCACATTAATCATTTCTTGTTACTGCAGGAGAAATGCTTGCATAATCAGATACACTGCAGGTTTTTTGTTACATAATAAGTTTTAAAATAACTAACTTGGCATAATTTTTCCCTCCTTCTGCGTGCAAATCAAACCAAAACAGAATGAGCAACAATGGTGTGTATGTTGGGAATCTAAATATTGAGATGCTGCTGAATGCAGTGATACTGTAGATGTGTTAGATGAAAATAAAAGTGGGATGGGTGTGCTCAGTTTAACCAGCAAGCATGAGAGGTTGTATAGTTTAAGGACCAGCCTGTTGGTGATATTACAGTTGCTGACAAGTCATGGAAAAAAATTTGAAATGCAGAGGAGGACTTGATCCAGCTGCTGGAGATGATGTGGGAGTTCCTTTTGTGGAGGACATTGCAGGCACTTAGAGAAAATTTTGGCTATTGGTCATATCATTTGCTGTTCATCTTTAGCTGGCTACAAAACTGTTTTGCTCACTGTTGACTCCTATAGGCTTAGAAGAGGTCAGTTGTGCACAGGAAAAAGGAGTTTAAAAGTGCTTCACTCAGGTTTAAATTTACTCACTGCTTTGACTGTACTGATTTAAATTTTTGGAAGTACAGTGGCTATGGAGCTGCACTGTCTACTCTGTGGCTGCACTGTCTACTCTGTTGGACCCTTAGTTTTGATGTCTCTTCTTTTGTTCTTGAACATACTGGGTTACTAAAAGTATCTTGAAATAAAATCAGTATCATGATTGTGATTGCAGATGAACAAAAATGTATTCTCATCCCGAGGTTTTTTTCCTCTTTTTAAAATTATCACTGTTGTATTCACAGTCTTCTGCACTCGTAGTTCTCAACCATGGATCAAGGGTGCCTGGAGAGTGAGGGAGGCACAAGCAGGTTTCATGGCATCTGCCAAGCAGGCCGACATTAGACTTGCTAGGGCCCAGGGCAGAAACCAAGGCTGCGCTGCATCGGGTTAAAGCCCAGAGGCCCAAGCCCTGCCATCTGTGGCTGAAGCATGAGCAATTTAGTTTCATGGGGCTCCCTGTGGCATGAGGTGCTGGACTATTGCCCTTCCAGTTACTACCCAAAGTGGAATCTTTTATATGCAGAAAAACAGTTGTTGTGGCACAAGGGACGGTAGAGTTTTAGAAAGGATATGGGGGCGGGAGGGAGGCTCAGAAAAAATTGTTCTGCATTATGACTCTCTTGGGTGTCTCAGCCATAGAGTGTGTGACCCTTACTGTGAGTAGTTGAGTTTTCCTTGTGCTGTGGTTTTACCATATTGGGATTGTCACAGAGCTTGGTCCTGGATCCTGTACTGGAGTCATTCACCTGGTGGCAAAATCTTGCATCAGTACTGGGGGGTGGGGGATTCCCTTTGCACCAGTGTCCGCATTGGTGACCTTAGTCTCTGATGCTTCAAACCTGGAATGGGGAGCCATCTGTACAATTGTCAAGTCATGATTGCTCCCTACATATCACCTAGCCTGCCAAGCCTTCCTACTTCACGTAAAAAGCTGCGGCAGGGGGGAGAGGGTTCTAGATCCTGATGAACAATTCAGCAGATTTGTTCTGTATCAGGTAGGGTGGAGACAGATCGCCTGCCCTTTGCTGAAAAGCTCTCTGGCTGTGGGATTTGGGGTACAACACGGCAGCCATCTTATAGCTGCACGGCTCCCTGGGGAAAGGAACTCTTTGGCAGATGGCCTCAGCAGGAGCTTCTTGTCTTGCCATGAGCAGTCCCTCCATCAGAAATGTCTGGCACTGGTTCAGCATACATCTGGACTTCTTTGTGGATGCTCCATTTTGGTTGCCACACAGGTGGGTGCTGGCTTTGGGAGAGCTGTACTGGAAGGCACTAGATTCTGAACCCCAAGCTCGCTTCCGCTGATGCTGCTTATGAGTCACCTAGAATGGAATTGACATGAGCAAGCACTCAAAGAAGAAAGCAACACTTACCTACCTTTTGTAACTGTTGTTCTTCTAGGTGTGTTGCTTATACCCAGTCCATTACCTACTCTCCTACCCTCTGTCAGAGTTTTTGACAAGAAGGTACTGAGAGGGTCTAGTGTCAGTGGTGCTTATATATTAGTGCATGGTTGCAGCACTTAAGCAGGCGTCACAGCCAATCCTATGCATACTGGTAAGGCAAAAATCTCTGACGGCTGTCATGTGGGTGTGCACTCATCAAACAAAACAAATTACTGAATAAAGGAACCTAGTGTTAGTTGTGTAGCAGCCAGGCAGCAAAGAATTCCTAATTTAAATTTCTGGATGTGTATCAGATTTCATACCTTTTCAAATTGCAGTGCCTTAGTGTTGACCTCAGTCTCTTCCTCCCAGCCTCCAAAAGGCAGTGTAGTGTGTTAACTAAACTGAGGGTGTATCTATACTGCAGAGTTTTTTTTGGAAAAATGGCCATTTTTCTGAAAAAACGTCACTTACATCCACACTGCAATCATGTTCTTTTGGAAAAAAATGGAAAGAATAGAGGGATTTTTCCGACATTGGTAAATCTCTTTCTATGAGGAAGAAGCCTTTTTCCGAAAGAGCTCTTTCGGAAAAAGGTGTGCGTGGACGGGGAAGAGGGAGTTCTTTCAAAAGAAGAGGAAAAGGAAAAAGCACAGGTGCCTTGGTGGCCACTCCATCCATAGTAATCACAGCTTAAATGCGAGATAGCGTCCACACAGATCACTTTTTCGATGCACTTTTGCTGTGCAAAGGCTCTCTTTCGGAAGAAGTTTTTTCGGAAGATCTCCTCCGGAAAAGCTTCTTCAGAAAGAAGCCTGCAGTCTAGACGTAGCCTAAAAATGGCACTTCATCAACCTATGCAAGTACTATTTTCTGCTTCTCTTCACGTCTCCACTGCACAATGGATGAACAGGCAGCATGGAAATCATCGTTTGGTAACACATTTGTTGAGTAGTTCTTGCTGTCTTTAAATAGCCAAAAGATCTTCTCTTAAACCAGAGTATTCTTTTCTTTGATGAAACCTGCAAGAGGAGCTCCCAGTGGCTGGAAAATAACTTAGGGTTGACTGAAGTCCCTAATACAGAGAAGATAGTAGGTTTGGGGCTGTGGAGTTTTCAGCCATCTCAATTTTGGGGGATCCACAAGAAGAGGAAACCCAAGAACAGTGGAGGCTGGGGCTAACTAAACAGAAGGCTGCTATTCTGAGGTGTTCAGCTGCCTTCTGTGCATCTTTTGAATGAGAGCCCCTGCATTTGTGCGTTAGCAGTCATGGAAGGAGTCTAGTGACATTATAGATCCAGGTGCAAGCTGTGTTTGTTCCTAGCTGGGTTTCCTTGTGGAAATTTAATGGATGTGCAGGAGACAGAGAGAGGTTAAAGCCCTGCTCTGTCTCCCCATCTCTTCTTAAGCCCAAAATTCAGCATAGCCTTAATGGAAGTGCTTTTGCCACATATAAGGCGGATGTTGCTGTGCTAGGTGAGCCAGCAAAAAATTCCTTCTGTTCCCGGAAGTAGAAAGGCCGATGTGGGTCTTGGAGAAGAACAGAAAGGATCCAATCCTACAAGGTGCTGAGCATCCTCACTTCGGGTCAGATTAGGGTGGGATGTGGACCAGAATGTTCATACCTGGGTGCTGAAAGTCAGGTCTGTCTCTAGGGGCACCCAGGCGACCCCCACCTGCCTCAGCCCCCACCCCTACTCTGTCTCTCACTCCTCTCCCACCCCATTGCACCCCTTCCTCCAAACTCCCTCTGCCGAGAGTTGCAAGCTGAGGGATTACCGGGGGGCTGGTGCAGGGTGGCAGAAGGGGTTGCTCTCCTCCCTCACACTCACTGTGGTAGCAAGAGCTGCACAGAGGAGAGCGACCCAGCAGCCTGCTGCACCTCCCTGCCCAACAAAGCGGAATGTCCTGGCCCCAGCCCCAGTGTGTTCTGTTCCTCTCTGCGGACTTGGACTGGGGCTGGGCGTAGAGATGTAATAGTGTAGTCAATTAACCAGTAAACAAAAGCTTATAGGGAAATGAAATAGACCATGGGTTCCCAAACTGAGGCGTGTGTCCCCCGGGGGGGGGGGGTGAAAAAATTCCAGGGGGGATGTGAGATGACCCAGACCATCCCATCAATTCTCTCTCCCCCCCCCCCCCCCCCAAGTTTTGCTGCTATATTTGTTTCTCGTCCCTGGTCAGTTCCTTTTTTTTCCCTCTCAACAAGTTTTGATGCTATTTTGGGGGGGAGAGGAGGGGCGTGAGGGTTTCTCAAAAATCAAAAAGGGGATGTGATGCTAAAAAGTTTGTGAACCACTGCTATAGACTATATCCATTTCCCCCCCCCCCCCCCCTTGCCAGTACGTTTTTTAGCAGGCTGGCCTGCAGCTCAGCTCAGTCCTGGCTCATGTGGGACCTACCCCCACTGTGGCTCTTCATTTAAAGTGTACTAGGAGAAGGTGGGCAGGCAGCCTGGCTCAGTCCTGGTTTGCACTGGGTCTGGGACCTACCCCCGTTGTAGCTCTGCATTTAAAGTGTATTAGGAGCCAAGCAGGCAGGCAGCCCGGCTCAATTCTGGCTTGTGCCAGGTCCTGGAGCTCAGACCCACCTCTGCCCCGGACAGAGGCTGCTGCCACCCCACGTTGCTGCCTCTGTATCAGAGGCAGCAGCGTGGGGTAGCAGGCAGCCAGTCCACGAGGGGAGCTAATTTTTAAATTGGCTCCCCTCACGGACCAACTCCAGCCTGGCACCCTGTGCTGCTGCCTGTGATAGAGAGGGAGCATCATGGTTGTGGCAGGAGGCTCCTTGGGAATGGAGCCAGAATGCACTGGCTTCCGGACTCACCCCCAGGAACTATAGAATAGTCAAGTAACCAATAAGAATTCACGAGGTTAATCGACTATTCAATTAACCGATATTTAACATTCCCTAGGTGGGTGGGTTTCCCCGCTTCCCTCGACCATTTCAGTGAAGCAGAGCAGCTTGCCTGGGAGATGGCTGTTGGAATGGAGCAAGTTGCTGAGGTCGCTCCACTTCCCATGGTTCCTGCTGCCATGGTAAGTGCTTGGGGGAAGCCCTGCTTCTTCCCCATGCAGGCCCCCAGGTAATCCCCTCACCTTGATACGGAGACTCTGTGAGCTAACCTTGATCTCGTTCATAGGATGGTTGGGGCAGCTGCCGTGGGGCCCTCCAAATCTCGGGGCGTGGGGCGGCCACCCTGAATTGTCCTATGTAAAGGACAGCTCTGCCGAAAGTTATGCCCTTACATCCATTTAGGCATCTAAATAGGTAGCCTCATTTTTCAGGGACATTGAGATACCTCAGTCCTCATTTAAGTCAGTGAGAGTTCTGCCATTGATTTCAGTAGGAGCAGGGTCAGGCACATAGCGACCATCTCAATGTCCCAATGCAAACAGTTCATAGCTCCTCACTCTTCTGTTTATTTTCTTTGCTGTGTTAAAATCGCAGCATGGAATGAGGGTGCTGTCATGTGAATGTGACAGAAAATGCTGATTGTAGCTTGGGCTATTTTAGGGCATGCTTGTATCAAAAAAAGACCCATGTTGTGATCTGAACAGACTACTGCCAAGCTACTATTTCACGTCCTCAGTGGCTGGCAGTGATGTATCATCTTGTAATACTAAGTCTCCTGCTAGTAATTTTCATTTTTAAATATGGAGTATAAGCCAGTATTGGTGCTGAGCAAGATTTATTTTATGAGGACTGTGCTGCAATTTGCTGTGTTATGAGCTAGGAAGTTGAGCGCATTTAAGATAAAACGTGCAACAAATGCTCATACTCGAGGAGTCACCGTTGTATGCATTCTGTTGAGTAATTATAGAGTACAAAAAAAGATTTGATATAGGAATTGTGGCTTAATTTCCTTCACTCCATTCCATTTTTCCCTGTGGAGGTATAGAGAAATAGGAGGAATAGTTTGTTTTCTAATATGAAAACATAGCCACATTATAGCCTTGCTTTTTATGTTGCTTAACGGGAGAGAATTTTTAATGGCAACCTCTGTTAATGCTAATGAGAATTATGCACATACGGTCCACCTGCATGAAGATAAGGGAGAAGGATTTTTTTTTTAATTCTCTATGCTCCAGAAAATATATTACTCTAAAATGTGCAGTGTGTCACCAGGGAGTAAACTAAAACGTGGGTTAGCATAGTGGTTCCACTAGAACATTCACCTGTAGCTAATGTCTACTGCTGCTCCAACCCCCAAAATAAATATGTCTCCAGTCATTTTAAAATGTGGCTTTTAATCTTTTTATTACAAGAAACAGAACATTTCTTGAGAGTAATAAAAAAGGCCCAATGATAGATTCTGAGATTATAAAACAAAACATACGGATCACTAATGTATAGCTACATGAATGAATTCTAGTAGGTTTTCTTTATACTTGTGATTAATACACTCTTCCATTTAAGGCCATTAGGTATAGTGCTGTAATTGATTTAAACTAAGTGCAGTTAATATTTTTGGTTATAAATTTCAGACATGCTAGTAAGAAATCATATTTTAAAAAAATCCTCCTCCCCAACCATTCTTCATGTAAAGTGACCACAATATCATATTTGCCTCCATCCAAAACAAGTAATGGGTTTTTTTTATGTAGTCAGATTTTGCTCGTTAGTTGTGTGTAATACCTAGTTGAGATTGGTTGTATGTTATGGATGTACAGTAAGTGCGGTAATAGGAGCTGTTGTGACACATCTTTTGTAAGGGTTTCTATCAAAAGGAAGAAAGTAAAGGGCTATACTTAATCAGTATAAATGTCAGTAGCATATTTTAATAAATTCTTGATTTAGCTTGGACTGTTTGCAATTGCATATTTAAAAGGAATCTGCCATCCCCTTTCGAAGGTATGTGACATTTAAAAGATCTGTAAAGAAGATTGGTTTGACAGCTTCAAATTACATTTGAAAGAGTTTTTTCCTTTCAAAACAGAAAATGAACACTTCCTATTCTAAATGTCACCGCAAAGACATAAACATATTTAATCGAATTATATATTTAATTTATGTAAAGTGTAATTTTTTATTCATGCGAGAGACTTACTTGTTACATTTTAACCATCTCGGAAGCTTAGCAAAGGTAGTGATTTGAAACTACTGAGCTTTCTGAATAAATTATTGTTCTCAAAATCTTTAACAATCAGGGGTTAGGCTTCTTACTGAGCCTCATCAGATATAGATATTTTGTTTTGTTTTCATTAGCAGAGTTCAGAAGTTTATAGTGAAGACATAATTAAGTGAAAAGTATAACTCCTAAGACTGTTTGGTAAGACTGTCATATTTCTTGGACAAAAGTATTTGAATATCTAAGCCATACATTGATGTCTTGTGCATAGTATACATCGTGGTGTACTTAGACTTCTGGAAAGGACTAAATTGCTGTAATTAAGCAATGCAGTATGGCTGACAAATTAATAGGTGGTTAATTCTATACCAAGGGACAAGTAAAGGCCACATACATAGGGATGTGAATGACTAGTAGACTATTTGATAAGCAAATGCTTATCGGATAGTTGACACATTAGTCAACCAATCACTTCCCCTTTTTCTGCCTCTATCAAAAAGAGGCAGCAAGGCGAGGGGGAAAGAAAAAGGGAGTGCTTCAAAGCGGCAGTGTCACGTGGAGCCTGCGGCCAGACCGCGGGCTCCACGTGGCGCTGTCGCTTTGAAATGCCGTGTGCAGCCCAGAGTCCCCAGCTGGCCCCGGACTGCACGCAGCATTTAAAAGTGGCAGTGCCGCAATGGAGCCCGGAGTCAGCTGGGACTCCCCCACTGACCCCAGGCTCCATGTGGTGCTGCTGCTTTGAAACACTGCGTGGAGCCTGATGCTGGGCTCCTGGCGGCATTTCAAAGCAGCAGCGCTGCATGGAGCCCGAGCTGACCCTAGGCTCCATGTGGCGCTTCTGTGGGGAGCATGGGGCCAGTGGCGGACTGCTTGAGTCCTCCGCTGTCCTCGTGCTCCCTGCAGTGCTTTCACCTTTGAAGTGTTAGCAACAGCCCCAAGGAGATGCCTTTATCAACTAATAGAATAGTTGATACAAATTGCATCAACTAGGCATACCCAGCTCAAAATTGATCAGAGATCGGAGTGCTTACTTTAATTTGGGTAAAATCCCACAACCTTTAGTCACTTTGTGTGAGAATAGCATTGTCATGGACACAAAGTCGAGAGGCATTGTTGGAGACCTGTAAGACAACTATTGGGCTCGGGTACATATCATTTCCAGGCACTAAATAATCAATGTAGGTGCATTGGTGGCTGTGGCATTTAGCAGGATGGTGTTGCATGCAGGTGTCAGATACAGATCTGTCCTAATTGAAGATTGTGTACTGCTTTTGGGAATTTAGGATCTGGATAGGTATTGAAGACTAATGCTTTCTGTATTTGTTAATTATTTTAAATTTCCTGTAGTAGTTTAGATTCCCTCTAAATTTAAATATCCAACTTAAATCAGCTAACTCCTATATATGAGGGCATGTTGTCATCAAAAGGTTTAGTATTGTCTCCCACTGAAGGCTCGGGGAAACGATAGTGAGTGAGTTGGCTAAAAAAGTTGGAGTTTAAAATTTTTTTATGAAAGCATTTTTTTATAACAAAAATCCTTCTGGTTTTGACCAGCTGTAACTATAATCCAAGCACATGGACTGGTCTAGAAGATCTCCAAGAAACAAAAGAGTAGGGAGGGAAAATTTCCCCCATAATACTCTTGCATGTTTAAATCTGTATTCTGTAGAATTGTTTTACTGCAGATTTATCTCATGTGTGTTACAGGATTAAAAGTATATTTCTCCTGAAATATATAGCAAGAATAAACTTTCAAGTAAAAGATAAAACTCTGACATTTTGTATATTCATTCTCATATTATTAATATAACACGATTGGGTTATGAAGAAAAACCTGGGTCAGCAGGATTTTCAGAGGAAACCCTTATCACTGACATTCAGGAGTCTATCTTAGCTGCTGTATACTTTACTACAAATTGTAAAAGTAGAGTTTGCATTGAAAAATTAAGGTCCTTAAGATGTCTTGGCTCTTTGAAAATACATGTACATTGCATTTCAGAAAGGTACAAGGTTTAAAAGTTATTATCCATCCTGAATGTCCTATGTGGTGAGAGAGGTGAAATCTAAAATTATGGGGGGCAGAGAGAAACAAAACTGTAGGGCAGCTATCATATAGCAAACTACATCTCTCCACCATAGTGCCACATGTGACTTCAGTAGAATCAAGCCAAGGTACTTTAAAGAGATGCCATTCTATCAATCAGCCCCATTATCCCTCTCTATAAATTTTCTGCCAAGACCTCATTAGCCCACTAGATTATATTTAAGAACTTTTGTGCTGAATAGACAAAAGTCCTAAAGTCACAATACCCAATGCACAACAATGAAAAAGGCAGCAGATAAGTATTTTAGTTAATACAGTATATTAAAATCTCTGTGTTCCAATGGGAATCTGGTACCACATAAGACTTAGCTTACTTTTGCAAGCATCTTGCAGGAGTGTGAAATAGCTGAGGGCAAGAGTGTAAAACGAGCAAAAACATTGCAGGTTTGATAAGTGGAGTTTGACATTTCAGTGCTCAACAGTTCTTCTAGGCCCAATGTCCAAACTGCATCTGAGTCTCCTGATACAGATATAAATTACTCCACTGAGTCTACATTCCAAACTGTAGCCACTTTTTTTGTTTACATGGGACTTGAGTGGATAAAGTAACGAAACATGTAACATTTTTGAAAATTAATGTTCCAAAGAATGTTAAAAAGTATACCATTCAAATTCATAGAAAATATACCAGAAGGAGCATTCCCGCCTTGCTCCTGAAAGTGTGACTTGCTGAACTAATACTTTGCCCACCAATTTTCCCAACAACATTATCTTATCTCATTGCGGAGACCAGGGCTACTCAACACATGTCCAGTGGGTGCAGTTTGGATTTACATGGGGCTCAACTCGCGGCTCGTAGGTGGGAGCCAAAACAAAAAAGTAGTCAATATAATGGTCTTCTGTTGATATGTGTTTTAGTAGTTAAATTCCTGGACTGTCATTGCTCATTAAAAGTGCGGTCATATGGGTGGAAATCGGGTAAATATCGCATTTTATTAATATCAGCAGAACTGACTTAAATGAGGCCTAGGTGTTGTGTAATCTTACCTTAATCTTTGTATTCATGCCCGTCAGTGTGAAAGAATCTGTTTGCATATATTTGCATATATATTTGTGTGTATATGCAACCATATGTAAGTTGCAGCCCTCGGCATGTGCGGTGAGTATCATTGTGGCCCCTGGAGCTTCCAAAGTTGAGTAGCCCTGGCTAAAACCAAAAAAGGACTGTGGGTGTCTGCGATAGCAGCAGGAGGGCGGTCTCCTCATACAGAGTCTTCCATGTTTGCAGCAGCGTACTTAATTTCCAGTCCAAAAGGTGAGCTCATGGTCCTTTTGGTTAATATTTGTGAAGAGCTTTGATAACAAAACCCACTATATAAATACGAAGTCCTATTGTTTCATTGCCATTATTCAGTTAGTAACTGTAGTGTCTAGAATAGTTAATTCTAATCAGGCAGGGGACTGGGCAAGCTAAAGAGCCAGTTAGTCCATCTGCTCAAGTCTGATAAGAAAGGCACAGGAAGGAGTAGTGTAGGTAAGGGGAGCCGGGAGCCTTGAGTCAGAGAGCTCTCCTGGAGGGGAGACCTTGTCAGTTTGGGCTTTGGGAAAAGGGCTGAGGATACAGGGAACTCTGCACACAACTGTAAAGTTGTTTGGTGCAGGGGCCTGAAATTAACGGCATGGTCTGAGAAGTCTGAGCGTGTTTCTGTGGGCAAGCAGGAGCAGAGCAGATTGTGTACTGCTAGATGGTCCAGCCAACGTTTGCTTTTGGTGATGTGAACTGGACCTCAGTTGTGTGTGTGTAATTGGCTTGGCAATGGTATGGTGTGGTGTGTGCAGCAGAGCATTCCAGTGTGTATTGCCTCATGTGTGCATGTCTGCTAGTTACCATGGGCCTGTTACAGTGCCTGGGGAAACCAATGGGAACCTTTCAGTTGGCTTCAGCAGGCTGTGGATCAAGTCCAGGATTCAGTCCCCAGGCACTGTAGTATTGCTGCCCAAACTTTCTTAAATGCCTTGGTACAAATTTTAGTTAGGTGTTGTGGTTCAAATGGACACATGTAGTTGTGTTCGCATAATAGCAGTTTTGTGGAAGTCAAATGAATTATGTCTCTTTCACTGATTTAGGTGACTGTGCCTCTGAGTACAAAATCACAGTTAAGAATTATAGTATGGACTGGGCCATAATGTTTATGAAGCGCTATCTAATCTTTGGATAATTAATCTCAAATTTGAAAGCTGTACCCTGTGAATTCAGAGCGCTGTACGAAATCACTTGAGATTGGCCTAACTTTGACCCCACTTAAGTCAGTGGGAGTTGTTAGGATTTTCAGAGAGGTTATTAATAAAATATATTAGAATAATAATTAGTCATTTTTACAAAGGTGATGCGAGAGTATAATATACATTAAGTTTAAGAGCAAATTAACAGAAAAGTGCACCATATTTAAGATACCCCCATTTTGTTTATTTTCATGGGGAAAATCCTGCAATTTTCCATTTTAACTGACAAGTTCATTAAAATGTTTGTCAGGTTTTTCACTTTTGCTGTTTTTCTGCTGGGCTTGGGTACAACTGAGCCCAAAGGAGTCTCAAAATGTGTGTGTGCATGTGTGTTTAGTGTTCTGTATATAATCTTATATACCTATAATTGAAAAACAACTAGACAGAATTTTTTATTTTTTTTACTGCAGGTTTTCCATAAACATTCTTTCCTATACCAGGACTCCTGCATGTTGAGTTTTTGCTGGTGGCAGGTGGTGGTGGGGGGTGTATTTTTCTAAAGAGTTTTCTAAACCTCTGAACGCATAGAGGAAAACTGATAATGAAGTGGCAATAGGACCTTAAATGCAGTATTGCAGATGTGGCTGCATATGAACGCGGAAAGAATTAGTTCTTCAAGTGCTGGTCCCTGTATCTATACCAAATGGTGAGCATATGTGCCAGAGCCAGAGGTTTTCAGGAGCAGTGTCTGTGGATCCTACATTGCCATGTGCTCTAGCTGGTATTATAAGAGGCCGTGTGGAGCCATGTGCCCTCAGTTCCTTCTTATTGCTTCTCGTTTTATGCTTGTAGTCTCTATGACTGTCCATTATACACAGTCTGCTTTATCATTGTGGTAAACCTACAAGTAGTCAGTTAGTATAGATAGTTGCCCCTTCAGGGGCCTCCCCTTAGTGAGTTGGGGGATCATGCTTAAAATTGCTCCTTGTGGCCTTGCTCCTTCTCTGTAAGAGATGAGCCGACTCATTGTTTTTATTATGTGGGCAAGGCACACCTTGCATCATGCTGCGATTATCTGCAAGCCCTTTCCTTTGAGGACCCAGGAAGCCTGCCTCCTGTGCACTGAAGTGAGTGAAGTGGCCCTCCAGCCTCGAATGGAGTCTGATGGTAGACTGGGTTCCGGAAGTGCCCTGCCCTTCACTAGCAGCGGGTGCGCCACTCTCGGACTCCCACCCAGCTTCTGTGGCTCTGCGGAGACATAAGAAAGTGGCAGAGGAGATCCAGAATCACTCTTGCAAATGCTGAGTTGAGTTCAGTCAGGGGAGACGTTGTGCAGTGACCCTGTCATGCCATCCCCACCTCATTAAGACGGTTCCAGGCTAAGTAACAGACACACTGGCACCAGGGGTCTCTGTGATGATCCAAAGGCCCGGTAACCCACTGGTACGAGCCCCTCAGCTGCAGCAGGATTTACCAGGCTTTGTTCAAAGCACTCCTCCTCAGTTTGGCAAGCAATGGAATGCACCCTGGGCACTGGGATGGATGGAAATACTGGTTCCTGTTGCTCACCTAAAACTGGCATACCCACGCTTGCTGCTTCTCACAGCTCCATGGTCTCCTACATTGCTGGATTCAACATGCCTCCTCCGCTAAGACCTGCCTCCACTGGTTGTGGCTCTGCCCACACTGACTGCTCCTCCACGTCAGACATGGGGGGCTTCTCAGCAGAGGAACCATCCTTTTCCCATGGCTCCCAGCACAGTTTGGATTTCTGAGCACAACTGTCTCAACTTCATGTACTACACTGTGGTCCCACTGTGGTGGTACCCACATCCTTAGGGCCCCAGTGCCACTAGAACCAGACTTCATAGAAGCAATGGCCTGCTAGGGATCCTTATCACTGGCCCTACCTGCCATTGATGGCCTCACACCATCCCACCTGAGCTCCTCTGTTGGAACTGGTTGGCTTGAACCCGCAGCTCGACCCAGTACAACCAGTCCCTAAAGCAGCCTCCTCCTCTCTGGATGAGGCCCTCATCCCTTTGACCTGATGGTCATTGTTAGTACTAGGAGTTGCTGCAGAAGGTGGCCAGTTCATTCATCTCCTGGTCTTCCATCCTAAGCTGCATGACACTCCCCTGGGCAGTGTGGCCTCTTATAGTCTTTGTGGCCTCTTATAGTCTTGCCTGGAGCACATGGTGATCTAGGACAGCATCGCAAGTCAACGGACATGGCTGCTGAACACTTACAGCAAATGGCATGCATGCACTCCTGCGTTTGAAATACATGTAGGGTCCACAGATCTTGAAAACCCTCCAGTTACAGGTGAGTAACCACCTCTTCTCAAGCTTTTGGCTGAATAAGAGAGAATTGTTACAAGCCACCTTGGTTCTTATTGTTTCTGATGAATAATGAATGAAATCAGACTGCACTCTTTGAAAATCTATGTAGCTGTTTTGACAACAGAAATACTCCATTTAAAAAAATAACTATTATGAGGAATTAATGAAAAATGAATAGTTTAATTGTCTTCCGTTAACCAATTTTCACATTTTTTTAATATAAGGCCTCATAGAGTGATATTTGCATACTGGGATGTTAGATATAGTGCTATTGAATAGTTATGTAACTGCATGGACTCTTATCAGTTATATGGCTATTCAGTAGACCCTGGGGTTGGGGGTGGCAGCCAGTGCGCTCCAGCCCCACTCCTGGGAAATCCCCTGCTATGCTGTGCCGCTGCCTCTGTATCAGAGGCAGCAGTGCGGGGTGGCAGGCAGGAGCTGGTCTGTGAGGGGAGTGGGTTTAAAAACCAAGGCAGCAGCGCAGGGTTGCAGCAGTCCTGGTTGGGGGTGGGGGTGGGGGTCCAAGCTCCCCACAGACAGACGCTGGTCTGGCAGCAGTTCCCACTCCCAGGAGCGGAGCAGCGTCTGTCTGCAGGAGCTCGGACGTCCCATGGACAGGGGCTGCTGCTACAGACCAGCCTATCTCTGTGGCAAGCCCAGGCTGCCACAGTCAGAGGCTGCTTTGAGGCAACCTTCTCCCCCCCCCCCCCCCCCCCAACCCCCACGGCTGCCTTTGATAGAGGCACCAGCATAGGGAGGGGTAGGCAGCACTGCGTAGGCTGTGCTAGGGGGAACTGGCTCTGTAAGAGGCAACAAAGGGGAGGGGTTGGCAGGTCCATGGAGCTGGCACGCATGGAGAGCCAAAAGCCAACTTCCCGCGCATATCGGCTCCAGTCTGCCACTTCACCCTCCATGCTACTGCCGCTCTATCAAAGGCAGCAGCGTGGGGGTGGGGGATGCAGGTGGATCATGGGGAGCCTACATAAAGCCAGAGGCAGCAAAAGGGGGAGTGCATGTAATCGATAAAATTAACTGATAAGCCAAGGATTATTGGTTAATCATGTATTGGACTACACATTGGTATCCCTAATTTGCAATTGCATGCTTGCGCACATGCGCGCGCGCGCACACACACACACACACACACACACACACACACACACACACAGTAACAAAACTAACAGGAATTTTCCCCTGGTGTTAATATTTGTGAGGTAGCCTGGCCTACACTGTTCTTTGTAAAGAGCTTTGAAGACAATAGCACTGTATTAGTGCTAAGTATCACCATAATTATTACAGTGGTGCAGCAGACCATATGAACACAGGCAACTTCTGTTTGGTTGCATAGTAACAGTGGTATCACATAGCTGGTAACACATAAACTAATTTATCTGAATAGGTATGCACTGTGCCGCTTGGACTGTGGGGATGGAGCAAGGAATAGTCCTCAGACTATTATTTTTATTTTTTAAGGGCTTCATTGCCCTCAAAGTCATGAAGGGCTTGAATTGAGCTATGAAAGGATTTTACTCCTTCAGGGTATGTCTACACTACCACCCTAGTTCGAACTAGGGTGGTTAATGTAGTCATACGAACTTGCAAATGAAGCCCGGGATTTGAATTTCCCGGGCTTCATTTGCATGTTGCCAGGCGCCGCCATTTTTAAATGTCTGCTAGTGCGGACTCCGTGCCTGCGGCTACACGTGGCACGAACTAGATAGTTCGGAATAGGAAGACTAATCCGAACTATCTAGTTCGTGCCGCGTGTAGCCGCGGGCACGGAGTCCGCACTAGCAGACATTTAAAAATGGCGGCGCCCGGCAACATGCAAATGAAGCCCGGAAAATTCAAATCCCGGGCTTCATTTGCAAGTTCGTATGACTACATTAACCACCCTAGTTCGAACTAGGGTGGTAGTGTAGACATACTCTCAGATCCTTATTATCAAAGTGTATTGAGTGCTGGACACAGGAGTAAGCCTGAGCAGGGCTTAATTAAAAACCTTATGGACCTAAATGGATTATGTTATATGGATTTTTAGAAGCATTAGAATCAAGGGCTTCTGGCATCATTGCGTTCTGTGATCAGTTCCCCTTGGTTGCCATGTAAAGATCTGTGGTTAAGACTGAGAAAGTGAACATCAGTAGAAAAAAGGATCTGTAGAAAGACAGGCCCCTCACTCCCACTCCAGCAGTGTGATTAACTTGTGCTGGCCAGAGATGCAGATGTCAAAGGTCATGTTTTAACCTAGATGCCTCTAGCATTGAAGTCCATAACTTGACATTTTGATTGTAGAGTGACCATATCTTCTCAAAGGCTATGTCTAGACTGCAGGTTTCTTTCGAAAGAGGCTCTTTCGAAAGCATCTTTCGAAAGAGCCTCTTTCGAAAGATCGCGTCTAGACTGCAGGCGGATCTTTCGAAAGAGCAATCCGCTTTTTCGAAAGAGAGCACCCAGCGAGTCTGGATGCTCTCTTTTGAAGAAGCCCTATATAGATTGAAGAACGCCTTCCTTCGAAAGAGGAACTTTCGAAAGAAGGCGTTCTTCCTCGTAAAACGAGGTTTACCGCCATCGAAAGAAAAGCCGCGTTCTTTCGAAATAATTTCGAAAGAACGCGGCTTGAGTCTGGACGCAGGGGAAGTTTTTTCGGGAAAAGCCTACTTTTCCCGAAAAAACCCCTGAGTCTGGACACGGCCAAAGGGAAAATAGGACACTGTACAGGGTTGGCCTGAAGGCCCCTCTTTCCTGCCACCTGCCCGAGGGCCCCCCTCTTCCCTCTGCATGCAGGAATGGCCCAAGCCTGCTCTGTTGCTCACCCAGGGTCAGCTCAAGGCCCTCCTCTACTCTGCATGGCCCAGGCCCCTTACTGCCTACCCACACTGCGCTGGCCCAACCCCAGCCACTCTCCGAAGCCCTCCTTCTTGTGCAGGACTGGTGTTGCTGCTCTCTCCTTCTTCCCCCTGCACATTTCTCCACACCCAGCTAGGGGTTGCATCCCACTTTTCTGGCAAAACTGTGCATGTGTACAGTTTGCTCTTGCTAGCTGACAATCAGTTGACAAGCAAATGGGACAAATGCTCAGTTTTGCCAAAAAACTTTGGGAGGGCCAGTGCAGGGCTTAAGAAAGGGACTGTCCCAGCCCAAATGGGACATGTGGTCACCTGAGGTTAGTGTCTCCCTACGTGTCTGTAAAATATACATGCATACGTTGTTGTAACTTTGCAAATCACAGAGGCGTTAACCAATTTCACTTGGCGTTGTCATGCATGCACACACCCCAGCTGTGTACACAGTCCGATACACTCAGCTGATTAAAAACAAGCAAGTACCATAGGCACAATGGTATGACAATGGAGCTGTGAATTTACTCTGCAAAGCTTGATTCTCTCATTGGTTTTGGGAGGGGGCAGGAAGGGGAAAGGAGTTGTGCTTGAGTTTCCTCCTGTTCCTTATAGTACTTTTTTTGCTAGCAGCCTAACAACAGGTGATTTACTAAGCTTTTGAAATGTTTTACTTAGTCACTGGTTTCTAAAATCCCTTTGCTGCCATCAGTAGCACATAAAGGAGGTTGGGGTGAGCCTCAGGGAGCCTTGACTCATTCCTTCTGAAATCAACAGTGTTGGACAGGTTGTGATATGGCTCACGGGAGATACAAAGAAGAGAATGAATCCACCCATCTACCCAGCATTGCAGATCTCTAAGTGTTCTGCCCCTGCCTGCATTAATCTTCCTGTCACACTGTTGCAGTACAGGCAGTCCCCGGGTTACATACAAGATAGGGACTGTAGGTTTGTTCTTAAGTTGAATCTGTATGTAAGTTGGAACTGGCGTCCAGATTCAGCTGCTGCTGAAACTGACCGCCAGTTCTGACTTACATACAGAATCAACTTAAGAACCCCAAGCGTCCCCAAGTCAGCTGCTGCTGAAACTGATCAGCAGCTGATTCCAGGAAGCCTGGGGCAGAGCAACTCTGCCTCAGGCTTCCTGTAGTCAGCGCTGGTCAGTTTCAGCAGAAGCTGACTTGGGGACGCCTGGGGCAGAGCAGCTGGGGTGCTGCTGGGTTGCTCCAGTAGTGCCGCTCCTCGGCTGCCCCCCCCCCCCCCCGCGGCTTTGCAAAGCGCGGGGAAGCCGGCGGTGGGGCAGTCCAGGCGCGCCTGGGGTGCCTCGCTGCCCGAGCCCCCCCGCGGCTTTGCAAAGCCGCGGAGGGGGGGGGGGGGCTCGGGCAGCGACGCACCCCAGGCGCGCCTGGACTGCCCCGCCGCCGGCTTCCCCGCGCTTTGCAAAGCCACGGGGGGGGGGCTCGGGCAGCGAGGCACCCCAGGCGCGCCTGAACTGCCCCGCCGCCGGCTTCCCCGCGCTTTGCAGACCAGGGAGACGCAGAGCAAAGCCCCAGAGTACACGGGCGGCAGGACCGCAAGGTCCCGCAGTCCGTGTACTCTGGGGCAGCCCCGTTCGTAACTGCGGATCCGACGTAAGTCGGGTCCGCGTAAGTCGGGGACTGCCTGTATATTGAATCCACTCCACAGGTGCCAAGGTCCCCTGTCAATTAAAGAGGCTGAGTACCCCCTATGGAAGATTCGACTTAGCAGGGTATGTGAGGGACATGTACACTGATCGTTGCCCAGGTTGTAGGAGGGTGAGTTTCACAGAGGTGGCCTGGTCTTTAGGATATATAAAGGCAGCTGTGAAAGATTTGTTCCTGCTTGTCTTTCACCTTACATGTACCAGGAGTATTAATTAATTAATTCTTGTCTTCCCGTTTTTGCTGAAGAATCGGAGAACTAGAATAGAAGCTTTCTCAGACCTTAGCTGATGGGACAGGGTTTTCAAATCTAACATAGAATTATTAGATAAATTCAGAGATGAGGTTAGGCATTAGATAACGTGTTGATTGACTCCAACCTAAGCAAGGCCTTTCTCCAAGTTTAGATGGAAATTAGTTTTAGGGTCAGTTTTAATGTGGTTGCTAATCTTAACCTCTCTACTAACCTGGCAAACCTAAAAAGAACTTTTGTCCTGATCTTGAGTTTGCCAGGAGTTTATCATCTAGAATAACACAGGTTTATTAATGCTTATAGTGCGTTTCATTTGTAAATCTCAAAGCATTTTACAAAGGAAAGGAGGTGGTATTATCTCCATTTTACGGGGGTGGAGGGAGGGAAACAAAATGACTTGTTCTGGGTCACACAGCAAGTTAGTGGCAGGGCTGAGTATAAGAATTCAGGCATCTTTGGCTAGTCCCTGTCCCTCACACCTTTCTGCTGTCCTTGTGAAGGCCTGGTATTTTAATGTGAAAATAATCAGAAAAATAACTTTGAAGGGGTAAAAAATATTTACGCCTTTTATAAGTCCGTAATGAAACAACAAAAAAGGCATATGTGGACATTCTTTTGTAAGTTACTTTTTAATATGAAATCTTTTTTTTTTTAAAGCCCCAGAGGTAGTACAGCCATTTCAGAAGGAAGTAGAGAGCAGAGCAGGAATTGTAAATAGCCATGGTCTTCTACCACTTTTGGGATTTATATCCTTTTACATAGTCCACTCTATAAAGATGCAACCAGGGAGCTTTGTGATCTGCTGTTTGCACAGAGTCTATAAAAGGTGGTGACATGACAGTTGTGAACAGTCACGAGAGTATGGAAACACTGCATAACATTTAAAACTTCCTTTATTCTGTAGCCTGTAGTTCCTGAGACTAAGTCAGATAGATACAAAGGTTTGAAAATCACCAGGAGCAACATAAAGCCTAACTTTAGCATATCTTAAATGTGCATTGCCATGACAAAGGGATCATCTTGCCTTGTTTACTCCAATCTTTATGCCTTTTCCACAGGCTTAAAAATATTTACAAACTTCCAACCAATGTCTTGCTTTGGAGTCTAGCCCTGCATTGCACATCCAGAATCTACTGTTTAAGTCAGTGAGAAGGCCTTGCGAGTGGCCCTCCTTCATCTCAGTGGACTGCAAGATTGTCATAACCAAGACAGGCTCCTGGGATAGAGTAATTTTGTTGCTTGGGTACCTAAATTTGCGGCGTGTGCTGATTGAGCTGCACGTTGATTGGATGCAGAGTTAGCATGCAGCTCTCTCAATGTTGTGTGCAATCAGTATGCACCTCACTTCACATGCCCTTGGCTTTAAGTTCATGTCACTTTTGTAATATCGATAGGGAAAAAAGATGCAGTCAAAAACCAGCAGAATCTGGCAACCCTGTGCGTGGGCAGTGCTAAGCAAAATGTCTTTGGACCACACATAGAACTTTGATGGGCCACATACAACCCTCGGGCCACAGATTGCTCACCGCCGATTTAAGCCTATTAAGAGTCCTGGGTGCACAAAGTTGCGTGATTATGCCCTTATGGAAATAAAAACTATTTTATTATCAAATAGCAATCAGCAAAATGCTACTGTAACATCCATTGTATAGTCAGCTGTTAGACTTGAATGCAGGACATCTGCATCTAAAAGCATGAGTCTTTGCTTCTTGAAACTAAAAGGCTAGCTTTTTAACTAATTCCTTTTTGTATTTGCATGATTTGGCTATGACCTAAGAGCTGTAATGTGTGTGTTTGCTTTAGGGGCTAGCAAGACTGGCACTTGGTAAACAGTGTCCTGAGAGGACCAGAATTGTCTTTTCCTATTTGACACTTCATATTTTTTTCATTTACGATGAACAATTTTGCTGTTGTGTTTTCAAAGACTCATTTGACATGTGAGGATTAAAAAAACAAAAGCCAACCCTCGACCTTGTTTCAGGTTGTCAGCCAAGCCTAAGAGAGGTGGAACTTGCTTCTCATCCTAACCTTTGACTGTAAATATTCACCTCTAATCCTAGCCATGCCACCTTCTGTATGTGTGCATGTGTGCCCTGGAGAATCTGCATCCTTGAGGCCGGTCTTGGCTGTGGTGTTTGTGTGCAAAGTTCTATCCTTGAGTCCTGTAAGCATCCATGGTGGAATTGCCCTCCTGGAAATAGAGGGTTATAATGGAAACTTCAACTGACCTGTAACTACAGTGCTGTGAGCAGTACAATACTACTATAATGTCATGTGAAATATTGTAACTTCTGATTATGTTGCATGAAAAAAGGTGTTATAATAAACTGACATTTTCCTCTTGGTATTTGGCTATCAACAAGCAATTTTGGTTTGTGGTTTTACTTTTTTAATGGGGTAAGATGAGGGTGGTTTCTATATTTTGCCCAAGGATAAGTTTTTAAAATGAGCAAAATAGAGATTTTAGAAAAAGTGCAGGTCTGCATTTGGGAGAAAGTTAGGGGTCAGTTATTAAGTCTGCATCAGAAAACCCTCTCCAAAAGAACCTCCTGCCAATCACTTATACTCTCTCGGAGTGAATCACCTTGAACTTTCCTTTATGGTCAGCTCACTCTATTCTAACATGCTCCAGACATCTCCCTCTCCCTCTCTCTCTCCCTCCCCCTCTCTTCCCCCCCCCCCCCCCCCAAATGGCTAGCCTGGCTTAGTCCATTTCCTCTTTGTCTAACTCACAGCTGTGTCTGGGTCAGAGAGAGCCTATGGGATCTAGATGCCAAACTTCTTCACTTATGCCTCTCCAAGAAAGTGTGTCATATAATGACAGTTGATTTCCAGGCCACTGTTGTTCAGCTTCATGGTTGTGGAGCAAAGGAATTATTCCAAGTTCCTAATATAATGTTCCATGTGGCGGATAGCTGTAGCCCTTGTCCATGTGGATTTCTACACTCTGTTCCCCAGTCCCACACCAACCCACTCCCTTATCTAAGATTCACTATCAGTCCCTCACCCTCACCTGTGTTACATGCAATTTACTCTACATTTCAGTTGTATACAGTATTTACATGTACTGTGTAATTTCAGAGAAACATTTTTATTTCCAAGAGAATTGTGTGTTTAGACACTAACACTGCCCATCCCCTATTACAACTACAGGTGTGTTTGAAGTAGTTCAAACAATGCCGATTACACTACACATTCCTTCCTGTATGCTACATGCAGTGTAATATATGTGAGTGCTGTTAAATGCATTGCCTCATTTCATTGCGCATTTGCAAAGAAAGTGCAGTTTTATTGAACATTAAGATTGAATTCTTAACTGACTAATCAATTTCAGTAGTAAGTTAAAATGCCTAGTATTAATGGACAACTGCAACCATTAATCAGGGTTAAGGTAGATTAACCATTGTCTGCATTTATGCTAATAGTACTTTCCATGGATTTATGGAATTAAAGAGTGCAAATCGTATTTTTTAAAACATTTGGTAACACTTTAGCTTTGCACTTATTGTTTACTCCATCCACTCTTGCATGCCTGGTTGGAAATGCAAAGCTAACTGACATTTTCATAGCGATAACTCAGCCTCACTACTTCTCCCCACCCATTCTCCCCCTTTGATTTCATGTCAAAAGACATGGAAAGGGTTAATTTGTTCTAGTATTTGACTGCTTAATTTGATCTTGTGTGTGACTAAACCAAGACAAATAGAGTGTTTTAAATGAAACTATTTAACAATCTCTGGCAGCTCCAGAAATCGGAAGGCATTAGAAAAATACAATTAAAGGAGTTTGGGTAGATGTAAATAAGAAACACACTTCAAAATTCACCAGCCAAATGCATTTTGCTTTTCAGTGTTTTATCACAGTAATTGGTTTTAAACCAATGAAGCAACATTTCTGTTGATTTAAAAAAAAAAAAAAAAAGTCTCTCAGACTGCAAGATCTGTATGGTTTTGTGAGAGCATGTTTCCTGGTAAGTGTATTGGGGAATTTTTAAAGCTGAAGTCTAGATTTTCTAATTTTTTGTACATATTTTCAATGATTTGATTACCATAGGTTAGCCCTGTATTCTGGGTAGCTCATCAGGATGTCTAATAGCTGGATCATATTGATTGTCCTTCAGTTAATCATGTCTGGTATTTTCATTTATCAAAGCCAAAATACATGTAATTAACTCTGAAATGATATAGCTCACTATGAAGTGATTTTGGTATTGCCACAGAGATAACTCAGTGTAGATTATGCTAATATGAAACGCAAGTTGAAATTAAATTAATAGTATCATGTCCATCAAGGGTAATAATTAAAAAACTAAAAGTGAACTACTGTAGAGAAAAATAGTTTATAATGGCAAAAAAATCTTTTATCACTAGGCTTTTTATTATTACATTTCAGGGTTTGCTGCCTCCTGAGCCTTTCCCATGACCAGTACCTAGTTAATGGCAACAGGATTTTTGAGCGTTTTTTGGGAAAACCCTGTAACCTTTAAAAGACTTTATGTCCAACCCCTCCATTTCTCTGTGTAAGGCTGGAATAGCTATCTGGAGGAGCCGAGTTCTTTGTTTTTAGGGGGTTTATCATCTGCACTCTGATCAACTACTGTGCTTCTTCAAGAAAGGGTAGAAAAAATCCCAACTCCCATTTTCTGCCTTCATGTATCTTTTTGATTCAGGGACCTGCAGGTGCTAGTGACCAGTGGTTGATTAGCCTGAGTTAGGATTTCAAGATAAGTGGCTGCTTCATTGCAAGGGCACAGAGGTCTGGTCTACACTTAAAAATTAAATTGACCTAGCTAGGTTGCTCAGGGCTCACAAAAAACCTTGCTAGTTTTGATTATCTTACAGGCAATAGAAAAAAGAGAAGAAATAAAATTTCATAATCACTGCACAGAATTTCCAGCATTCTCAATTTCAATGCTTCCATGGTGACATAAATTAAAAATGATTATTCTTTGAGTTAGTTTGCTTACTCCTACTGGAACAGGAGTGTTATTACTGTGTCAATAGTGCTAGATCACAGTCACCTCAAATTTCCTTCCTTAGGCATTTTGTCATCAGACATTAATATTTGCAACAACACCAAATTATCTTGTAATTTTAACACAGGCATCAGGGAAAAATAAATGTTTCTTTGCTAGATGACCATAAATAAATAGATCACAAATAAAGAGCTGTTACTTTTATTATGCAAAATAATGACTGTGTAGCTGTTAATGGAATTTTGTGGATACTATGATAGTTATACTTTTGCAAGCTTATGGAATAGCTCCCCCATCATGCTATTTTGACAGCTCTCTATAATAATGAGGGAGAGTGATGTGCCTAACAAGGTCTCAGAGAAAAGATATCTTGTTTGCATTTCAGAACTTGTAATTCAATATGTTTTGCAGTGGAAAAATAACATGGGAATAATGCCTTCCATCTTGGTCTACCGTTACATCTATTAAACATATGCATAGTATGCTGCTGCTTCAACTGACTCAATAGGACTCATCTCAGAGAATGATCTCACTCTGATCCCATTGAGTAGGAACTCATTTGCAGTTTTTGAGAAGCTGTTTCTGTTGCTGTGCATGGCTTTGTACTCCATTAGCCTGTATCACAGTTCCTGTTGTATCAGATTGTGTTCCACTCTATTTTATACTAAAGCTGTCATGCGAACTTAAATATAGCAGGTGCTACTTGTCCATTCTATAATAACTTTGTCTTACTCCGTGGATCTTAAAATGTATTATGCCTCTTTGCAAGGAAAGGGTACAACCTAAAGAATCTCAGCTATGTCTTCCTTCATCTGTATTCCCACCCTGATGATGGGTGGTGCATGGAAAGTGCCAGTTTAGTGTATGATCTTTTACTGAAATATAGAGCCTATGATATTTGTAAATGATCTATGCATATGTATGAAACAGTGACTGTTTGAAGAATGCATTAGTACCCTGTATAATGCAGTCAAAACAGTAAACACAGTGTAATCTGTTTGGATTTCCATAGCCATAAGCAGCTGGAGGTGTTTGCAAAAAGTGGAGTAACCAGAAGTTAAATATTAGACCTCTCATAGGAGGAGTAAAATAATAACACAGGAGGTGTCCGCCGGGGGTCAGCCTGTAGGAAAAGGCCTAAATTCTTAGTTCCAGCACTTGAGCATTATGGGACATAGGCCCCTTGCTTCTACGCTAGAGGAGCTCTGAATTGGTTTCAAGTCCAAGTCTAGTAGCCAAGTGTTTCCTGCTCCCTCGCAGGGCCTCCACCTGTCTGCTGCTCCGCCTTCCCCATGTGGACACCGCTCAGGGCACATGTACACTGAAAGGTCAGTTTTTAAGTTATTTTAGATCATCTTACAGCCACTGCAGTAATTCCTGGGGTGGTTCACATCCACACTGTGCTCCTTCTCTCTGTGGTATGTGACCTCCATGCAGCTGCCCGCTCTCCACCAGGAGCATGGCAGCTGACTGGGCTCTCAGCTCCCTACCTAGAGCCAAGAGGGCTTCTGGGCTTCCAGGGAGGAGTGAGAGCCTGTCAGCCGACGGTCAGGGCAGTGAGTCCCTTATGACCGGCTGAAGTTCTTTTAAATTGTGCTTGGTTCTGTTACAGCAACTGAAGGAGTCAGGTTAAAGCTTAAACAGTTACTATTTTATTGTTACAGGGTAAACTTAGTTGTTAAATGCTACTGCTGTGTTACAGATAACACAGCCACTACAAAGGAAATTACACTAAGAAGTTACTTACAGGTACCATGAAACCCTTTTGGTTCTCTGAGCTCTTATTAAATGCATGCAAAATAGACACATAGCAGGTATATATTCTCACCCCTGTGTTCCAGACTTGGCGTGGCCAGCGTCTTTCTCTCAATCCCTCGGGAAGAAGTAGGGCGAGGTTGGGCGTCCCACAGACCTCGGGAGACAATCAATACCTGCCAGCAGGTGTAGATGATTGGAGCTCAGATGGGGTGGGCTGTTGAACCTCTTTTTATACCCCTTGGGTCATGTAGGCTTCTTCCTGATTTCAAGTGGCCAATTAGGAAAAATGGCTTTGAACACCAAGTTTCCCACGAAGGGTGCAAAGCATAATTTACACCTGGGAAAATGCAGACAATGGGCACCTCTTGTATGTGATGGGCGAAGATTCCTCTCCTGGGACAGTGCAGGCGTGTCAATTACTGGTACTAGCCATCAGGGCGACGGGAGGCCCCGGGTCGTCAGCTAGCCCATTTACTGTCTGGTTTCTGTTTATGGTAGAGTCAGGGACAGGCAGCACACCTGCGTTCCCAGGGCATCAAAGGCTGACTGCCTTTCTCTTGCTCTCTGGGGGGGGGGGGGAACAAGATGGGGTTTGTGGAAAACCAAGATGGGGTTTGTGTCTGGCTACAGAGCCCCGGAAGCATCCTGGCAGGAGCCGGCGCCAGCATCCAGGGCAGCATCCTGGTTCAGAACAGGATCCCAGTGTAACCACCACCAAGGCGGATTTGAACCTGGGACCTCTGGAGTTGACTCTAGGAGCCTCTACCCCCTGAGCTAAAAGCCAGCTGGCTCCCAGCCCATGTTGTAGAGGTCTCTTGATATTAACTGTTGTAGTGGTCTAGGTACCACTTGCAGTACTCAGTAACCACACTAGGTGTGTGGGTTACGCCAGCACCAGGGGAGCAGCCCAGCTGGGAGTAAGGAGCTGGGAGCCTATGCTGGAGCCAGGACCTTGAGGGTAGTCTGGCTCAGAGTTGGGACCTGGAACCTGCAGGAGCCCGATTTGAAGTGGAGAGCCTGGGCAGCAGCCCTGCGATGCACTAACCATAGCCCAAACAACAATCCATAGCCCTTCACCACCATCCTTGGGTGAAAGCCTGAGTTGTTTAGCTTTCTTGTCAAATGCATGGCTCCTGCATGGAACCATGAACTCAACAACGATAGCCAAAAGCCAATGTAAGGCACCTGCAGTGCCTAGACAGACACGGTGTAGCCCTTACTACACCAACACAAGCCCTACATCTCTCATGGAGGTAGTAGGGCACTTATATCACCAGGGGCTAGGCAGCAGTGTGTACACTGACATAATTCAGTCAACATATGTTGCCTTAATGTCAAACTAACTTCGTAGTGTAGACCAGAGCTGAGACTGTTGCAGCCCAGTTGCTGGGGTAACCGTTGGCAAGAGACCGCACAGATGGACAAAAACTTGGTTAAGGATGTGTGTGAGGCTCTGCCATACACCTTATTGCCTTGTGAGTAGTGGGAAATCTTGGCATACAGAGGACGCTTATTAAGTTTGCAGATGACACCGAACTGGGAGGGGTTGCGCGTGCTTTGGAGGAGAGGGTCCAAATTCAAAATGGTCTGGACAAACTAGAGAAATGGTCTGAGGTAAACAGGATGGGCTACATCTAGACTACATCCCTTTTTCGTAAAAGGGATGTAAATTAGACGTATTGCAATTGCTAATGAAGTGGGGATTTAAATCTCCCCTGCTTCATTAGCATAAAAATGGCTGTCGCTTTTTTTCCGCACGGAGCTTTGTCGGAAAAAAGCGCCAGTCGAGACGCTGATCTTGAGGAAAATAAAGCCTTTTCCGAAAGATCCCTTATCCCTCTATGAAATAAGGGGGAAATTGGAGGAGAAATTGGAGAGGGTCAAGAGCTGAGCAACAAGAATGATTAAAAGTCTAGAAGATATGACCTATGAGGGAAGACTGAAAGAACTGGGTTTGTTTAGTTTGGAAAAGAGAAGACTGAGAGGGGACATGATAGCAGTTTTCAAGTACCTAAAAAAGCGTTATAAGGAGGAGGGAGAAAAATTGTTCTCCTTGGCCTCTGAAGATAGGATAAAAAGCAATAAGCATAAATTGCAGCAGGGAGGTTTAGGTTGGACATTAAGAAAAACTTGCTAACCGTCAGGATGGTTAAACACTGGAATAAATTGCCTATGGGGATTGTGGAATCTCCATCATTGGAGATATTTAAAAGGAGGTTAGATAAACATCTGTCAGGGATGATTTAGATGGCACTTGGTCCTGCAGTGAGAACAGAGGACGGGACTTGATGACTTCTCAAGGTCCTTTCCAGTCCTAGTATTCTATGATTCTTAATGGGTCAGTTGTGCCCTCTGGTGTGTATTAGGATCTGTAGCCACAACATTCTCTTTGCAGCTGAATTACCTAGCTCTTATTTAACTTGTTAAACACTGGGGCTACGTCTAGACTGGCATGATTTTCTGGAAATGCTATTAACGGAAAAGTTTTCCGTTAAAAGCATTTTCGGAAAAGAGCGTCTAGATTGGCATGGATGCTTTTCCGCAAAAGCACTTTTTGCGAAAAAGCATCCGTGGCCAATCTAGATGCGCTTTTGCGCAAAAAAGCCCCGATCGTCATTTTCGCGATTGGGGCTTTTTTGCGCAAAACAAATCTCAACTGTCTATACTGGCCCTTTTGCGCAAAAGTTTTGCGCAAAAGGGACTTTTGCCTGAATGGGAGCAGCATAGTATTTCCGCAAGAAGCACTGATTTCTTACAGTAGGAAGTCAGCACTTTTGCGGAAATTCAAGCGGCCAGTGTAGACAGCTGGCAAGTTTTTCCAGAAAAGCGGCTGATTTTCTGGAAAAACTGGCCAGTCTAGACACAGCCTGGGATTTTTAACATGGGTAGATTCCAAGAGGGAATAAGGGACTGGGTAACTATGCAAGTACTTATGACCCTTTGTGGCAGAAAGTATGCTCAGTCCTGTTTAAAGTGAGAGTCAAAGATGAGGGGGTTTGTCAAAGGGCATTTAGTGATTTTTAGAACCCCTTCATATAAAGGCAGGGAAACCTGGGCAGGTGCAGAAGTGCTGAGCACATTGAAGAGGGGCATCCACCAGCTCCTCGAACTCTTCCACCTGAAGCCTCAGGTTATAGGCTATCATGCTCAACCAGGGACAGTTGGATGAAACCCCATGGGTTCCACAGGTACAAGGGCTCCAGCCATTGTTCCTGCGGCAGCTACCAAACTGGTTTGTTCCATGACTGCAAATGATGTGTGGGCCTCCTGTCTTCCACAGAATGTGAGCAGTGGTCTGCAGGCTTGTAGGGATTTGGTCATGGATGGGTTTAGTCCAGGATTCACTAGACTTTTTCCAACCTCAAACTGATTTGCATTCTTAGGTAGGACACAGTTCCTACAGAGACAAGATCTGCAACTCTTGATGGGTGTGAACATTCTGTATTGACAAAGAGTGTTAGGAAACATACGCCCTTTGTCCTCACTTGATGCATGGTAGAAGCAGCAGTCCTGACTTCTGAAAAATTCTATCTTCCCTCTTCTAGTTAGGTGTGTTTCTTGGCCTGTGTCTACATTTGCACTTGACTGACAAAACTATTGTTGTTCACAGGTGCTTAACCCTCCCCTTCCCTCCCTCCCTCCCTTCCTCTCTCCCGTGAACAGTTTTGCCCCAGCACGTGATAATGTGATCATTACTTTGTCTGCAGGAATGCTTTCCTGCTGACAAAGTGAAACCCCTCCTAGAGGTATTTTGTCAGCAAAAATACCAAGTGTGTTCACACTGAGGGTGTGTCTAGACTACTGAGTTTTGTCAACAAAAGTGGACTTTTTTGACTAAACTATACCTGCATCTACACTACTGCCGAGTGCTGTCGACATAACGTCGACAGCACTCGGCCGTTTTGTCGACGGTGATAAACCTCATTCTACGGGGAATAATACCTTTTGTCGACAGAGTTCTGTCGGCAGAAGGCGTTATTGCATCTACACTGTCCTTTTTATTGCATCTACACTCTCATGTCGACAAAGCGGCTTGCTTTGTCCACAGAACTGGATGTAGTCTAGATGCTCTTTGTCAACAGTATCTGTCAACAAAGCCTCTGTTGACAAAAGCCTGTAGTCTAGACATACCCACACTGACCTTTAAAGACAGGACTGTGTCCACACGGCTTTGTTGCTGAAAGCTGCATAGTATAAGACATACCCTTAGTGTGTCTTGTGAATTCCACTGCTTCTGAGACACAGCTGTGCTGGGGAATACATGTTTGTATCAGTTAGGTAGCAATCTGAGCCATATGTCTGAGGGCCAGGAGGGGCCCGAGGCCGGCTGCAGCAGCTGGTGCCCTAGGCGGGGCGGCACAATCTGCGCTCCTGCCTGCACGGCCGTCAATGGCCGTGACGTTATCATCGGGCGCCCGGGCTAGCGGCGCCCTAGGCAACTTCCTAGCTCACCTAGGCTCACGGGCTGCCGGTGCTGACGGCACATTGGATACCCAGGTATGGAATGCTGTTTTTGACAATCATCTGAATTAAGTTTTTTACATTTTTGTGTGTGTTGTTGTGTATCCCCCACTTCTTGTTTTTAAAGCCAGCATTTATTCTTTGCTAATCCTCAGAAGCAGCCCAAGAAATGACATTTATGCATATTTCATAATGTGATTTTTGTAGGCATACGGAGCAAACAAATCAATTTCTCAGCAGCATGCTGTTTAAAAGAAACAGCAACAACCTGTGGGATAAGTTGCAGAAGCTGTTAAAATTAATTATAAATGGCAGAAGATATAACAAAGAGGGGGAAGCACTAATGTGCGAAGAATAATAAACATTCAGTAGATGAAAAGGAACTTTCTGTCATCTGCTTATTTAAACTTCATATATTTATAAGTTTCATAACATGTTAAAATAACGTATAGCTTGCTAGCAACATTAAGTTTACCATTTTATTTTCGTATTCTAACAGCTTGGTCTAATCTCAAATACCAGGATTGCCTAGTCCAGTTTTAGAGTTAGTTTTTCAGTATGTTCATGTATACAAGATTCTCATGGGGTGGTAGCTGTGTTAGTCTGTATCTAAAAAAACAATAGTCCTGTAGTACCTGAGGGTATGTCTACACTACCACCCTAGTTCGAACTAGGGTGGTAATGTAGTCAACCAGAGTTGCAAATGAAGCCCGGGATTTGAATTTCCCGGGCTTCATTTGCATGTTGCCGGGCGCTGCCATTTTTAAATGTCTGCTAGTTTGGACTCCGTGCCCCGCGGCAACACGTGGCACGAACTAGGTAGTTCGGACTAGGCTTCCTATTCCGAACTACCGTTACTCTTCGGGCTTCATTTGCAACTCCGGTTGACTACATTACCACCCTAGTTCGAACTAGGGTGGTAGTATAGACATACCCTTAGAGATTAACAAATTTTATATATATATATATATATACTCTTTTTTTTTAAATGGTTACCAAATATTACTCTTAATAGGCCTTAATTTTGTCTCCGCTACACCTGTGTACATCAGAAGTAACTTCATTGGAGTCAATTTGATTACACCAGAATAGGATAGAGGAGAATCAGGTCAGTCTATTGGGGTTTTGTCTTGCAAGGTCTCAGAGGATAAATATGTGGTTTACATTTAAGAATTTGTAATTCAATGTTTAATTGCAATAGGGCCCTCCCTCATTTTTAGTCCATGTGCACATTGTTTTGGCCAGAGCAGCTCATTTTTGCCAACAAACTAAGTTTATCCTATAATTCTTTGAAAAATGAAGCTGTGTGGAACAGCTACATATATATGTTAGCTGAGGTGCAATTTGCTATTTATGGGATAACGTCAAGGACTGTTGTACTAGCATTATTTGTAATACTCTCTTGATTTAGCTGGAAGTGTGTCTCCTTTCCCTTTTGGTTTTGTTTTATGCATTTGATACATATTCTTGGTTTTTATCCCTGTTTCTAATTGAACATGACATTAAATTAACATGATTTAGTAATTAATGATATTTTGCATATGTCTATAATGAAAGGTTGTAAAGGATCCCAGAGCATTTCAGAAGCTCTCTGTGTGCTGCAGCATGTAAATACGGCCTCATCTCAGTGGGGGCAGCAAATGTCTGGCATAGTGCAAAATAAATTGTTCCCAGTTACCCATGGGCAAATCCATCCTATTTAAAAAAACAAATGAAAAAAAAGCATGAAAGGGTCTTTAATATTCATATAGAGCAGGCTGGACCACAGATATTAAAGTTTCATTGTGAAGACATTCCTCCCCACCGTGCAGACACATGCAGCAAACGTCCATTTCTGTTTTTCGGGAATGATGGGAATAAAAGGCAGTGTTGTGCTTACTGGGATTTGAACATGTGGTTTTAGATGCCCTAGGTACTGCAAACTTGACTGTGTTACGTTACCTATCTCACTAGCTTTTTATTATCTACTTCCTTGTTGAAGCATCCACAATGTTGTGATTACTGTGCTGGGAATAAGGTTGCCTTGGGGAAGCAGGTGGAAGACAAAGGGATAGGGTCAGGCTGTTTCTGTGTTCAGATCATCTTTTGCTTCAGATATACTTCAGTGTTCCTAGGATCATCACTATTGATGGCCACGTTCTAAGGCTTTTTATACAGCCGCTCCCTGGCTTACGGCCACCTCCACTTACGACCATCCGCACTTATGACCAAAGCGGTCGTAAATGCGGATCCGAGTTATGAACGGTGATTCACGCTTACAAACAGCGCGGTTGCCATGTAATTCTATGGGATCCGAGTTACGAACAGTTTGAGTTACAGACCAAGTGTTGGTCTATAACTCGTTTGTAACTCGGAGAGTGGCTGTAGAAGGAAAAAGCTACCTTCTTTACCCTTCTTGTCATCTTCCTCCACTACCTCTCCTCTAGAAGATGTTTTGAAAGGTCCATTAACTTTCAGTGCAGTCTTTTGATCATGCTTTCCTGTGAAGAGACACATAAGTGCAGACTTGTGCCTGTTTGGAGCCCCATCAAGACATAGTTTTGGGAGTGTCCTTGGTCCTCCTGCCTTTCAGATTAATGGATGGATGGTGTTGTGGACATGTTGATCTGAGTGCCTAGCAGTGGAGTGGTTACTGCCTCTGGCATGGAAGTGTTGCTTATAACTGACAGGTGAGTATTGCATATATGTCTGATGAAATGTCAGGAAATAGGAGGGAGCTTGTTAAAATGAATTGGTGTTTCTGATCAAATGGAACTATGCAAATCTTTTTCTGTGGCTAGGGTCAGGGGTGAGTAGGTAAAGGAGGAAGAGGAGTTGGGAGGTCTAGTTCCAGAGCAGTAGTTCTTAGTACAATTAAAACATTCTGGAGACAGAACTGAATCATGGTGTTCTGTCAGTTTCTGGGTGAAATTCCAGGTGTTTGGTTTTTGACCCATGTCATAAACGTGGCGCTCACCTGCTGGAAAGACAAGCTCTCTTCATGTTCAGTTGCATACAGTGGAGATTCTGGAGCTGTCTTGTCTTTAATTTTTAAAAATTACATTAAAACAAACTATGTTAAAAGAACTTTGGAGTTGCAAAATCAAGCACTGAAAAGTTGGTAAATGTCAGAACCTTAATTCAGCCTCCCCACCTGTAGGCCTTCAGTTAATGTCTCTGGACGTGACAGAGAAAATTTGTGGCAGAGCTAGGGATGGAATCCAGCTCTCCCGGGTAAAATGGAGGAATAGTGCCTGCCTGCTTCTGAAGGTGGGCTATGAGGCCTTGCTCAGTAAAGGCTGTAAAGTGCAGAGCAGTTAGCAAGATGGGTGATACTACAACTCATGGTCTTCCTGATTCCCTTCCCGGTACATCTTCCTCTAGTCCAGCGGGGGAGAAGGGAATAGCAATGGCTGCTGATGTGCAGTTACAAGAAGCAACTTTACTGAACATGTGCAAGTGGTGATTTTCCAAAATTTTTAACCGTCCAGTCCTGGTGGCTCTGCAAAGGGGGTTTCATGGATGTCAGGACTGTGCTCCATAAGACAAATGCCTGGTCTCCAAATCATGGAGGGGCTAAAGCCCTTTGAAGATGGTTAAAACAATTTCTCTGTTTAGCAAAACAACTCTCCTGTCCTTCTTGGAAACATCTAACTTCTTTTCACTGACACTTTTCACTGATAAAATTCAGCCTGCAGCGCCGAGCAAACATGGCAAATAGCCCAAATGGTTAAAATTTGGCAGAGTTATAAGTAATCGAAAAGAGGAGCTTACAATGGAAAGTATTAGGCAACTTTAACTATGTAGGTGATGTTAATGCCTGTAATTATTTATCAAGCAGCCTACACGGCAGGATCAGTGGGTTTTATGTTTAATGTGTTTAAATGAAAATGTTGTAATGGTGTTAACAAATCCTCCTACATCCCTGTGAAGTCCAGGAAATCACACTCCTCAGTAATATGGTTCTGAGAAACTCTTAGTTACACAGTGTCAGACCATGTTATGTTTGGGGAGCTGGTCACGCTGTATTTCACAGTGTAGACTAGACCTGAGGCTGCCAACTGCAGAGTGCTTTTTATTTAATTTTACTTGGTTTGGCTTTTTTTGGCAGGATTTTCTTATGGCTAACAGCTTGGTTGGAAATTTGGTGGTCACATCTATTTATTTGGAATTTCTTTCTTATTTTTTCAGACTTTCTGAAGGCAGATTATGTCAGGCAGTTCTTTAAACAGGAGAGAAATCTGATTTGTGTAGGTTAACGAAAGAGTGGAAATTAAAATATTGCAGCCTATTGGCCTGAGGACTGAATTGTGGACTGAATTTATCAGGGCTGACAGCATGGTTGAGCTTTACACAATTATTTGCCAATGCCTTCATAGAGTTTGGCTTTCTGCAGGGACTGGAAAAAATTAGGCTAGGTCTATACTAGAAACTTTAGCCTGTATAATAATATTGGCGAGGGGAGTGACTTTGCATCCTTTTATTATCCTGGAAAAAGGTCTTGATAGACACACCTATAATAAAAGTGTTTTTGCCAGTATAGTTTATTTTGTACAGGGAACTGATATAAGTTATACTGGCAAAACCACTTTCTTTTTGAGCTTCAGGGGATGGTCGAGTTAGTCTGTTACAGAAAAAAACAACAAATGGTCTGGTACCACTTTATAGACTAACAAAACATGCAGATGGTATTATGAGTTTTCGTGGGCACAACCCACTTCTTCAGATGACCGGAGTGATGAATTTGGGATGTGTAAACTGTCTACGGTATAGCTATGCCGCAAACCTTTTCTAGTATAGACTAGACCTTAATGTTTGAACTCTCAACAGTACACTCCAAGACATCAGATTTCAACTGCTGCAGCTCCTTTATAACATAAAATAATTACTACTAAATCTGTCCATGTGGTTTTTATTCTTTTCCAAAGCAGCAAGAGCAATTCAGTTTAAGTTAAGGTTTAAGTTAATGGCATTTACATTGTTGTAAAATCAGGATGAAGGACAGCAGACTCTGGCCCAGCGAGTTTAAACTTTTTGTAGAAAAGCGTGTACTCTGAAAAAAATGAGTATCCTTATTGCAATCAAATCCCTTTTCTCTGACGTAAATGACACTTCTCAGATTAGAACCATGGAAAATGTTCAAAAGACAGTCCTTAGGTGTAACCTCCTGCACAGGAAATCTAGGTTCATGAACTTTAAGCTTTTTAAATGAGAACCTTCTCCTTGCTGTGCAGAGCAGCACTCTGGGTGGACAGAAGCAGGGTTACTCTAATAACAAAGGCTAGAGAGAACACCTCCCCATCAAATGGTGGAGAAAGGACAGACCTCTTACGGTATGTCTATTCTGATTAGGCAATCATGTCTGGCCCATGCCAGATGACGCAAACTCTCAGAGCTTCGGTTAAAGAGCTGTGTTTAATTGTGAACATTTTGAGCTCAGCCTGGGCTGTGAGATCCTGCAAGTTGAGAGGGAGCCCAGATCCTGGTCTGCAGCCCAATTCTGAATGTCTACACTGCAGTTAAACAGCCCTGTCTGAGTCCAGCGAGCACGAATCAGTTGGTATGGGCCAGACACAAGTTTTCAACTGCAGTGTAAGCCTACCATTGAAATGAATGGTATAAAGTATTTTGTAAGTCCCAAGTTCCAACCAGGATTATATTGAGGGCTTTTCGCCTTCCATTAAACTAGAGGGTTTTTTTTTAATAAATTAGGGCTTGATTCTATCCCCACTGAATTCTGTGGGAGTTTTGCTATTGAGTTCAAAGGGAGCAGGACCAACAATTTTTTTCCTGTAGATGCTTCCTAGTAGTGCAGTGTCAAAAATGGTTTGTTTTTGTCTTTCTGTGGTTTGTCCAGTATAATGTGATGCCTGTTTTGTAACACATTGCTCGGGTCCTTCAGGACAGGTGGCTGGAGGTGTGAGGGGTGGTGCAGGAGTCAGGGTGGGGGAGGGGAGGTGCTCCGGGCAGGGTGGGCTCACTGGGGCTGCCTGCAGTGGGGAGGATGGCACTGCAGCTGCCAGGCTCCCCCGGCTCCTCCTGGGGGGGACTGGGCGTGGTGCCTGACCCTAGATGCACATAGGATTCCAAGGAAAGGGGGTGAGGGGCTGGAGCTGCTTCGCCCCCCAATGGTGCTTCGGGGGAGAAAGGAGGGCGGGCCAGGGCTGCACAGCCCATCCATAGCTCTGGCCCGGACCTGGTTGATGCTGCTCTGGGGTAGAATGGTTGCTGGTACCCTACACCACTCCAATCTGGGACTGTGGCCGAGGGTCGGGGAGGAAGGGTTTGGAGTAGGGGGACTGCTTACCTGGGCTGGGCCAGAAACATAGGAGCCCTGGTCCCATCTGGGCACTCTGTCCCTGGTATGGCCATTCCCCTGTGGTCACTCTGCAGTATAGCTGTCCCTCCTATTAGCCCTGCTCCTTTTCCATGTTATGGAAAACAATTCCATTCCAGGCACATTCCATTTTCCTGGCACAACCAACCCCTTACCTTGCTTTAAGTTAGGATAAGAGGAAGCTTGACAAAAAACTATCCTAAACTTGTTGATCCTAAACTTTCCACCACTGTGAAAACCCATCTCTTTAACACCAGTATCCTTCTGGTAATGCTCTATTGCTGCGAAACCTGGAACACAATGCTTACAGAATTAAAGCTGCAAATTACCCAAAGAACAACGGAAAGACACATGGTGGGTGTAAGTAGGCTTACAGCATGTAACTATCGATGATCTGTGCACAAGAAGTGCTGTCAACTATATCATCCAAGTTACGTATGATCAGAAAAGGAGATGGGCTGGCCATGTAGCAAGACTGAGAGACAACAGATGGACAAGCGTGTATACTTAGTATCCACAAGACGTAAAAAGAATGAGAGAAAGGCCTCTAGCACCCATAAAGGGTGCATCCTTTATGGAAGAGTTATGGAAGGACATGAACAGGAACTGCACAAAACAGGATGACGTGGAAAAGTTGCGATCTGCATTGGTGGCGAGACTATTCACGCCGATGAAATCACGGATCTTCCATGTATTCCAAGTAATAGGAAGCTGCATTCCGAATTTGATGGTCTTAGCTCTTACCATTTGGCTCTTAAACAAACAGGCTCACAGATGGATGGACGGCCTCATGGACAGACAAACAGACTGATGCACAAACTTTCTAAAATATATATCATTATCTTTCTATCTATCTATAGTTGTTATTTGGTGCTAACGTGGTCTCACTCTTTCTGATTGCTAGAGGCCTGCCCTTCCCCCGCAGCCCAGAGAACCATATGGAACATGCGGTGCTCCAGTGGCAATTTAAAGGGGCCCAGGCTCCAGTCGCCACATCGCAACTGCTCACTTTTGCCCTTTCCCTTCGCCAGCAGGCCTGACTAAGAAAGCCCATTGTCTCGAATGAAGTTCACACATGTAGGCATTAGGGCCCTGATCCAGCCATGCATTTAATCCAGTACTTAACATTAAAAATGAGTAAACCTGTTGTAGTCAATGGCACTACAGACATACATATAATTAAGCACGTTCTTAAGTGTTTTGCTGGATCAGGGCCTATGCTAGTGCATTTACACAATCACGCCCCTCATGTGATCAAGCACTGCTGATTTTTGGTTAGCTTGTGCTTTCTCTCACTATGACCCAGTCAGTAGCAAGCGTGTAAGTAGTGTCTTTATCCTGACCCATACAAGAAATAAGGGGTTAGGAGAAGCTGCCTAGCAAGGCCAATTCACGTGAAAGGCTGTTAGATTCAGGTCACTGAGTTTGGACTGCTGCATTTTATGACAAAGTCTAAAAAATGCAGATTTGTAACAACTTATGTTAATGAATTCTGACTGCTTGAATTTCACACTGAATAATAGCAGGAATTATCAGAGATGGTGACTTATGAGATCTGATTGAATGTAATCTTTTCTCAAAATTAAACTGATAAAAAGATGTCATCAAAATATTTTTATTAACATTCTTTGTTACAAAAACTATTGAACTAAGGAGGTTTTTTTTTTACAATAAAATGAATGTAATAGAATGACAAATCAGAAATATTCAATGAATTTTTAAAATGCAGTTTCACATTTTGAATGCAATTTTGTGACTATGGAGAGCTGAATGCAATACCTTTTACCCTGAGGCTGCCCACTTTCATACATTAAAAATATTCTATTTAAATGCAGATTTTTATTTGCTATCTGGCATAGCGTTCAAGGAAAACAGGAGAGAAGGCAGAAATATGCATCTGTTAATTTAATAAGATGTATTTTATGACCTGTAAAAGCATGAGGCTTTTGTTAGAATGTGTGTGTATGTGTAGGGGATGTCAGGTATGTCTATTTAAAAAAAAATGTGGTTTCACAGTTTCTAAAGAAATACTGGAAGAGAAAAGTAAACAAAATTCTTATAACAAATCCTTTAAGTAAACTTAATAAATTTAAATTTGTATATATATGGCTGGATCTTCCACACATGGATGGGAGTAACTTTGCTTGCTTGAGTGAAGCCACTCCTGGGCATGCTTGGAGGGACAGGCCCAGGTTTTGGAACCAAGGGTCAGATCCTTTAACTGCATCTGTGAAGTGTCTCATTTAGGGCTCTGCACAGGAACAGTGAGTCCACCCTGTGGAATCATTTGCTGGATCAAGGCCTTGAACTAAATAGAAAGATTTAGATTCCTCTGGTTGGTTTCTTCTCTGTGTCATTCTGAAAATACTACTTTGGAGACATCGGTAAAAGACCAGAGAAAGTAGATGGAACCTTCTTTAGCTTTCCCCTTTTTCCCTTTAGTTTCCCTTTTTTATTTTGCAAGGAATTTTCCAATTTTAATACTTTTTCCAGTACGTTTCAGTGGATTTTGACTTTCATTTGTTGTTTAAAAAAAAATTAGAGACCTGTTGCTTGAAATGACCAATGAACTGGCTTGGCAGAGTAACCATTCTGGAAATACAGGGATCCACTCCATCAGGCAGAAGTTATGATTAAATAGACTTTTGAAGGCTTAAGATATACCTTTGCCACTTGCTTGATCTTTTGCCTTGCTAAGAACAAGCTAGTTCACACTTGTCTTTAGTACTGTTTTCCTCTATTATTTACAGTACTACGTAAATAATTCTGAAAATCTAGTAGTAGTTGAATGTCAGTGCCAATGATGGCAGTAGAGGACATCAGATGACATGTATTTGTGTACATTTTATGATGATTTGGACTGTCTGGAACCATTAAGTTGCACAATTGCTAATCCCTGTAACCACGTGGTCTGGCTTCTGTTATTCTCTTCCTTTTTCACACCCCTCTCTTCCATGCTTTTATCTGTCACATTGGTTTGTTGCCTCATGTCTCAGGCTGTCTCAAAGCTCTGTGTCTACCAATGTGTTTGTACTGTGTGTACCGAGCCTTGTATTTGAGGTCAGAGGAGTAAGAGTTCTGTAATCCTAACTCTGACTGATTTGCTGTGTGAACCACTAGTCACAGCCTCTCTAAACCCCAGATTCTTCCCCCCTTTAAAATGTTGGTTAGCTTCTTAATACTGGTGGCATAACTGGTATAAATAACTAATTCTATCAAGTGCTAATATGCAGAGGAATTGTAGCCATGTTGGTCCCAAGAATTTAGAGAGACAAGGAGGAAGTATCTTTTATTGGACCAATGTCTATTGGTGAGAGAAAAGTTTCCAAGGTGCACCGAGCTCTTCAAAACTCTTCTCCTTTTGTCTCTAATATCAAGTCCAAGGGCACTGTTCATTATTATTAAGCCTATGTAGGCTCCTTACTGCTGATTTCTCTATGCTGTGTATCCCCATTGGAGGTTTTTACATTAGTACTGGTCAAAATATGGCGCAAAAGAAGTTTTGTGAGCATTTATATGCTTCCCTGCAAAGAATTTTCAGTTTCTTTAAAATTTCATAAGAATAGGAATTTATGATAGTGTGAAATCTCCCAAAATGAACACACAGAACTTTTTCTATCTGTTCTGAGGACCAGGTCATCACCAGTCTTACTGTAGATGTGTAAATATCAAAATTGTATTTTGCATTACTGGTCTACACTTGGTAGTAAAATTATAGTGACAATGGGGAAAGTGGGAATGTTTTGGCTTTTACCTTATTCTAAAAAACTCTTACTGCAAAGAAAACACTGTTTACGTCTAATATTCTGGAGAACAGTTTGCAAAGATAGGTAAGTGTTAATAGCCTCATTCTGCCATTTACGGGGCATATATTATTTAAAGTTCACAATGAGCAGATCTTAGGTTGTGTGATCACAAGCCTGAACTCTTACCCATAGGCCACTAGCTGTATTGGGAAGGCCAGCGAGACATGCAGAAGGCTGGTCTTATGTATAAATGCTACTCATGCAATTCAAAAATCCAAGGGCAATCCTTTTTGGTATGTACAGTATTCTGTTTTTCAAAATAGCTAAGTGTGGGGGTGTACTTAACATGTGTCACTTCCTTGTTCGGACTGTTCTTCCCTAGGTTTTGTTTGCTTCTCTCCCTTTACAAATTTACCTTCAGCTCACCTTTTCCTTTTTGGCAAACTTCCCAATCTTCTACAAGGAATAACACCAATTGTTAATTGTTTAATTGAGAAATTCCCCGCTTACACTGAACAATCATGAAATATACTCAGAACGTGCAATCAGAATTAGGGCCTTAATTATAGATTTGAATGTTTTTTTTTCTGTCTAGTACACCAATCCTGCAAAATCTTGTGTGCTTGCTTCACTTTACTATGCAGTGAAGTCTATGGGGCTTACTCGTAGTAGTATAAGTAAGCACATGTTCAAGTGTTGCAGGACTTGGATAGAGAGGAGTAGAATGTGAAAAGCTTAAATATCTGATAGGGAAAACCATAAACTTCTGTGAAACCTAGGGGGAGAAATATCAAATGAGTAGAGCAGGGGAGTTGGGAGTCAGTCATATTTCTGGGTTCTAATTCTGCTCTGTTCTGGTATGTTGTGTGATATTAACTTATGGAAAGATACTCAGATGCCTAACTACCATTGAGCTCAGTTAAATTAGGTGTCAAAAATTTAGCCCTGTAATCACTGATTCCATACATGTTTTGTTAACCTTTAAGGTGCTACTAGACTATTTGTTGTGTTTTAAGTTTTTCCTGTTGCAGACTAACTCAGCTACCCTCCTGAAGCTTCTGTCTCTTTTGTGATTTATCCTGTAATATAGGGAGCAGCAATACTTAACAATTCAGGGGTTCAGTCTGGCATAACTACGGTTTATAAAGTAGCGCGTAAAAAGATCTAAACTTAAAATTCCACTTACCATGTCTAATAGGCATTTTGGAAAGAGGGCTTTTTAAATTAAGTGCCTTTAAACTATTTAACTAGAAGGCTAATGTTTAAAATGTTCAAGAAAGCACTCATGAATACTGTACATCTGCTTCTTCATGTTTGACTTGGAGCAGTTCAATTTGAAACTGGTAACTTTTTTGTAATTTTTTATTTTGAAAAAGGAAGAAAATCAGTTGAATTGGTTTCTGTATTGCCATAACTACTCTCACAATAGTGAAAAGCTCTCATCAAGTATGTATCAGATTATTTTATTATGCCAACATTAATATTGGAAGCACACACGTAATCTGGAGTCAGCAGGTTCATACGCTACTATCTCATTAAATTTTCAGGCAAAAGCTGCAAAAATTAATTGGAGGCATGTAATAGTTTAGAATGTGTGCTGGCTTATGGTAATATAAATTACGTGAAGAGAAGACAGTTTTATATACTGAGAGGGGGAAAACTGGTTTACTTTAATGAGAAGAGATAGAAATGTGGAGCTATTTTTTCATTACCGATGCACTCTAAACTGTTTGGACTTACTTGATGAATAGAGTTAATTCTCTGCTACAGTTCCAATAATTCATGTTGCACAGTTTAATGACTTCTAGATAAAAACAGGATTGAAATGTTAATTTCTATGAAGAAATTGGAGTGCTCTCATATATCAGACTTTTTTTCTATTAAACTACTAGTTAATTTCACTAAACAAGTCTCTTGGAGACATTTCATGCTACATAGATTTCGATATTTCTTACCTGCTTTTTTTATTATTTTTTTATTATGTCATTGGTTGTGAACATTGGATTCAGTAGAATTCAAAGCCTTGTAGAAAGTCCAGCTGTACTTAATCTGCTGTCATAATAAAAGTTTTGGGGGCTTTTTTTTTAGTATAATCAATGATTTTTAAGCTTTTTGATGTTTTCTCCCCTAATTTATTTACAAATTAATGTTATAGCCCTATCCAATTAATCTGCTATTCAGTATACTTCTGAGAGCATGGGGAGCAGACTCTCAGCTGGTGCATATTGTCTTCATTCCATTGACTTCACTGGAGCTATGACAGCTTGAACCAGCTGAGACTGCCCCTTGGTCAGCATGGTCTTACTGAATTAATTCATATTGAATATGCAGCTCTTGCTGTAGCATTATAAATTGCTGGGTCATTAACAATCGCTGAACAGTGATTGAAGTTAATCTTTTTTACATTGCTGGTGTTTTTGCTTTAGTTCCTAGGAGCCACAGGACCCCAATGTGTTAGGGTATGTCAACACTACAGCGTTACTTCAAAATATCTTATTTCAAAATAGTTAATTTGAAATAAGTTATTTCGAAATAACGTGTCTAAACACAAAATTCATTTCAAAATAGCGTGTCCACACTGAGTGGATGCTTAATCACATTTAAGGCCGGCCGGAACCAGGTTCAGCAGGGCATCAGGTCAGGAGTTACTTTGTGTGGCTGCTGTCTGAGACTGTCTGAGGCCTGTGCTTAAAGGGACCCCCCCGGGCCCCCCGGACAGCCAGTTCTCAGCTTTCCCTGCTTGCTTGCCTACCTCAATGAGGGACAGCAAAGCAGTCCTGTCTTGGAGTGCCCTGAGTGCCCAAACTCGGGACATCACAGCACTCGGCCACATGGAGGCAGAGCTGCCCCTGGGCACGCTGGTGCTTCTTGTGGATGCGTTGCTACGAGCCTGGCTGCACTTCCTGCAGGCTGCCATCTGGGAGGTCCATCGGGGGGCTTTCAGTGTCCAGGAGGCCCTATGGGAGAGCTTCCACCCTGAGGAGCACTAAAAGCCTCCCTGGTCTGCCCCACTGGGGGCTTTTGCCTCATTCCTCCCTCATGTCCTTCCACTTACCCATCCTTAACCTCCCTTCCTGATGTAAAATAAAAAATGAAATACATGTATTTTCGTGAACACAAACTCTCTTTATTTAACAAAACTGGGGAGGGGGGGAATGAAACTCCGGTGAGACTGGGGAAAGGAGGCGGGAGAGGGGAGAAGAGAGAATGGGGGAGGGGAGGGGGAAACCTGGGAAGAGGGATCTGGAAGGGGGAAGCAAGGAGAAGAAGGGGGAGGGGAAGCTCAGGGCCCAGGGTTGGGGGGGGGGTCTCACCGGACCAACTTGATTTTCATGCAAACCTGCTCCTGGGTTTGCATGTGGCCTTTGGTGGCCAGGCTGGCAGCTATCCTGCCCTAGACGGCCGCATTCCTCCATCTAGTGCGGAGATCATGGATGTTGGGGGCATCCCCTCCCAAACCTGAATAAGGTCCATGATCTCCACCCCGGACCAGGAAGGCGCCCGCCTTCTCCGGGCCCTGGCAGGCTCCTGGGAGCTGGCAGACTGCTCCTGGGGAGCGGTAGAGGGCTGGCTGCCAGTGGCTTGCTGGCTCATGTTTTGGGGCCACTGGGTCAGGGGCAGTGACTGATGGATATAAAGACAGTCCCTGCCCTAAAAAGTTTACAACCTGATGATTTATCATTTACATTTTTCCTTGCTTGATTTTCAGTTTAACATTTACCCTTTTCAGTTTGTGGGGAGTTTTGGTAATTATGTTTTTTTGTTTTTAATATTAGACTTTTTAAAATAATTTTACACAATTTTATGTTTTTGGCATCTCACCTTCACTTTCCTTTTTGTTACACACGAAGTCTTGGTACATGACTTTTTAATTTATTGTCTTTGTATTATCTTTTGATAAGTGCTTTTTTTGTTGTTTCATTATTAACAAGAATATAACAGTGGTCATATCAGTGGTACATCTGTCTCTGACAATGGCGAGTTCCAGATGCTTCAAAGAGAATGAACAGAACAGTAGTTTCAAGCCATCAGTCGCCTGTCATCTAGTCCAAGATTCTGGCATTCTGCCAATTAGGGGCACCCAGAACAAGGGGTTGCATCTCCAATCCTCTTATCTAACCACCAGTGATGGACTTGTCCTCTGTGAACTTGTCTAATTTTTTTTTCCCCAGTTATACTCTTGGCCTTCACAACATCACCTGGCAAAGAGTTCCACAGGTTGACTGTGCAGTTTATGTAAAAAGTGCTTTCTTTTGTTTGTTTTTTAAACTTGCTCCCTATTAATTTAATTGGGTGACCCTTGGCTCTTGTGTTATGTGAAGCAATAAATAATAAACACTTCCCTGTTCACTTTCTTTATATCATTCATGATTTTATAGACTTTTATAAAGTTCCCCCTTGGTTTTCTCTTTTCTAAGCTGAATAGTCCCAGTCTTTTTAATCTCACATCATATGGAAGAAGTTCCATAACCCTAATAATTTTTATTTCCCTTCTCTGCACCTTTTCCAATTTTAACATATTTTTCGGGATGGGGTGACCGGACGGGCAGGGAGTATTCAGTGTGTGGGTGTATCATTTAGGGATATAAGTGACTAGTCGAGTAGTCAACTACCTGATAAGCATATGTTTATTGGGTAATCAAATCACTACTCTACTAGTTGCTTCCCCCCTTGCAGCAAGGGGGGGAAGCAGGAGTCAGTCCTTGGGGTAGCCAGCTTAAAAGTCGGTTCCCCCCCGCAATGTCTCCGTGGGAGGCGAGGGGGGGACAAGGGAGGCAGAGGTGCAGTGGGGACCCGGCCGGAGCCAGGAATCAGCTGTCCCAGTGTGCACCCGGTCCCAGAAGCTGTGCCTCTGCTTTTGAAATATACTAAAAATGTATTAGCTGCCCACCGCTCTTGCTACATTTCAAAGTTAGAGTAGCAGCAGGGATAGTGAACACGTCCCTCCCTTTTTATAGACTAATTAAAATTTAACATTGGTAGTCTTATTATCTATCCCTTTCTAATAGTTCCTAAAATTCTCTTTGTTTTTTTCACTGCAGCCCCACATTGAGCAGTTTTCAGAGAATAATCCACAATGACCCCAAGATCTCTCTCTCTCTCTCTCTCTCTCTCTCTCTTTAAGTGGTAACAGCTAATTTAGACCCCAACATTCTATGGGTATATTTTTCCCAATGTAGACTATTTTGCACTTTTCGCCATTTAATTTCATCTGTCATGTTGTTGTCCCAGTTTAGTGAAGTGCCTTTTATAACTCTTCGCAGTTAGCTTTGGCCTTAGCTTTTTTGCGTGATTTTTGTATCATCTGCCCTGATTTGTTTCACTTGTGATGCTGTTATTTCTCCTTGTTGGGCTCCACTGGACCTGATTTTATACTGTATATAACTGGGTAAAATTTCCATTTAATATAATAAAGGCTAAATCTTTGGTGTAAATTTGTGTGATTTACATCTGCTGAGGAACTGACTTTTAGTAAGGGCTGTAGGACTCAGCTGATTGCATGGCTTACCTACTGTGTGTAGCTTCTCTGGATTGTCATCCTTTATGCTTTGGCTGATGGTTCCCTTCACCTGATGACAGGTCTGTAGTTGATATGCTTTCTGCTCTTAGCCGAATTTACCCAAGGATTTTTCTGCGTATTTTAAAATTTTTATTGCTGCCATATCTTGACAGCAATGCTCTGCTGGTGTCTTAAATGTTGTTTTGACTATAGTTGGGTATTTTTTATTTTATTATTGACTACAGAATAGTGTTGCTCTAGATCTGAATAAACCCTGTGTTTTGGTGAAGACCAGATTTAGGTCCAATTGTTGTTGTGTAGGCTTCTTTCTCACTAACATTTTGAAGTAACTGTTGGATTTTCATTATTTTGTTTCCATTTGTACACATCTGTAAAGTTATTTGGCTCTCCATTCAGTTTTAGTGTCTGATACAAAAGAATTTCTATTCTTGGACTGCTGGTATAGTGTAAGAGTGTGAAGGGCAGATTTAGAGGGCATATGGCATAGAATGTGCCATTCTGTCTTCAGTTTGCTATTTCAGGTACCGCAGCAATATTCTAAATGCTCACAGAGATGCATTTTTCAGTATAGTAGATTATGCTGGTTTGATGTTTCAGTTCTGCTTTTTATTCTTCTTCCAAAAGGTGTGGTGAACATTTGCTCTGTTCTGTAGACTCCAGAAGGCACTATTAAAAAGAGCTGATCATCTGTTCTCTGTATCCTGATGAAGCCTGTTCTGAATGTCCCTTCTGTTAACTCAAATGGTGTCACAAGTCCAGTATCAAGCCAACTATACCTGGAAAGACACTGACCATGTAAATCTAAGGCAGACCCATAACTACTATATGAGCATTTCTTCAAAGTCACTTAATTAAAAGTGAGATTTTGTGTACAGGCAGTCCCCGGGTTACGAACAATATAGGGACTGTAGGTTTGTTCTTAAGTTGAATCTGTATGTAAGTCGGAACTGGCGTCAGCCGCTGCTGAAACTTATCAATTTCAATTGCAGCTGAATCTGGACTCCAGTTCTGACTTACATACAGATTCAACTTAAGAAAACTAGCCGTCTCCAAGTCAGCTGCTGCTGAAACTGATCAGCGGCTGATTCCAGGAAGCCTGGGGCAGAGCAACTCTGCCTCGGGCTTCCTGTAGTCAGCCGCTGGTCAGTTTCAGCAGCGGCTGACTTGGGGACGCCTGGGGCAGAGCAGCTGGGGTGCTGCTGGGTTGCTCCAGTAGCGCGGCTCCTCGGCGCTACTGGAGCAACCCAGCAGCACCCCAGCTGCTCTGCCCCAGGCGTCCTGATTCAGCCGCTGCTGAAACTGACCAGCAGCGGCTGAATCAGGACTCCTGGGGCAGAGCAGCTGGGGTGCTGCCGGGTTGGTCCGGAGCGGCGCTGCGGGACCAACCCGGCAGCCCCCAGCTGCTCTACCCCAGGGGTAGACAAGAAAAGCCTAGTCTGCTGGGGGGGGGTGCACTAGCTGCACCCCCCCCCCAGCAGACCAGGGAGACAGGGGTGGCGGGACCTGGGAGACGCGGAGCAAAGCCGCAGAGCACGCGGGCAGCGGGACAGTCCAGGTGCGCCGCGGCTGTCCCACTGCTGGCGTGCTCCGAGGCTTTGCTCCCCATCTCCCTGGTCTGCTGGTCGGGAGACGGGGAGCAAAGCCGCAGAGCACGCCCGCAGGGGGACAGCTCAAGCGCGCCTGGGCTGTCCCGCTGCGGGCGTGCTCCAAGGCTTTGCTCCCCATCTCCCTGCAGACCAGGGAGACGGGGAGAAGCTTTTCTCGCCCCGGAGGATGGGGGTGGCGGACCGCGGCGCATCTGGGCGTCCCGCCGCTCCCATCCTCCGGGGCGAGAAAAGCCCCGTTCGTAACTGCGGATCCGACATAAGTCGGATCCGCGTAACTCTGGGACTGCCTGTAATACAGCCTGCTTAGTTTGATCCCATCATAATTGCTCCAATCTTAAGCTTGGCTTCTATCCTTGAGGCATGACCACCAGAATCTAATCATCTACTTCCCCATTTCAGCAACATACTGAATCCTCTTCCGGATTTTAAACATGAGCAATCCCATTCATGTAGGACTGCTCATATGCTTAATATCATGCTCCACTGGGGTTGTCCATTGTTTCAGTCTGTAAGTTGTAGCTGCCAGCTCCATAAGCTTGGTGTTAGTGTCTCAACATTTATATAAAAATAACAAACTCAGAGTTTGGCTGTCTGCACTTGTGATGGGGTTCACTCACCACTCTGAATCCTCCTGCCAGCTGTCATGGGAATTAGTTCTACTTGGTGAGGCATCCATCTTTGGTGGTGCCCTGTCGCTGTCCCAGGATCCACACCACTCCCAGGAACATGGGACTCTCTTCAGTTACACTGCCGTTTGGCTGTGCCATACTCTGTGTTCCCCCCTTCTGGGAGACCTGTAGTCTTTGTCCAGCCACTCCTTCTGTGGCAACTGCAGTGTTCTGGGGCCACTTCCCATGCGGCTCCAGCACCTTCTTCATTCCTTACCTCCCGGCCGTAGCCTGCATGGCCTGGCAACCAGCCAGGAGCTCTCGCTAGCTCTCCTGATTCCTGCTTATAGTTTTTCTTTGTCCCAGGTGCTGGCACTCCCTCTTTCTAGGTGCCTGGTCTCCTCCCCTCAGGTTCCAGTAAGCTTCTACTCTGCAGCCCTTCTTACGTGAGCCTTCTGGGCCATGATTGGCAGCTCCTCTCAGCCGCTTTCTAATTGGCTGCTTCCACCGCTGCCTCCCTAGGGGCTGCTTTTAATCCCTTTCCTGCCTGTGTGGGGCAGTTACCCATCAGAACACTTTTAAAGAAATAACGCCTTAAAAACAAGCACTTGGTTGTAGTGTATGAAAGGGAGGCCCTGAGCTGGCACTGGGGTTCTTAGCTAACATTGAGGAGCTTCTCCTACAATCTAGCTCTTCCCCTGAGCAGAAGCAGGCAAGCCTTTTTAACTGGCCTGCTGGCTCTCTATTGGTCAGTGTCTTCTCCTCACTCTTCTAGGTCTCTGGAGGACTAAGTCTTGTTAGTAGTATGACTTAAGTAGGGTGTTAGGGCACTAACCCCTTCAGTAGAAGACAGAGAAGAGGCCAAATGCACCTTATCATGAAGACCTAATTGTTTTGGGTTCTCCTCTGTTCTGTGCACACTTGGTGGTCTTCCTGCAGTGTGCTTTTCCACTTAGCCTCCTTTTAGTTCCTTGTTCTTCTTGTGGATTAGACACATCTAACTCAACATTACACTTCCTGAAAGGACCTGCCTAACTTTTATTTATACACATGCCAGCCTTATTCTAGTTGTGAGGACTTTTAAAATTAAAAGTAGAAAAGTTTTGATTGAACCTCAAAAAAGGATTTCCCTGTTCTCCAGAAATTGTGAGATTTCACAATGAAAGGCAAATAGTTGATTTTATGCTTTCTTTGAATTTAAGCTTTTGCCTGCAGCCTCTTGTTCTGCCATGGTTCTGATTGAATTTTATCACTTATTTCACTTGGTCCACCTGTGTCATTTTGACGTCTTCATCAGGGATTCGATATCTGCACTTTTTCATTTGCCATCTTTGATTCCCCTCTTGTATGTTCTCTGCTTGTCTTTACTGACTCAATAACTGTCTTTACAAAGAGTCATTGCCTGGTATTAGTTTTCACTCCACTGTAAAATCCTCTTTCTACCCCTCATTGTTCACTCAAAAATCCAATTAACCCTAGCAGACGAATTCCACAGAGAATAAATAATGAAGGCCTGTTTGGATCCCATTTTACTAGTACGGTCTATGGCTAGGGCAGCCTGGTGCACTGTGCTCACCCTGGTTTTTTAATAGGTTGTTAATCAACATATAGTTGATGGTTTCTGTGTGAATATGGGAATGGGTGACGTGGGCGTCCATAGTAACTTATTCTAGTCTAATCCAGAGAATGACTTGCTTCGCACCCTCCCCCCCTTTATTAATGGACTTACTATTTGTTTTATATGAGATGTGTTTGTGTCCGCTATTGTTACTGTTAAAGTTTTCACACATGGATGCTTAATGTTAAGATCCTCATTCTGTACGTAGGCACCAAAATAAAAAGTGTCTTGATTTGACAGAGGTGTTGAACTCTAGTGTAAATTAGTGGGAGCTGCAGATACTTTGCACCGCTGAAAATTAGGCTGCTTTTACTCACCTGCCTGGATTTAGGTGCTCAATTTCAGGCTCCCCAAGCTTGAAAATTGTTGCCATTGTCTATAGAGTGTCATAAATACTTGTGGTACAATACAGCACACAAGTGGAAGTCAATGGCAGAGGGTTGGAAAATTTACTTTCTAAGCAAGGAAAGTTAGCAAACACCAGGATGAAGGAGGACAAGTATTAAAGAAACAAAATCATGTAGATGCTTTGATTTATTAATGCATGTTCTTGAAAATGTTTTTGTACATATTTTTCACCCTTTATATTCAAGTTACTTGGGTAGATGAGAAATTTCAAACCTAGATATAAAGAACTACGGAAAATAACCCAATCTGAAATCGAGAACCTCTTTGTTGCCTTGCAGACGATAAGTGAAAATACTCCCTCACCTCATGATGAAATCTTTGTTTTGCTCTATTTTTTGTGACATTGGCATTTGAACATATAAAGTCTGGAATAGGTTTCCTTCACATCGGATGAATCATTTTCTCATTGGCCCAAAGGTACAGAGTACTTGATTGTGTCTCCCAATTTTGTTAATAGTAAATTGCTACATATTAGCGCTCAACCTTTAATATTTGGAATCGGGATATATAAGGATCACCCTAGCTTCTAACAACATTGTTATCTGAGAGTAAAGATTTTCCTTCTAACAGTCTGAAAAGTATTGTACATCAAAATACCACCTCTTTCTTCTCATGATGCCTCTGCATCTGCAGGACATAATCACCTGTCATACAGATTATTTGCAGTCCATTGTCAATAAGTCCTCTGTGCAAGCATTAGGAAAACATTAACTGGACCTGAGTTCTTCTGACCAGATTAATTGATGCAAAGTATAGCTAACTCTTTTCTCCAGTTACTTAATTACTCCACAGGTGTCTTCATAGAGTTTCAAATCAGTTTTTAATGGATGCTCTCTTATGGCCTCCATGCTGCTCTCTTGAATTTTTGTCTTCTCACTAGGGATGTCAGTGTGTTTTGATTATACGATTAACCGATAAATCTTGGTTTATTGGTTAATCTTGTCAACTACACACATTCCCACTCCTTTGCTGCCTCTGTATCAAAGTCCCCAAGGTGGGAGGAGTGGGAGCCAGTGCCCGTGAGAAGCTGGCAGAGGTTGAGGGGGGCAGGCTGGAGCCAATACGCATGGGGAGCGACTTTTAAGCCAGTTTCCCACATGTGCCAGCTCCGCGGACCTGCCTGGGCCCCCCCGCATGCTGTCTTCTACAGAGTTTGGGACAGGTGGGAGCCGGTACTGGCTTAAAAGCCAGTTCCTCCCAGCACTGGCTCTGCAGTGCAACTTCCTCCCCGCCCCTCCTGTTGCTCCCTCTATCAGAATTCTATCAGAGGCAGCAGTGCTGGTGGGCAGCCGCTGTCTGTGCCCAGGCTAGGCCTGCCACGGGGGCTGCTGCCACCCCACGCTGCTGCCTCTGTATCAGCTGGTTTTTAAACTGGTTCCCCTCGCAGACCAGATCTGCCTGCTCCTTGCACTGCTGTCTCTTGATAGAGAGGCTGCAGCGTGGGGGGGCAGGCAGTGTTCCCTCTAAGATTTTCCATCTGTGAGCGGAGTGAGTTTTGTCTTGTGCACCAATATTAATGTCATGTGTGCTTGTTTGGATGTTTGCTGCTGTGACACCCACCAGTTACTAATGAAATTATATATATAGAATTTAAAATATGTAAGAAAAAATACTAAAACAACAGATAATTAACAAGGCACATGACCCTGCACCCACCCACCCTGAAAACCACCCAGCTTTCTGGCTCCTACCCCCAACACACACTGTGCATGCCCACTGTCTGTGCCCCCATCAGGACCAGTGATAGAGATGTAGCCGTGTTAGTCTGGGGTAGCTGAAGCAAAATGCAGGACAACACACCCATCAGGACCACACACCCACAGCCAGCTGGCACCTGCATAGGCCTGGCTAACTGCCCCCCCACCCACACACCCTGTAGTTCTGCCTCCCTATATGCTACCAGTATATATGCCAGAGCCATGCTATCTGCCCCCCAAACACAAACAGCCAGTACCTAGGCCCAGGGCCCACAGCTCAAGCTGTCGCACTGCCCAGAGACTTGTGCCCAGCCCCACATCTCACCTGTTTGCCCCTCCATCACCCAGAGACCTGTGCCTGCTCTGCACCTCATCTGTTCTGCCCCCCTCTCACCCAGAGACCTGTGAATGACCTTGCGCCCCCCTCCCGCATTTACCTGCTACCTCCCCCACCATAGACGGCTGGTGCCTTTGCCCCTCACCCAGCCAGCTTCTGTGCTGGGCCCCCACTCTCTTTGGCCCCACTGCCTCCCCCATTAGGGCTCTCATGCAGTGGCCCCGGCTCCTGGGGCAGCCACCTGCCACCCGGCTCCTCTGGCCCCGGTCACTGGAGCAGCTGCTTGCTGCCTGCCACGCAGCGGTGCGGTTCTGTGTAGGAAGTGGGCAAAATGGAATTTTTTTCTGTGCGTCTGTGCAAGCGCACCGCTCAGAGCAAACCCTGGTGGCAGGGGGCTCCCCGGGAGTGAGGCCGGGAGCACACTGGCTGTCTGCCCTGCCTTTGGGAATAGTCGTGTAACCGCTAAAATGTCGTGTGGTTACATGACAACTCATTTCTAACATTCCATATTGCATCATGTGCTTTTGGATACTGGTTTATATTAACCATTTCCAAATACTGATTGGAAATGGCAGGTGCCAGAGCCTTTGACAGTTTTGCCCCAAGGCAAAGAAATTCTCTGCCCAATGACATTAGATCAGCAAATTCCATATCCAGATTTAAAAGCAGGCAAAAGGCATTTCTGTGTTCCCAAGCCTTTCAGTTGGTTTAAGTGAGCTATGTGTATTATCCTTTTGTTGTACAGTGCCCTGGGTTGTTTGTCATGAAAAGGGTTTTATAAATGGACATTGTATTGTATTGTATGGGTTTGGTATTTGACATTGGATTAAACAAAGCGTTGCATATACGAGGTGTATGGTACAATTATTTTAACCTATTTTGCTTTCTAGTGTGGAAAATCTGCTTAAAATAGGACTTGCTAAAGTCATTGTACCATATACAAAGGGGTTATTAAAATGCACTCTAGAAATAGAAAATAGGATTAGAGGAGACACTTTGGCTTTGAGGCCTTCTTCAGCCTAAAGAAGGCCTCATGGCCAAAATGTCTCCTTTAATCTCATTTCCTATTTTCTACTTTGAATTTTATTAACCCCTTTCTTCTTCCCCTCTTTTCTCAGTCTATATGCTGGCGCCGTGTCAGTTTTCTTTCCTCTTTTAGAATGCAAGGCTTCATAAGATACAAAACATATGTTCCCCTGTAGTAGCAAGGCCTTTTCTACACTGTGCAGTGGGCTATATAAACTGGCCTGTTTGTTTTTATTTTTTTAAGTCAGTTAGGATTTTTTTTTCTATCCTGTCAACAGTAGAAGTCTATTGTTCATTTGCCATATATAAAGAAAACCTAGCAACAGTATTTATTTTATTTGAGATATTGCCTTTTGTGTCTAGCTGAAGGCAATGACAAGTCACCATTGGCTATCTGAAATATGACTATGTAGGTGTTACTGAAGTGGTCTGATTTTTTTTTACTTGAAACTGCAAAATTAAAAATATATTAAATCATTGAAATTCTTTGTATTTCATATTTCTTCTTTATTTTTAGGTTGAAATTTGCCAGTGATATTGAGTTGGTGTCCTACTAGCTTACTTGTCTTTAGCATTTTAGTTTTGACATGCTAAATTCTATTTTAATGTAAAAAGTTTAGAAATTAGTGTCACAGATTGGAAAATAACCTTTGTGCTTCATCATTTCCAGCTCCCATTTGACAACAAAGCATGATGAAAGAAACAAAGAACCTAGGAAAAAGCAATTGTGCTCAGTTTAACATGCCTTACGCTGGAGAAATCTTGTCTGACTTCAATTTTGCTTCAGTAATTGTTAAGAAAAAGCATAGGTGACTCATGGTGATAGTGGCAAAATACCTGGACATATAAAAGGAGATTATGTGGGTGGGGTAAAATTACATCTAACCTGGAAGTTGAGGGATGGAACTTGAACTTAATTTTGGAGACGAGGGAGGGGAAGCTGAAGCTGAGCTCATGAAAAGATTTGAACTTTGAAAAATTTTCCAACAAAAGAAGAGGACACATTTTTTTGTGAATGTTTTTTGAGATATTTTTAACCAACTCCACAGTGAAGGGATCAAGGACATGGGATTTATAGCTAAATGGACTAAAGCTTGTGCTTCTATTATCATAGCATAACGACTTTGTAAAGCCACCTCTGTTTCTCATGTTAAACCAACAAAATTAACACGGGCATGAAGAAGCCTTCTAGTGCTTCATGTGAACGGAACTTTTCTTTAGGTGTCCTCTGTTCTAAGTCTTTGGGTCACAGGGACATTTGTACCTGATCTGCCACACAGCAAGGGATTTAATGCTATGACTTTACATGAAGTGTTTTGTCATGAGAACCACTCACCCAGAAAAATCCCAGATGTCAAAATGTATGGATACGTACATAAAATCAAAACCAATGACTTAGAGGTCATAGAATTCAGGAGAACTATGAGAGGAGTCTTGCCCCACTTTGGTAGAGTATATTGTGGGCTGGAGCTTATTCCCTGTAAGCTTTGTACTTGGGCGGCTACCCAAGAGTTATTCAAATGCTGTAATTAACAGAGCGCCCATAAAAGACAACATGGCTGTGTCTACACTGGCACTCTTTTCCGTAAAAGAGATGCTAATGAGACACTTCGGAATTGCAAATTCCACGGGGGATTTAAATATCCCCCACAGCATTTGCATGAACATGGCTGCCGCTTTTTTCCAGCTCGGGGTTTTGCCGGAGAAAAGCGCCAGTCTAGACGGGATCTTGCGGAAAATAAGCCCTTTTCCGGAAGATCCCTTATTCCTACTTTTATGGAAAAGGGTGCCAGTGTAGACACAGCCCATGTGTTTCTACTGGTGGTGCACATCCACTCTTGCCTCTGTGCACATAACACATATTTTTCCACACATGGATAGAGAAAATTAAAGGGAACATTGGGCCCAAAATCAAAGTGGAGAATTTTTAGGATAGTACATAGAAGCAGCTACAAAGCAAACTTCCATGTGGCTTAAAATTCAGTTAATGTTTGTATAAGAGCTGCCATCGTGGCAAACTCAGCAGGGATTAACTAGGAATTTGCAGAACTAAAAAGATGAGCCACTCTAACTTGATGTCAAAAGCCAGTGCATAGAGGGACACCTGAAACCTTCTTCAGTAGGCTACATTTCTGGTCTCCAAGTTCTAAAAAATCCTATTCGAAAGAACTCTTGGGGATCAGTTTTTAAATGTTGAGTGCCTTTATGATGTCCAAATTTGGAGCCTTAGCCAGCCCTTGACTTGTAAGATGAACATTTACACATTTGAGCATCATTTTGAACAACCAGATTTGACACTTGAATATCCTCTTAAGACACCTACTTTGAAAATTCATAACCATGTTCTGTGACTGTCATGAGCCACACAACCTTTATGGATTTCCTGACTTGTTGATATGTGACTACAGTATTCAACTTCAGGGTGATTTCTCTCCCCCCCCCCCCCCCACACACACACACACAAAAGTAAACATTCAAAGAAGTCAGTATATTTTTCCTGAAATACAGTGTATTAAATGCCAAACATATTTCTGTCTTAGAAAGGCTTTGCCTTCCTCAGAAGGATATAAGTGTATAGTTTAAAATCTTATAACAAAAGGTTACTTTTTCTCTCTGTGTCTTACTAAGTAAAATCCTGCACATGAGGTCATTTACTGATTTGTACATTTCTAAAGACTGCTTCTTATATCCATGATATCAGTTTTGTGTCTCTTGGCAACAGATTGGCTCTGGCACCCTAAGGACAGGGTGAGTTGGCATTCTTGATCTGTCAGGGGACACAAAGTGGATATTGCTAATGTCTGTTTAAAACCACATTAAAATAATATGAAATTGAATGTTTTTGAAAAAAATCTTACTTTAATAATCCCTCCTTGCCCTTTTACAAAAATAATGTGTTAACTCCCACTGCCTTCTGTGGATGGAATCGTCCTACTTGGAATGCTGTTTGCTCTTGGAAAAGGAATGATGGTCCTGGAATTTGTTTTCTCTCCCTCTCCCTGTGTATTGAAGAGAGAACCTGCTAGAACCGTGAGAAGAGGACATCCGTGTGGGGGTTTTTTTAAAGGGGAATCTGAATCGCATTACTAAAGGATGCAGTACTTTGTGTTTTGTTGAACTGTTTTAGTGATTTTTTTTCCTTTTTGGTGGGAAAAGGTGTTTTTAAATATTTTAAGGCTGTTTATGATGTGACTGTTAGATGAGCTTGGCAGTAGTTTTAGGTGCTGCGTGTGCATAATAAGGACCAGAACTGTAACCATTTAGAACAATTTGTAATGTGCAGTACAGTTAAAAACCTCTTGTCAATCAGCCAGTGAAACGAGCTTTGAAATGAATCAGTATTGCTATCAGAAATTATCCTCACAACGGCATAAAAGGAAATGTTACTTAATCTTATTTTTTGAGGCGAGAAGGGGAACAAAGACATGCTTTGGAATGTGTGTGTAAATTCCTCTTGCTTAGTGGCACCCATTGGTGGAGAGGTTGCAAATGATTGAGGGCAAATTCTTAGTGGAATTGGAGTCAGTGATTGTTTTGTTCCTGACTTCAGTGGACCCAGGATTTTTCACAAGTGCGCTGGATTTTCTGTGAGAGACGTACTACCTACGTAATACCTACCTGAGGCACGCACTCAGAAGTGGATTTCAAGGGAGGGGAAGAAGAAAGAAGAAATAGACTTGGAAAAAAGTAAACTATTGAAGTTTCTTTTTAGATATAGTTGTGTAGCACTGCTGATGCTATTTAGGGGTTGCCATAGGTCTACATGCCATATAACAATCTGTAGTGTAAACAGCTATGTAATGAACCAGATCCTCCACTGATATATATTTGCAGCTCCACTTACATAAGTGGAGTTACTCCATTTCACTCCAGTGGAGGATCTGGCCCCTGAAGTGCAGAGCTTTTTGTAATGCATACAGATATTGTTAGGGTTTCAAAAATGCTTCTGTCCTTACTTTGTAAATATGGGTTCTATTTTATTTTACTGTTCCCCATTAGGCTTGGACAGCCGTTGGATTATGTTTGCCCACCGAGTTCTAAAAATTCTTCCACAGTCAGCCGTGATAAGAGAATTTATGAATGTCTGTTATTGGTGAGCACAACCTAGTAATCTCTGGTAATCTACCCATGGAATATGCAAATGGGAGCATGTATCAGGCTCTGGGTGCCTTTTTTTAATGTAAAAAATAAATTACGTTTATTGAAGCCTGGATTTCCAGTGCAGCAAACTTGAATAGACATTGTTGGTTGTACTGTGTATGGGGGTGCCACCAGGTTGTGCCTTGATTTCTTAGGTTCCTGGCAAATTGCCCAAGTAGCCTTTGGAGTGACCAAATTTGGGTGTGTCAGCCTGAGGTGTGGAAACAAAGATACACTGCTTTGTATGTTGAAGTTTAAAAGTTAGAATAAGTGAAAACCGTACACAATCCTTGATGAACTGGGGCTTTGAAACTAGCACTGTTATCTCAAATGGGCATCTGATCTTCTTATCATGTAGGTGCAGCTTTCATTGACATTAACCTATATGTGGAAGAGACTAGGTCCCTCTAAACGATAACCTCACTTAGTATTTCTGCCAGTGCAACATCTAATCCTGGTTGCTTTGTTTCCTGTGATCTAATTATGCTGTTAGAAAATTGTTCTAGATTTTCTCAGTCCATCCGTCCGTCCCTCCCTCCCTCTGAATTTTTTTCTTTATATTCAGAATTTGTAACTGTTGGCGGTTAACCTCCATTTCCTTGTCCACCTACAACATTAATTTCACATATTGGATTTTCTGCAATAAAATGCAATTATCAAGGTAGTTTACGCTGTTGTTGCAGGTCGCATTCACAAACCATGAGATTTGACTCAGTTCTTCTAGTTGTACTTGTAGAGTATGTGAGAAGAGGCAAATAGAAGCATCTCCCTCATTTTACATATGAGAAGGATTTGATTTGCATACCAATATGGATTCACACATTATATTCTTGTCCTTCTGATTATATATGTTTAGTAAAACATTATAAAAGTATGTTCTAAGGTCAGTTCCAAGAAACCAGATATGTTTTTTGGAAATACTTAATTGATAATGGAACCAGAAAATAATTATCCATTTAAAATCAATTGTGTGTAGGAAGTTATCCAACACAAGGTCAGAAGCTAGTGCATAAACTTCAATGTAGTCCTGGATTTCCTTTGTCAGTTTACATGGAGGGCAGAGAATTATCTCACTGATAAAGGTGGTGATTGATCACATGCTGGTAAATGAATCACGTCTACAAAAACAGAGGTGATTAACAGACACACTGGAATTATCATATTGCAGTACTGGTGCCTGTCAAACACCAGATGTGTTGTGTGTTCATATAGTGTTACTTTCTGACATTTGATCAGTGCTTAACACAATGGGACAAAAGACTGGGAGTTAAAAATCTTTTAAGTGCTGCTAAGAATTCCACTGGAATTGTAATTCCATGTTTTGACTGCTGACAAAGACTCTTATACCCGTAAGAATAGATATATAGATACTGTGCCAGTGTATTTCCATTGCTGCCTTGGTTTACACTGCTGTAAATGAGATTAGAATCAGTCATTGACTAGTATGATTCACAAAAGGTATGGGGCCCTGTGTACGGAAATGTCTTTCAGGGCAGTCACTGAATGAAGACCTTAGTCTGTATGTGATACAAATTGCCTTCTAGGGTCTTCAGCTGCTTTTTATCTGTTCAGTGCATTCAGTTTTTTATTAAATGTTTTTTTAGCCCAACATATTTATCCACCCTCCCCCCCCCCCCCCCAAAAAAAAAATATAATACTAGAAGGATATTTAGTTCCCCGGTGATTTTGAAATAGAAACAAGAGAATACATGTCACATTTGATTGGGTTATCCACCATAGTCTCTGTGTGCTTATTTTTTGTACCCTGATGCTTTTCTGTCAGGCTTAAAATACTTTGAAACAGACAAGGCTGACACTAGTGTTAGCAGTGTGAGCACACGGTGTTTGTATCTTAAGCAGATTAGGGATGTGAAAGGTTAACTGGTTAACAAGTAAGCATCACCCCAAATGAGTAATGCTTACCAGATCTGGTTAACCGGTAGGGACTGGAGCAGCTCCTTGCCCATCTGGACAAGGGGGCTGCTCCTACAGAGGCAGCGGGGGGGGGGGGGGGAGTAGGAACTGGCTTAAAAGCTGGTTCCCCCCCCGGTCCCCCAGCACCAACTCCATGATGCTGCTTGCCCCCTCTTGTGCTCTTGCCTCTATCAGAGGCAGCAGAGCTGCCCAGATTTCTCCCCCCCCCTCCCAGCCCCCCAACAGGAGCTGCTGCCACCCCGCACTGGCTCCCCTTGCAGACTGGCTCCCGTCTGCCACCCCATGCTTCTGCTGCTGATAGAGAGGCAGCAGTATGGGGTAGCAAGGGGCTCTCCGGGAGTGGGGCCAAGAGCGTACTGGCTGCTGTCCCTGTCCTTGGGGACTATCAAATAGTCATATAACCACTAAAATTTCCTTCCTTGCCCTTTCCCCCCTGGAGGAGTTGGTACTGAGGGGAATCAGCAGCGCTGGGGTGAGGGGAGGCAGGTGGATCCAGTGCTCTTGGGGAGCTGATACAGAGGCGGCAGGAGGGTGAGTGTGTGCAGTCAGCAGGCTTATCAGTTAATTGTGACGCCATCTACAATTGACATCCTTACTACAGGTTGAACCTCTCTAGTCCAGCACCCTGAGGACTTAACTGGTGCCAAACCAGATTTACCGAACCATGGGAGGTCAATATTATCTATTAGCACTACTAACACTTCCACTGCTTTCTGGGCTCTTAGAAGACATTTGGGGTAAACTAGAGTCAAATAACAGCACAGAACACTCAGAGCCAAGGGAACAGACAAAACATACAGATGAACAAAGAAACTCTCCGAAATAATATGGTAGATAGTTGTCCCTTTCTCCTCCTGTGCCCCCTGCTAACCCACTGGGGTGATATCTGTCCTGGTCTCCATCTCTGGCCCCTTGCTTCCCACCTGTGATCATTCTACAGCAGTGTTTCTGAAAGTATTCTGTGAAATCACTTTGAGAAACACATTAACTGGCCGCTCAGTTTGTTTAGTTACTGGCGCCGCAGCCATGGAACCTCACAGCTCCCATTGATTCTGTTTCGCTCTTTGCAGCCAAGCGGAGCAGCAGGAAGCAGTGGCCCTGCGCCAGTAAATAAACAAACCAGGGCAGCCAGTTAATGTGTTTCTCAAAGTGATTTTGTGGAACACTTTCAGAAACACTCTTCTACAGCATAACTGTCCCTTCCACCAAATCCCTCCCTTTCCATTTTATGAGGAACAGTCTAATTCCAGGCACATCCCATTGTCATGGAACAGCCAAACCCTGACCTTGCTTTAAGTTATAATAAGTGGAAGCTGCACACCAAATTTGGTGGTCCCAGCCCTTTCCATTTAAGAGGAGTTCTTGAATAAACAGATTCACAGATGGACAGATAGACTGGCACACAAACTCTCTCAAATATATGGTAGATGAATGATATCGTTATGTTTTCTATACATGTAATAAAAAGGAAAACTCCAGTGAACCTGAAAACCATTAAAATCCTTTAAAAGGTAACTTCTGAAAAACATTAACACAATAGCTGCTGAATTTCAGTACGGGCACATTATTCCATGTTTGTCCATTATAAGGATTACCTTGATGCAGCCAATACTGTCTGCTTTTGGAGACAGAACTGACATCTGTTCTAATCCAGCATGGCAACTGCTTCACAAAGTGTAATTTGTTTATCTGATTTTGACAAACTTATTTCTAGTTTATTTATTTATGATACTTTATTATAGTATGTCTCACAATGTGTTTTAAAACCCTGTTAGTCATATGAGCCCTTCTTATGTGTTCTCCGCTATTATTAATTATTTGCTTATAATTTCATAGATTTTTTTTTAATGCCAGAAAGAATTATTATGATCATCTAGTCTGACTTCCTGTATAAACCAGTCCATAGAAAACTAACCCCATACATTTTGCATCAAGCATATGACACATGTTTTTAAAAGATACACAGTCTCCATCTAAGGACTGTGTGATAGAGAATCCACCCCATCTGAAGGAAGAAGCAGCAGGTTGTTTGGGCGGTATAAATTAGTAAGGCTCAACTGTTTTATCAAGAGGGGTCCTTTACACACATCACCCTTCATTTCAGGCAGTTATGGTTCTTAACTTCAGGGTGATTGTAATACAGAGTTATCTGTACATTTATTTGGGTTTTCTTTAATTTTAGTTGCATGAAAATGTGGTTTTTCTGCCCCCAAGATCTAGGATATTGCAGCTGTTTAGCTGAGTGCAAAATGCTTCAGAGATAGTTAAATTTACACTTGGCTAAAATGATTTGTTCACTCTGCACTAAACTATGATATTAAACACATAGGCTATGTCTAGACTGCAAGCCTCTTTCGAAAGAGGCTCTTTCGAAAGATACTTTCGAAAGAGCCTCTTTCGAAAGAGAGCGTCTAGACTGCACGCGGAACTTTCGAAAAAGCAAGCCGCTTTTTCGAAAGAAAGCACCCAGTGAGTCTGGATGCTCTCTTTCGAAGAAGCCCTATTTACATTCAAGAACGCCTTCTTTCGAAAAAGCACTTTCGAAAGAAGGCGTTCTTCCTCGTGAAATGAGGTTTACCACCGTCGAAAGAAAAGCCGCATTCTTTCGATTTAATTTCGAAAGAACGCGGCTGCAGTCTAGACGCAGGTGAAGTTTTTTCGAAAAAAGGCTACTTTTTTCGAAAAAACCCCTGAGTCTGGACACAGCCACATATATGAAACAGTGTTAACGTGGAAGTACATTTATTTGACAAAATCACTACAGGCTTTCAGGTATAGTATTGAAACAGTTTAACATTGTTAAGAATGTTGCAGGGAAATGCCATCTGAAGTTTAAGCTCTGTCAGAACTACTTGCAATCAAACAGTGTGACCAATGCAATAAGTGCTTTTATCTGCCTATGTAGTGTAATAAATATAATAAATGACTTTTATTGGATTTAGGATGATTCATTTTTTTAAAATTCATTTAGAAGTAACTGATCGATTAGTTGAACTTTTCATCTTAATTTTAGAATTTATATTTGCTTTTGAAACACATTGCAAGGAAATAACAAAAATCATAGTGGATGACACTTTCACAGAGTGGCTAAATATATACCTGATGTTTATCAGTTGATTACATCTGGGATAAATTTGACCTAGTGGAGTTAGTCATCAAAGAGGGGAGAGAAGTTGTCATAGAGACTGTACAGTTGCTTCTGAGCCTTAATCAGTAAATAGTTAAAGTACAGTGATCCATACAAAATGTGCAAAAACAGACCTCGCTGAGGGTGTGTCCACACAGCAAAATTATTTTGGAATAATGGCCATTATTCCAAAATAACTGTGAGCATCTACACAGCAATTCAGTAATTTCAGAATATTTTTGAAATAATTTTGAAATAATGGACAGCTTATTCCGACTTCTATAAACCTCATTCTGTGAAGAATAATGCCTATTTTGAAATAAGGTGTGTGTAGATACTCCACTTCTGCTATTTCAAAATAGCCCCTCACCAGGGCCATTCTAAGTTATTCCTCCTGGAGCTCTATATCGAGATAGCACATCTACAGGGAAGCCTGCCTTAGACTAATTTTGAGGCTTCTCTGCAATGTAGATCTGGTATTTTGAAATAAACTATTTCGGAATAAATATTCTGAAATAGCTTATTCTGAAATAACTGTGCAGTGTAGATGTAGACTGAGGGACTAGATGGCCCAGGGAGATAGTAACATAATAGAACCAGCAGCCTAGAACTGAAAGTCTAACTCCAGCTCGGGTCAATTTGATTGAAATCTATTACAACCAAATATGGTTGTTTAATAGCCTAAATGAAATATGTTTGGGTTTCTGTTCTGTTTATCTCCTCGTGGACTAATATCTATGGTATGTCTACACTGCCACCCTAGTTCGAACTAGGGTGGCTAATGTAGGCATTCAAAGTTGCAAATGAATCTCGAGGAGTAACGGTAGTTCGAATTAGAGAGCCTAATTTGAACTACCTACTCCGTGCCGCATGTAGCCGTGGGCATGGAGTCCGCACTAAGGGGGATTTAAAAATGGCGGCGCCCGGCAAGATGTAAATGAAGCCCGGGATATTTAAATCCCAGGCCTCATTTGCAACTTCGAATGCCTACATTAGCCACCCTAGTTCGAACTAGGGTGGCAGTGTAGACATACCCTATATTAGTAAAATATCTAAACAAAGAGATGCACCACAAACAGATGCAGCATTTAGTACCCTCATTGGTTATCCAGAGATGAGAGCACAAGACTTGGAAAGACATGGATTCTATTCTAGAATTTCTGGATCCATTTAGAATTAGGAGGCACATTGGTTTGATTGTAGGGTGAAATCTGTACTACCATTACTACTTAGTAAGTATGACATTTGTCCTGTAATACAGATCTGAGGCCATAGGTTTTGTAATAGGTGACTGAAACATCTTCAAGTGAGTGTCAGCTTTGTTTTACTCCTCAGCAATGACTATCCTTGAGGCGATGGAGTAATATTTGCGGATATTTTGAACCAGGGTTTTGCTTCAGTGTTTGTCACCATAGGGTCCAGCTGGGAAATTTCCATCTTGACCTAGGTTTGTATGCTGATGCCCTTCTTCCCAGTAACTTAGGGTATGTCTACACTACCACCGTAGTTCGAACGAGGGTGGTAATGTAGGCAACCGGAGTTGCAAATGAAGCCCGGGATTTGAATTTCCTGGGCTTCATTTGCATCTTGCTGGGCGCCGCCATTTTTAAATGTCCGCTAGTGCGGACTCCGTTTCACGAGGAGTAACGGTAGTTCGGAATAGGAAGCCTAGTCCGAACTACCTAGTCTGTGCCGCGTGTAGCTGCGCAGCACGGAGTCCGCACTAGCGGACATTTAAAAATGGCGGTGCCCGGCAAGATGCAAATGAAGCCCGGGAAATTCAAATCCCGGGCTTCATTTGCAACTCCGGTTGCCTACATTACCACCCTAGTTCGAACTAGGGTGGTAGTGTAGACAAACCCTTATTGTGTTTCAAATCTGAGGTGTTAGTCCTGAGACTATCACTAACCACCACAGATTTGATGTTCCATGTATATTCACCAGAGCAGGATGAATGTCTGAATTTCCCGCCTGCAGGAAATTCCGATGCTTCAGTGTTTGTTTTCATCATGAAACAGGACAAAAAGTTGACATTTCAAAATTTGCCAAAGAACAGAAATTCAGAAAAACTTCTAATTGCTAAATGCGAGAACATATCAAAACAAAATATTTCAGCGTTTCTTCAGCGAGCCTGGCCCATGGGGGAGAATAGGGTTCATAACTGCAACTCTCAAAAGGCAATATGCCACAATAATAACAGTGTAAAGTTTTGTTGAACTGATTCAAAACTAAACATTTTTGGTCCATTAAAAAGGATAAAATATTCCACCTTGGCTAGAGCTGACCCAAAATCATAGAATACTAGAACTGAAATGTGCCTCAAGAGGTCATCAAGTCCCTGCCCTCACAGCAGGACCAAGTACCATTTAAGTCATCCCTGACAGGTGTTTGTCTAACCTGCTGTTAAATATCTCCAAAGATGGAGAATTTACAATCTCCCTACACAATACAATTACATATTTAATTTCAGTTTCCCTTATGATTCCCTTATGGCACTTATGATTAAAATCAGAGTTCTTTTGAATATTTTGACTTCTGTGGGAACTACGTTCTCCACTGGAAAATCATTCCAATGGGAAATTCCTGACCAGCTTCACTGTTTGTCTTAGCTGTTAAATATGCAAGTTCCTGTAGTGTTTTTATTTCCAGGGTGATACCTTATGGTTGCACATGGAGCTATAGCTGGGCAACTCAAGAACATACTGCTTTGTAAAGATGAGCAGAGAATATGTTCCTAAGAATTGTTATGCCTAATGAGCCACAAAGTTTAGTTATTAGGAAACATTAATGAGCTGAAGCATATAAACTAACTACAGGAAAAACCTTTCATTGGCTACAGCAATAGAAAAAACAGTGATGTTGCTAATACGAAAGTTGATTCACAACTTAATACTGGTGGCACTATGCAATGATTTAGATAAATTACCTTGGGCCAAGCCCCTTCTTGCAGTATATCCATTGAATTCAGGAGAGTTACTTCGGAGATGAATGCAGCCCATTCTGTACAAATGATACACTGAAGATACATATATATAAACTTCATGGTTGTCAGGAATGTGGCCACATTCTCTAAAACTGTCTGACTAGCATATAATAATTTCTTTTCCTGGCATTTTGGGTACGTTGCTGTGTTTGTGATTAGTACAACTAGTATTCCAAACAGTATTCATAATGGTTTCAATCTGTATTGGTTGCTTATATTTACATTTTATAGTTGTGGCCCCCTTTCTCATTTTCCTTTTGTTCCCGTAATGAAAGGAAAGTATGAACTTTCAAATCTGAAACTGAGTATTTAATTCATTTAGGATTCTATATTAAATTTCAAAGAGGACAAGGAAATCCATACCTTCTGCTTAATTTGGACACCTTGTTATAGGCAATTTATGAAATTGTGCTTCCTTTCCTCCTCCCCTAATCCCCCCGGTTTCCACCCACATTTGGAAGTTTTATTATTCAGAATGGGTGCTTATTTGACTGCTCTAGAGAACAGAGCTTCCTGTTCTCCCACAGAATTAGCAGTGGCAATGCAAAACTACCAGTGATTCTGAGAAATTCGAGGTTTTACCTCATAAATTTGGAAAATAAAAAAAGTTGACACTGATGGTTTTGAAATTTAATTTTGTTAAAAAATAAAGAAGTTGATAAATGATTTTCCTGCAGAAATATTTCATATATGATGCCTCTTTTGGGGACTAAAAATTGTTGCTGAAAAGATTGCAATGAACTGTGATTGTAATTAACAGAGCAGCAGGAATCAGAGGCGTACTTTCATCCTGAATTTGCTATATAGGGAAAACTGCAGGGAAAACAAAAGCTGATTCTACTGAAGGCTTCCTTAACTGCTGATGCTGCCGGGGAACCACTTAACAGTGTCCAAATCTGAACCTCACGACAGATGCCTCCCATTCATCCTCAGTATCAACATTGGGCAACAGTTCACTGCATCAGCAGGCCCTAGCAAAGGAAAGAAGCCATGTGTGTCTGGCCCCTCTCACTCTTCTGCCTCTTTTCATGTAAGTGGTTCAGGGTCTCTTAAACCCTTACGACACTTGTGTAAACTGTAAATGGGGTTTTCTTTGTAAGGACATAAACCAGACTCTCATGTGCTATGCATTTATAGTTCTTCCTTATTTCCTCCTCTTTGATTCCTATCCTGATGATCTTCTGGGCTCATTTTACTGCCTACTTGGACTTTCTTCTGCACTCATTTCTACCTTTGTCCTCTTAGGAGAGTCCCCATCCTTGAGTTCTGCCTCGGTGTCTCTGCTGTTGTGGACCTCCTTAGTTTGTTGAGGAGCCAGTCCCATGTGGTGCACTCCCCTTGGAGTCACCATGCGCTTGAGTTTCTTCCATCTCTCTCCTCTACTTTGGTATCACTGTCATGCTCATTGCTTGGGAATCTTTCAGTTCTAGGGATCTGGCCTCTTCTTTCTCTTAGCATCAGCATGAAAGGCTAGCACTTTCAATGTTTCTTTTGGACTTAGTTCAGAACATTCTTGTCTGGCTGAATGAAATGAGTGCAGTAGCATATATGAACCCGCAGAAGGAAATGGATTCTGTATCCTCCTACCTCCTGGAAGTGCTGATACCTCCTGGATTATGTTTCCAGTTGTCAGTTCCCCACAAACAGGATGGTCATGCTTACTAGGTTCTGGCCAAAGATGGACATCAAAGCTTGAGAGGTGGCTGTATTTGCTGGGGTTGGAGCAAAGAACTGGGATATGTTTTCCCTTTACTTCTTAATATACAGAGTTTTGAGAAATATCAGGCAGGAGAGAAGAGATCTGGCTATTTCTTTGTTGGCCTCAACATGCCTGATTCTTTGGCCTTAGGAACTTCTCTTTGGAAAATGCTCTTCAGGCCAGAATGTATGTCTAAAAGAGTCCAGTAGCCTACAAACCCCAGAACACCGGACCCCCATATTCTAGCAGTTAATTATTTTGTATAAAATAAGTCTCTGAATGCCCTCCCGGAGCCTAAGGGTACGTCTACACTTGCTCCCTAGTTCGAGCTAGGGATGCAAATGTAGCCGACCGAAATTGCTAATGAAGCGGAGATTTAAATATCCCGCACTTCATCAGCATAATCTTGCCCGCGCGCTATTCTGCTCAACAGCTGATTCGAACCAGGAAGTGTGCTCCGGGACGCGTTCATTCAAATCAAATCCCTTGCTTCAAACTAACGTTACTCCTCATTTTTCGAGGATATAATTACCAGCCTCATTTTTTGAGGAGTAACATTAGTTCGAAGCAAGGGGTTTGATTCGAACTAACACGACCCGGAGTGTACTAACACACATTCAGCTGTTAACTGTACTGTGTGACCTTGGGCATATCTCTTTACTTCTTTGTGGCGGTTTCCTATTCTTTCTTCCCTCTGTTTGTAAGTTCAGCTTTTTAAGGCAGGGATTGTCTTTCACTGTATCAACCATGTGGCTCTGATCTATTTTGGACCTTAGGGTTCTACTGTAATATAAATAGCATATAGTACCCTCAAAGCGTGAGCCAGCAAAAACCCCAATCTTTACTGTCCATCCGCTCTGCTTTTCTTCCTGTCATTATTTTCTCATCGTCCCACCTTCATCTTTTCAATTTTAGTCTTCTCATTTCTCTTTCCTCTTCTTTCACTCCTGCTTTACTCCTCTTTCTTCTGTCAGCCACTTCCTCCTTCTCTTCCTTTACTCCCTTGTCATCTTTCCCCCCTCTCTGCTTATGTTATATGTTGACTGAGTAAACACATTGGTGCCTTTGGAAGAAGCTAATCTAGTCAGTAAATCCTGTTAGAAGAATTTGACCCCTCTTGTAATGGGAAATATGTTTCCATTTTGTCTTGTCACAGAAAATTTCCCTGGTACCCACGATAACATTAGAGTTGTCTTGGCAGTGTATGTTTCATTTATGGAAATTTTGAGTGTCTCTCTTCTTCCTCTAACCACAAAGCTGTGTGCCAGTATTGCTGATCTGCAGCAGAAGTGCTAACTGCGTTCAGTACCTCTTCGAAAAATGCTGAATTGCTTTAGTTCTTCATTGTGAATTGCTAATTTTATTTCCTTCTAACACTACGTACAGTTTCTGTAGTTGTAGAGGTCACTAGAGCTTTGTAAGTGCAGCCAAAAGTGTTTTAAATAGTCATTGTGCTGTGTAGTGATGCAATCAATCTCTTGTGCCATTATTATATCTAGAAAGTTGGATTTGATATCCATTTTTATATTTAAAGCTAAATTACTGGCAAGCAGCCACATTGCTGAAGGCACAGGGAGTGGTAACTTGTTCATAAAGGTTTGTATGAATATAATGGCATTACCTATTGGTTTTGGATATTTTACAACAAACCAAAGAGCTGCTGGCAACCAAATTATTTCTGAAGAGGGTCTTTTATCTTTAACTGCTCTTATTGTATTCTTTCAGTTCCAAAACTATGCTGTACTCCGTAGCCTAGCACTAACAGTGATTAGATCTGCTTAATTGGAATCTCATAAGCTTCAGTTACAAGCTTCCCCAGTGATACTTTGCTTGGGGAGGGAGGTTGGTGTTTTTAGACAGAAAATAATAGTGGAATGCAAGTCTGTGGCATATTGAATTAATTTCCTGTTCCACTTCTGCATTAGCTAAGTAGACAAATAACTGATTTGTTAAAGGCTCTGCTACTTCCTTCAATCAGTTGCTCACAATACACTTTTTTATAATTTATTTCCAGGTTTTCCCATTTCAGTTCCCTGAGTCCCCAGTAGGTCTCTGTTCCAGTGCCAACAGCAATACACCCGCTGAGTGAGGGTAGGATGTGCAGAGCCCGCCCAATGCTAGCAGTTCCTTAAACAAAGTTCTAAAGTTCAAGGATGCAAGACAGTTTGACTCTTACCCTCTAATTTTCCTTCCCTCCTTACAGGGTGCTTCATCGTTGCCCATTTTCTCTTTATCTGCAGTGGCATCAATTATTACCATTTTAAGTAGATTCCTAGTTTACTGAGCCATTGCTCGAGCCCTGCACAGATATAAAATTTATATCCACATTTGATCTGCAGTCCACAAAAATGGTCCTGTGGATATCTGTGGAAATAAAGTGGATATTGGTGGATTTGCAGGGTTTTAGCCATTTCCACTGCATCAGAAAACATTGAAACATTTGTGTATGCTGAAGCAATATTGGCTCAGCACACAGAGAGTGAATCAGCCATATATTGGGTAATAGGATTAAATAATCACAGCTAGGAGATTTACTTTTTGCAAGAGTTTTTCACAGTTTTATACTGAAACCATTGGGAAACCAGCACAAATACTGGATAACTAACCAAGATGAGGCTCTTCAGTTCCTTTATTTGCATTCCATGTCTTTGTATTTTTTTTCATAAGAGATTGACTCTGAAAAAGCAATGACACTTTGTTAAAAAGTCTGCCTGTAACATCTTTCCAGATAAATTGAGTCAACGAGGAAAACATTTTAGATCAGTTGACCAAGCTAACTGTATGAAAGTGCTCATTGAGAAAACAAAATACAGTTCAAAATCTGGGGACAATGAAGATGTGTGGAGTCTTCTCAGGAACAGTCTAAAGAGGGATTTCACTGTAATCCGATGGATGGAGATACAGCAAGGCAATCGGTGGAGCATTTAGAATATAGTAAATTCATTACTACTTTAAAATAGCTGTAATCTAAAATCACTTACGGACAGATTCTGCCCTCAGATAAATATACACACATTTACAGCTCCTGTTGGATTCAGTGTGAGATACATGTATGTAGCTGAGGCCAGTGTTTCACTTAGAGAAATAGAATAGCAGAATCTTGTTCAGGGGATAAGGCAATATGCCACATTTATTGTGAATGCAGAATTTACTTACTGTCCCTAGCTATTGAAGTTATCCACCACACATACACACACTCATACACACACACAGTTCTGCAAATGGAGTATAATTACCAGCCTCAGTTGCCCATGCTAGTCCACTGGCCAGGTTGTCTAGACACGAGGAGGAGAGCTGGGTTGTGTTGGTGTGCACCAATGCTTCTGGAGGATGTTTTTAGAACTGAAAGACCTAATTCTATGGTTTTGCACCCATCTTTTTATATGTTTTAGTCCATTCCACTGCCCCAGGACACTATGGCTACGTCTAGACTACGATCCTCTTCCGCAAAAGGAAATGCAAATGGAGTGCTCTTTTTTATAGGTCGCGTTCTCATTTGCATTTCCTCCTCAAATCCCTTTTGCGCAAGAGATTTTTGCACTCCATTTGTATTTCCTCTTGTGGAAGAGGGTGGTAGTGTAGACACAGCCTATATGACCATGAGTCATCAGTTAACAGCAGATGAGACTTTGATCTTTTTTCTTAATGGGGCTTTTGTCTCTCTCTTTCTCGGGTGGCTTTGTTTGCGGGGTTCGCCTGCATTGTTCTTCCATCAAGGTAATTCTGGCAACTGGTCACCCAGATGGGCTGGCTTCCGGGACGGATGGCTTTACATGCACACAACCATTCACATTTGAAATGAGATTACATTCACACACACCTAACTTTAAACGGAGTTCAGGAGGTACAAAGTTTAAAATGGCGTTTCAGTTACAATCTGGAGATCACTGTAGTTACAGTGTATTGAAAAGGAGTTACAACAACAGATCCTTCAAAGGCAGTTTTTAACAGTCTACAAATTTAATCCAAAACTTGTTAACACTGTTCCATTTATAAAATCCCGTTTATAAAATTTGGGCTGCGATTCATGAAGTTATATAACATCACTTTTTTCTTTTGTCATTCATTAAAAGGGTGATTTCATTCTGCAGCCCTACACCAGAGTTTGGCTCACATAATGTGGCGAGAGAGAGAAATGTACACGTGGTATTAACACATTTTTTAGGTCATGGGTCTCAAACTCAATTTACCTTAGGGCCACTGACAGCTCAAATCATCCTAGTGGGCCAGCAGGCACCCCTCTCTGGGGAGGGAGGGAAGAAGGAAGAGAGAGGGGGAGAGCGAGAGAGACACCACCGTACACCTCCCAGCCCCACCTGCTGGTCTGTGTGCCCCTTTCTCTCTGCGTGTCCCCTTGTCCCACCTACCACCACTGGGTGATTTAACAGGGCTGTGCGACTACAGCCGCGTCCGGCTGCTAGCTCTGTCCCACTGCTGACGTGTCCCTGTGGTCCAGGGGAAGTGTGTGTGTACAGAGGTGTCCCATCCATAGAGGCATTGGAGGGTTCCATGGTGACTACCTCATGATGGTCCCCTATATGGGGCCCTGGGTGGGCTGGGGCTGGCAGCAGGGGTTGAGCTCCCTGCACTCACCACAGCAGCGGGAGCCGCAGGAAAGCAGAGCTGCTCTGAAGCCTGCTCCACTTTGCTGCCATCTGCCAAGCCAGCCCGTGCTGGGACATTCCACTTCCCGCTCCCGTGGTGAAGTGGAGCTACTGGGTTGGTCTGGAAGATGGCCATGGAGCAGAGCAGAGGCTCCTGTGTTGTTCCGCTTCCCTGCAGCTACTGCCATTGCGGTGTAGGGAGGGGCAAACCCTGCTGCCACCCTCCGCCAGGCCTACCAGTCATCCCCAAGGCTGTGTCCTTTGGAGGAGGCTTGAGGGAAGGGGTGATATGGGGGAAAGGAGGCGGGAAAAGGTGGAGCAAGGACTGGATTTGTGAGAAGGGTACAGACATCACTTCCCCCCCCCTCCCCCGCCTGCCCCCCGTCAGGGCTTCAGGTATTCATGAGCCAGCAGCCATGTGAAGGCCAGATTATGGAACTGCTTGGGGCTCAGATGGCCCACGAGCTGTGATTTTGAATGCCCTTTGAATGTTTTAGGTTTTTGCTACAATATCACAGGGTAGAGCTGCAAGTGATAAAGGTCTAACAGTGTTTTAAGTTCACCATAAAACTTTTTGGCTTAGGACTCTGTTGCCGAATTTGATAATTAAGAGCAATTAGAATATTTCGTTGCTGATGCTGTACAGTTACATGAATTTTGAATTTTACAATGCAGCCTCCATTATCCAGAGGTAATGGAAGACACTGACTAATTTTTGCAGCTTGGGCTGTAAAATCATGTACCTTTTCTAAAGAATAATAGACATTTTCTCATTTCACACATTTTTGCAAGTGATTGGTTTATAATAGGCAGAAATTGCTATTAATACTTTCAAAATGGAAAACAGATGAGTCAAAGCAAAAGGTCATGGATGGTGCTTCAGCTTTCCAGAGCCATTGTCAATCTGAGTGGTACTGTATGCAGCTGCAGCAGTTTAATAACATCTTAGATTTAGTAAAATGGGAATAATGTTGACAAATTCTTATTGTTTCTGATCTTGATTTGCTTTTTAACATTTCATTCCTGTTGGACAAAGAACTTAGACAAGTTAGGAAAAATTATATTTTTTGATAAAATGCAGGGGGGAAAACATTAGTGACATTTTTCATGGATTCCCCACCACCACCAATTTTTCCTAACTTGTCTAGGTTCTATATATATATATATATATATATATATATATAGAACCTAGACAAGTTAGGAAAAATTGGTGGTGGTGGGGAATCCACAAAACTGATGTTTTTCTCCCTTATTTTTATCAAAATTCTAAAACTTTGAGGCCAGCTGTTCTGGTCAGTTTTGCTTTTTAACTTCCATGCTGTAGCATAAAATTGTTCTTAAATTAATCACATTGCAGAGGATTGAGGGGACTAAAAATCTTAAAATGAAGCAAAGTGTTTTTACTGATATTAAAAATAAATCTTTCTTCTGACTTAAAGGCTTTTAAGGTCACTCCCCATTCTGTAAAAACAGATGAATTTAAATTGTTTTCTAGAACAACCAAACTCTGACCTGGCTTTAAGTTAGGAAAAGAGGAAGCGGCATACCAAATTTGGTGGCCCTAGTTCTGATGTTTAATGGGAGTTCTTGATCAAATGGCTCATAGACAGACAGATGCACATTTCAAAACAGATAAATAGATGAACTTGCTGAACTAAGTCATTGAATGTGAGACTTCTTATTTGGCCAGTTTAAATCTTGACCCTTTATGCCAACTGGAATGTGGATGTAGGGTTTTTCTTTCTTTAAAAAAGTTTGAGATAGAATCAGTAACAGATAACTGTGAATTATGGGATAATAATTCCATTATGAGGATCTGATCTCATGAGATATCATCTTATCAGAACCTCCTTCACGGAACTTGGCATTTAGATTCCAATCCAGCAACTGATTCTGCAAGGGCAGTCACTAGAGCCCATGTGAACTAGCTAATATACCATAATGATGATAATAGTGCATTTAAAAAGAAATCTACATAGATGCACTCAAATCCAAGGAGAAGAATTTGAATAGAACACCTAGAAAATAACTGGGTTTGCATTCAGCATAGTTTTTAGGGTTTGTTGTGTGGGTATAGAAGATTACAAAATTTCATGTTTGGACCACTCATGAGGTTTTAATTTTGGTGTTGTGTATCTTTCAGAAGACTCTTGTGATTCATAGCGCTTCTGTTTATTATGATGGCCAGGTGGTTTTATCTCATATATTGAGGACTTTTTAATACTATATTACAATAACGATAAGAATGGTTTATTTTTCTTGGTAGTGTATGTATTTGTTTTGATTGTAATCTTTGTCCCATAAATAGATGCCTTTATAGAAATTCGTCTATGAGCAGACTAATCTAAGTCCTGATGCTCTAGCTAGTTCACATGGGCTCTAGTGTCTGTCCTTGCAGGATTGGTATCTAAGGGTATGTCTACACTACCCTGCTAGTTCGAACTAGCGGGGGTAATGTAGTCATCCGCAATTGCAAATGAAGCCCGGGATTTGAATTTCCCGGGCTTCATTTGCATGAAGCCGGCCGGCGCCATTTTTAAATGCCGGCTAGTTCGGACCCCGTGCCGCACGGCTACACGCGGCACTGACTAGCTAGTCGGATTAGGCTTCTAATCCGAACTAGCTGTATGCCTCATTCCACGAGATAACTCACAATTTAGTTATCTCTCTTGCAAGTGTAAATTAATTTGAAACTTGCTTGTAAGAACTGGCGCCACAAAACGGACCAGTACAATTTGGCATCTTAGATAAGAAAGAGGATACGGACCCCCAGGGGTATAAAGATGGGTCCAGCAGCACATTTTCTCTGAGTGTCAATCTACCATCTATCTGCTGGTCGGGTTTGGTGTTTGATCTCCCGAGGTTCCAGAGGGGACGCCCACCTCGTATTCGTCTTTCCTAGGAATTGAGAGACCGGCCCTGGCCTGACACGCTGGAGTCCAGAGGCACAGAAAGGGGTAAAAATTGTACCTGGATGTGGTCCTTTGTTTAAATATATATATATACACATAGTGTTAGCGCTCTTTAAAGATTAAGCTGTCACTTGGTACCATTATTTCTATTTTCTATCTTTACCTTTTTCCTGTAATCATTTTTAAGACCTATATATATATATTTGTTAGCATTTAAGAAATAGAGCAATAGCCATTGTAACCATATGATTTATAAGCTCTTCCTATATAACGGGGCGTCTGTTGGCCTGCTGGCCACCCTCTGCGACGGGACCCTGGTCCTAGCAGTAAAGACACGGACGTTAAACCTTTTCTCGGAAACACACACACTGCCCTGACCGTCGGCTGACAGTGGTCGACAAGAGAAGCCTTTGTCGACCGCTCCGGTAAATCTTATTTCATGAGGCATACCGGAGCGGTCGACAAAGGCTTCCCTTGTCGTCTGTGGCGCATCCAGACTGCCCCGCTGTGCCGCCAAACAGCTGATCGGCACAGCGCGGCAGCCATTTTGATGTAAATGAAGTGGCAATTATTTAAATCGCTGCTTCATTTTCCTATGTCTAGTAAACTCATCCACATGGCTCTGTCGACGGAGCCATGTAGTCTAGACATACCCTAAATGAGCAACAGAAATGAATGACCCCTCACATGACTCTCTCCAGCCTGTTTCTAGTCAAGGTTTCCTTCATATATGCAGCACAAGCATGGGCAGGTTCTTCAAGAGATTGCTCATGTCCATTTAATGTAACATAAGGATGTGTACTTGACATATGCACCAGTGCTGAAAGATTTTCCCTTAGCAGTACCCATATGGGAGCTGGCTCAGGTGCCCCTCTAGAGTGGCACAGACATGCTGCACTATATAGGATTCCTTCGGCCCCCCTCCATCCTCAGTTCCTTCTTGCCAACAGTGATAGCGCTTGGAACTTGCTCATCTCAGTATTAGCTGATGCGCATTTCCCTAGTTGGACCTTATCTTCCACTGAGCATACTTAAATAGTATTTATACAAGCAAGGATAGTCCTGTGGCTCAGGCATTAGTGTAAGGCCAAGTTTACTCCTAAAACTTATGTTGACATAGCTACGTAAATCTGGGCTATGAAAAATTTAGCACTCTGAGGACTGTAATTAGGTCGATCTAATCCCTGGTCTAGATGTTGTTAGGTTGACAGAAGGATTCTTCTATTGACTAGCCACCGTCTCTGAGATACAGAGAGTGTCTATATGCCAAGCTGTAGGAAGCACCATAGCTATGCCACAGTAGCAACTATAATGTGTATATATACTTGAGCACTTGGCAAATCTGGGTCTGATTTCCTGCTCTACAACAGGTTGCCTGTGAGAACTTGAGCAAGTCACTTAGGCCCAGCATCATTAACATATTTAAGACCCTAATTTCCATTGAAATAAATGGATATCAGTTAAATCAATCTCTTATTTTGATGGAAATTAGGAGGTGGTAACTTTGCACAGCTTAGCCTCTCTATGCTTCAAGTTCTGGTCTGTAAAACAGAGATAATTATATTTCCCTATCTTTGAAAACTAATGATGAAAATTGAATACAAGAACTAGGTGTGATTACTTACGCTCATGAGTAGTCTTGTTTTACTTTAATCCCAGTAGTAAGCAATATACTTTGTGATAGATGTTCACAGGATCAGGGTCTTAAATTTTTGAACTCTTCAGTGCAGAATCTTTATTCATCTTCGTGTTCTGTGATGTATAAATGATCACGTACAGCCATCTACTGCCTGCGACCAGTCCATTTTAATAGAAGCAAGGATAACTCTGAAGACTGGGATTTGGGTCAGCCCCCAGAGCACTATAATTCCATATGGTAACGTTAAAACGATAACTTTAGAGAGAGCGTAGTGGTACATTGCACATCCTTGCCAGTTTGGCTACTTACTTTAGCAGATGGTTAAATGGAAACTGTCCCAGAGAAAATAAACCAGGCTATGACTTTTGACAATGCAGTGTTATTCTTTATTTCCAAGCCCTTCATTGTTATACAGTACATCTTTTTTTAATATAACACAGAAGTACTTTGTAAATTCATTTTCCTAGCTTAAATGGAGAGGGGGATGAGGCAGACAATCAACCGTGATTTATTTCTGTAATGCATTTTTAAATAACTAGGCTCTAAGAATGATGTAGCATTGCATGATTACATTACAGTGGCTGCAAAACTTGGGTTACTCCTGCCCCAGGCTATTTATCTAACACCTGGTGAGTGTAAGTGAATTCATTGCTCCATCTAGAAGCATTGGCTTATTCTAAATTTTACCCACTTTTTTCTCTACTAGCAGTTTTTCTTTAACGTTTGAAATATAGCATCTATTGAGCAGTTTGTTTCTTTTTGTCAGGACTGCTGCAGTAGATAACAATGATCATAATATTGTCCATTTATATAGCACTTCTCATCTGTGGCTCTCAAGCAAGTGCTTTATCTTCTGGGCTTCAGAAGTCTGCAAAAAGGGAAGAGGGGCACAGAATCAGGCCCTTAGCCTGAGCCCTGTGTAAGCCCAAGTCAACTGAGGGGGGGGGAAGTGAGGGGGAGAAAAAGATAGCAGGAGAGTATGTGTGTGTGTGTTACAGTATACAATACATGTACCCTGACTGGCTATTGGGTCCTGAGCTTTCTGGAAAATTTAGCCCTTTGTGGAAATTTAAGTGTTTTATTTTTTAAGTTTAACATAGATTCTAGTATTACATTTCTCTCTGAGGCTCCCTGCTAATATTTGCATTTTTTATAATCATATTTGCCTATTTTATTTTTCTAATCTTTATCTCTTCCTTGTTGCTCCATGAAAGACCTGCATAACAGGGGAAACGGATTGCAGGGGAAACATTGAAATGGACTCTATGCACTGTGCTGATAAACTGCACAAGGGTAAAACAAATTGGAAAGGTGGAGAAAAACATTTATTTCCTCTAATCCCTTTCAATTACAGTAAACTTTGTTTGTAACCTGTTCTTGTTAGAAAAAAAATCCATCTCAGACAAAAGAAATTTCTTTGGAAAGGCACAGTGCCAATTGAAAATCTCACATCCATCTGAAATTGTTTTTACCTGATGTTGTTACAAGTATTGTCTAAGGCGACTGTAACTAAAACAGATTAGAGGGGGATAATCTGTATTTTTCTGCTTTTTATTTTGTCAGCACAGTGTGTAGAGTTAGTTTTACTGTTTCTTCTATGTGATTGGTGAGTTTAGTCACTTTCTCTTTCAGTTTATGTGGCTATTTCATACAATAGATATTTTGTGTGGATATTTCAGCAATAGAAAAGAAGGACATTTTAATCAGTATGAAAATGGCAGGAGATTCAGCAAAGTGTACTTGACACTAGTATTAACCCTTGTTATGAAATTAACTGGATTTCCAGTTGACGGTGTCCCTTTAATTGAATCAGATTTGATTCAAAGCCTACTGAAGTCAATGGAAAGACTCACATTGACTGCAAAAGGTCCATTATTCCTTTGTAATAGATAAGTATTGCTTTAGTTTTTTTACAGAGGAGGACTCTGAAGCACAGGTAGGATAAATGACTTGCCTGTGGTCATACATTTAGTCAGTGGCAGATTAGTGAAGCTTGAGAATTATAACAGGCTTACTTGTGTTATAATGAATAGACAGTATTTTCCCCATGTGAAATGTTATGCCATAGCTTCTCTGGTACCGTCCCCCTCAAATATTACAGTACGGCTTTTTAGAGAAAGAAAAACCATCTGTTTTATGTATAAACACATAATTGCTGCATTTATTTAATGCCTTTGTGTAGTTTGAAAGTTAGTCTTGTGCTAATGAATTTATAGAATCTACATTGTTCATAAAACTGTTGCTGATACAAAATACAGTAATAACTCAGGTGGTGTATTTAAGCTGCTACTGAGTTTGCTCTCTCCTTGAGCTGATAAATTGTATAGCTTTATTTGGTAGGAATCAGCAATTTTATGTGGCAATTAATTTTAACTGCAAAAGAGAGCCAAAGAACAAAAATTTTACCCTTGGTTTTCTGCACGTTTATGGGAATATCCTAATGATTAGCATTCAGATGGTAGAACTGTGAAGCAATAAGCGCACTGGTATGAAATGAAGATTTTAAGGCTTTACAGTTTAGCTGATTTAGTTCATGATGCAAGCTGATAGTTAAACCCTATTGCAGATTTTGATCTTCTAAAATGATCAGTTGATGGTGAAATGCCTTCAGTCACAATATCGATTTCATTTTACCCCCTTACTCCTGCACAAACCTGACATTTATCTTCTTTGTATTATTGTAAATTGCAGTGATGAGAAATGCAAACTCATGAACTTGAAGTTAGAAACACCAGCATTATATGTCCCAGAGAAACATTAGCTCTACATTTTTTCATTTCCTGTCCTGTAATTATAATTCAGTTAAAATAAGTATCCTTTGTAAAGCAGACTAACAAAATTCTAATGGATTAGACATGGGACTGGAAGTTAGACATGCCTTAATTCTAATTCTGGTTCCTGTGACCAATTTGATGTGTTGCACTGAACGAGTCACTTAATTGATTGTTTTTTTTAAGCATTTGCAGCTAGCTCAGCACTGTACAATATGCAAAAATAAGGACAGTCCTGCAAGAGCTAAAGATAGACATGTTGAGGACAGGATGAAAAATGAAATATTGGTGGAGTTGATGTAGGAGGTTTTGTGCCATTTATAATTTAATTATAAAACTTCAAAATGGGCTAATATTTACCTTGCAGGTCTGTGTTTGAGGGTTGCTAAATGCTTCTTTACATTAACTTTAACATCAGTACATCTGTACAAATGCAATTCTCCAATGTAGATGAACTGTACTGGTACAAAGGGGGAATTTTCTTACTCTGGCTTGAGATCCAGGACATCTGTACCATGTAGCGACATCACTGCAGACATCCCAAGGTGGACATGCAGCTATCCCCAAGATCTTCATCCAGGTGTCTTCTGCACTTTGGCTAGGTAAGGGCCTGCGTAAATACAGAGTTTTGCTTTCAAGTCTTTCACTGTGATCTCTCATTGTGTCCCCTTTTGGGGCCCTAGCAGACTGAGAAGTATGGACCGACTCCTTGCTAAGATCACAGTGTGATAATTGTAACCATGTTCAGATACTCTCTTTAAATTGTATTTAATCTCTCTTTCCTCCTGTGGTGGTGCTTCCCACAGTGGCAGGATAACATAATGACAGATCATCATCTGTTTCAGGGGGAGAGGTCACACAAGAAGCTTGGTCCAAAGCCAAATTTGTGGCGGCATAAGAAGTACAGGCAAATCCTCCTCCTCCTCACCCGTTCTGGGAACCAACCCAGCCTCATTCCCAGTACATTCGGCCTCCATCAGCCATGCAACTACCATCCCACGTGTGCTTTCGAAAGTTGGGCAGCATCACATGCTGTATGGCTTCTGTTCTGTCTTAAAGCCAGATTGCTTTCATCCAGTTTATATTTTTTTTTAATGTAAGCTTCAGGTGATTTTGGTTTATATGTCTGTAAATTACCATTGCTATCCTCATTTGGCATCACAGAAATATCCAAGTGAATCTAAGGCTGTGTCTACACTGGAAAGGTTTGGCGACGAATGCAAAAGTCACCAAAACTGAAGACTCATCAAACCTGGTTTTCTGCCTCCAGTTGTCAACATATAGCCACATTGTTATTTCCCCTGGGGACAGAAACAGCAAAGCAATGTGGGTAAGTATCTCTCAATACCTGGCATCCCCTTCAGTCACTAGGCATTGTGGGAATGTGCAACAGAACGCAAGGCATTTTGGGAACGTGAAAAATGTCCATTCAGCCCCCTCTTTGCTTTTCAGCTCTCTCTGAGCTTCCGGCTTACTTTCCTGCCACTTAAATGGCAGTCCTTGCTGGGAACTTCAGCATCTCCTGTGAGAAATCATGGATCCCAAACTTCTCTCCCATGTTGTGTTGAATGGGCTTAGGATATCAGGTGTTGCAACAAAGGTATTTATGTAATTAATAGCAGAGGATGAAGACTCAGGTGTGGACGATAATATGAAAGGAACAGCAGAGAAGCAGCGTTGTATTGGGCTTTCACAGTTCAGCTGTGCACAGTAGAGCATCAATTTTGGACTAGGGAAACCAGCACTGAGTGGTGGCATCACATTGTCCTGCAGGTGTGGGATGGAAATCAGTGGCTATGGAACTTCCAGATGCATAAAACAACTTTCCTAGAGCTGTATGCTGAGCTGGTCCCTAAACTGTGGCACAAGGACACACGAATGAGACCTGCTGTCTCGGCAGAAAAGTGTGTTGCCATTACTTTGTAGCAGCTGGTGACTGCCGATTGCTACCATTCAGTTGCAAATCACTTTGGAGTGGAAAAGTCTACCATCGGTGCAACACTTACGCAAGTGTGCTGGGGAATAAATTTCATTTTGCTGCGTAGGATTGTGATTCTGGAAAGTGTGGATGACATAGTGGTTGACGCTACTGACATGGGCTTTCCAAACTCTGGCAGGGCAACTGATTGCATTTATACTCCCATTGCAGTGTCACCCCACCTGGCCTCTGAGTACATCAATTGTAAGAATCTCCTCGATTCTTCAGCTGCTTATGGATGACCGTGGATGTTTCATAGACGTAAATGCGGGATGGTCTGGAAAGGTGCATGATGCATGCATCTTCAGGAATAGTGGCCTGTACAGAAACCTGCATGCTGGGACTTTCTTTCCAGAGCAGAAAATTACAGTGGGGGATGCAGAAATGTCCACACTAATCCTAAATGACGTGGCTTACCCCTCAGAGTCCTGGCTTATGAAGCCTTATGCACGGCACCTGGACAGCAGTAAGGAGCAATTCAACAAGCTAAGCCGATCCTGCCTGGTTGTTGAATGTGCCTTTGGCAGACTGAAAGGGAGATGGAGGTATCTCAATGGCAGACTGGAGCTTTTGGAGGATCATATGCCCAAAGTGGAGGCCTCATGCTGTTGCTTACGTAATTTGTGTGAGTGAGGGTGAAGAATTTGGCTGCGGGTAGAACAGTGAGACACAGCACCTGGACACACAGTTTGAGCAGCCAAACACTTGTGCAGTCAGAGGAGCTCATAGGGTGGCCATCAGTATCAAAGAGGTTTTGAGGATGCTGACATTTCTCTGTGCTGGGCCCTGCCTCATCCCACTGCTCATCCTGACTGAGGTATTCCCATGACACACAAGGGACATTTCAGGCTTCCACAGGGGCCAGAGCAGTAAGTTGTGTCACACAAAATAAACTCATGGAAACCTACTTCACATTTATTGGCACGGCTTGACAAACAATGTAATCTACTCACCCGTGGCGAGTAGATTACACCCTGGAAGAGCCGGCGCAGAGCGATCTGTGCATGCGCAGAGTGCAGAACCGCATGGCTGGCAAGCCCTGTTTATTGGTATCTTTCAGTCAGGCTGCTCAGTGGTAAGGGTTATAAGAAAACAATTATGTTAATGTCCAGCTGTCAAAGTCACAACTGCTTTCGCAGAGAGTGGTGTATACGGGGAAAAAAAAAACCATTACCTGATGGTGAAAATGAGTGTGTGGGCATAGATGGATGGTTGCTAGATAAAGAAAAATCCACAGCAAAACTGTTTATTTAGACTTACAATGTATATAAAAGACCTTGTGTTTTGTACTCAGAAAACATTGCAGCAATGGCTACCCTACAGAGCTTACAGAAGTGCAGCTGCACCACTGTTGCGATGCTAGTGCAGACGCTCTAAACCAAAGGGAGAGCGCTGTCCTGAAAACTTCCTTTCTCCAGCCTGCACAAGTGGTGGTAGCTATGTCCAGGCCCCACTCCTGCTTTGCCCCGAGCAACGTGGCCTCAGGGGATTATGGGGAGCCTGGCACAGCAGCAGTAGGGGTGTCCCCCGACCCTAGCTGCAGGAAGTAGAGCACCCTGGAGGTGGGGCACTTTGTTTCCTAATGCTGCTGAAAAGCTGAGTGCACCAGGCAGGGTAGTAGGGAGGGGTGGAGCAGGCTGCTGAGCCACTCTGGATCCCACCGCCATGGTGAGTGGGTGAGAGGGGCAACCCCTGCTGTTGCTGCCCCAAGTACCCTCCCCCAGGTAACCCCGTGGCCAGTGTGGGGCCCCCAAAAGTGTGGTGCTGGGGCCAGCTACCGCAAGCCATTCTAAGGAAGAGACGGTTCTGGCGATCTCTCAGCTCCCTTGCTGACATTGCACTGGCACTTAGGTCAATGTAACTCACCTTGGCCAAGGAGTGTGATGTATTCACACCCCTGAGCTGTAGTATACTAGCGCGAGCTGTAGTATGTACATAGCCTGAGTCTGTTTGTATTGGGATTAAGCCTGTAGTCAGAGAAGATTTGTGCACATAACAGCCTGATCCTGAAATTTGTGCGCTCTTCACATCCCTAATTCCACTGACGTGATATTGTGTGTACAGATCACAGACTCAAGGGCTCGTGAATATTACCACGCTACTGAAACTTTTTTTTCCTTTTCTGAGCAATTTTTGCTTCTCAGCTGTGACTGTCCAATATACATATAGTTACTTCATGTTGGTGAGGTAACCCTTCCACAGTGCAAAGAAGCAGCAGTTTTGAGCTGTTTTCTTCTATCGGTAATACTATTTTTGGTTGTCTCTATTTTTTGTAGTTGCCAGGATTTGAAATAAGGGTCTTCAAGTTCAAAAGTAGTGGGCTTGAGACAGTTTTTCCAAATTCTATCGCCACCAAAAAACATTCTGCCTACTAGTGCTTAGGGGGACACCCATAATAAGCATTGGCAGATACAGTACTAAATCCACTGCCCCAAAGCAGTATTGTGTGTGCATGCTTCCTAGCAACTCAGTATGTTGGTTCTGTTACAAAGATGTTAAAATGCACTCCATCTGGTTTCCCAACCCCAGATGCAGCCACCCCAAAGAGTGATCTAATTGTTCTGTATTTAAATTTGGAAACTTCTCATGAGTTGGTGGTGCAGGAAATCAAATAAGAATCCTTAGGAGCAATCAGATCCACATGCTAGCCTAAATCTATATTGAGGCAGCCTGCTGATCACGCTCAAGCATATTTGTAACATTGCTGTCAAAAGGCATATTGTAAGGTTAAGAACTGTCCCACCCTCCCCAGTCCCAAATTTAAAATGACCAATAATTTTAGTATGGTCTAATAATTAAACATTCACTACATGACCCCTTTACATAAGAACATCTATACTGGGTCAGACCAAAGGTCCATTTAACCCAGTATCCTGTCTTCCGACATTGGCCAATAACAGATGCCCCAGAGGGAAAAAACAGAAGAGGTAATCATCAAGTGATCCATCCCCTGTCGCCCATTCCCAGTTTCTGATAAACAGAGGCTAGAGGCACCATTCCTACCCATCCTGGCTAATAGCCATTGATGGACCTAACCTCCATGACTGTATTTAGTTCTTTTTTGAACCCCGTTGAAGTCCTGGTCTTCACAACATCTTCTGGCAAGTAGTTCCACAGATTGACTGTGCATTGTGTCAAGACATACTTCCTTTTATTTGTTTTATACCTGCTACCTATTAATTTCATTTGGTGACCCCCTAGTTCTTGTTTTATGGTAAGGAGTAAACAACTGTTCTTTATTCACGTTTTCCACACCATTCATGATTGTATAGACCTCTATTATATCCCCCTCTTAGTTGTCTCTGTTCCAAGCTGATAAGTCCCAGTCTTATTGATCACTCCTCATATGGCAGCCATTCCATATCTCTAATCATTTTTGTCATCTGTTTCTGAACTTTTTTAATGCCAAGATATCTTTTTTTGAGATGAGGTGACCACCAGTCTGATTTGGTGTGTTGCATCATGATGAATACCCCGGGAACAAGTAGAAAGACTCAGGTAGAAGGCAATCAAGCATGAAGTATTTTTGGTGGGATTTGTTCTTTCCTCTTCTGCGGATGAAGGGTTTTTAGAAAGAGGTAGTATCTTAGTTGATTTGTGATATGTTGATTTTAAACTACATTAAGTAACAACATCTGAGATCTGTGCCCTTGTTTAAAAAAAAAAAAGCCAAAAAAAATTCCCGTTGCTGCCCACCTCTGCATGTTGTCCAGTGTGCAGTGTTGTGAAATCTTATGGGCTTCCCTATTCTTGGGCTGGAGAGGAGTAAGAAAATGTAGGTTTCCATGACACTAAGAAAATGCCAAAGCAATTCCTCTGCATTCTTGAATGTAAAATTCTTTCTCTGTGGTATTCACCCAGCTAGAAGCTTGACCCTGTAATTCTTTACTTGTGAGCTTCGGCTTGGATAAGAAATTCCAGGATCAGACCCTTACTGTTTTAACCTTGTCACTAAGCTTTAGAAATTCATTGTGGCTGGTGCATGCTAAAATATTTAAAAGTATAGTGAGTCCATTAAAGAGGGAGAGTTTGAAAAGAATCTCCTATACATGTAACCTATAAAAATAAGATTTTAAAAAGCAATTGAGAGGTCGCCAGCTTTAAATATCCCCTCTGTTTATTAAAGCAAGCCCTGATTCATGCTTGTAGTTGTTTTATATCATGGTTTCCTGTGGGAGCCCCCACACTGCTCACAGGAAGTGTGATTGGGCCCAGAGCCATGTACCTTCCACTGTTGTTAGTTCTGTCAGAATGGTAACATAAAGCAGTGCCAACATGTTTCTTGCGGGCTTCCATGGGAATGTAGACAATTTGCTGAGGACTATTAAAGGTAAGTGGGGCTATGTGCAAAAAAGGCATGGTCCCCTCAGGCTGCAGTTTTGTCAACAGATGAAGCTATTTTAAGATGTTATGTACCTTGCGCTTCCTGGGTTTTTGTGGAGGCTTTTTTCCAGAAGAAACTTCTTGTTTTGCTTTAAAGTTGATAGATTTATTTTAACTTTTTGTTGTCAGTGTGGCACACTTTGCTGTCCCCCCACTTTTTTGGATATTATTATGCCTGGGTGCATGAGAAGAAGAGAAAGTGTACAGGTTTATAATGTACTGGAAAGGAAAACCACAAAGCAAAACAAAACTCAAAGGATGTTGCATATTCAGAGCCATTAAGAGACTCTGCTGCCCTGAGAAAGAAGGAACAAAGTCTTCGTGATTAAGGATTAGGATCTCATGCAAGCTTCTGTGTCTGAGAGTTAGAGCACGAAATATCCCAGTAAGACATCTTATTGGAGGTAGGTAGCCAGTCAGAAGACAATGGAAAGATTTTTGTAGTTTCATTTATGCTAAGTTAAGCCATGTGTGGTTCACTTTCGAGGAGCATTGGCCTAACCAATAAGGACAAAGTAAATAGCATTCATTTCCTGCTGACCTTTTAACACCCACAGATGTTTTCTCTTACAAATACCATTAGGCCACTCTAGTCACTGACCTCATCAAGTAGCATTGCTGCCATTTTCATAGGCTCTGGTCTTAAAAAACGTTTTAACCATCCTTCCTTTGACTTTCCAATACAGAGGACACCGCTTGGGTCCCACCTACACATGCTCACTTATTCCCATGACAGAACCACTGCTTTGCACTGATGGGCAAAGTTCCTTTAAAAAGGGTTAAACATTTAAAAAAAAACTTTTTGGCTGAGCCAAGCACTCCTTCCCCTGTCTTTCAGCCTCCATGAAGGAGAACAGATGTTTCCTCTGAAGCGCACTGTGAGACTGCTTTTGGCAAGGGATCCTTTCCCCCCCTGGGAAATGAATTTCCCTTTTATATTTTTCCATGGCAATTTTATCCCTCACTTTCTAGGTTGGTTTCCATAGAAGCTCTTTGTGAAGAACCAAAGATCCTATCCTAGCAGTAGATCCCTAGCACTTGTTTCTGTTTGCAGGGGTTGAACTATATCAAAAAGGCTTTCTCTTTTGCTTTGATTTTCAGAAACATTTGAAATGGAGTCCATGCAATACTTGGAGCCGAGTCCTTTGACACATCACATGGTTCCCTCAATGCTTACCAAACCTAAAGGACAGACCAAGGCATCTGTTTTTATAACCAGCTGCTCGCCTGAGCTCCTGCTTTGCTGCTTGGTCTGCAGAAGGCACACCAGAAGGTTCAACATAGTGTTTTTAGCACTGATGCCTGTCAATCTCCCCTTCAGGATCATCTCCTTCCTTTACCAGCCTTCTATGCCACATCTGCATTTCTGACCCTGCAAGCATCTTGGGTAGGAATATGGAAGCTGAATGGAAAGCAACCATGGGATGAATTAACCTTCAAGTTTGCTATCAGGGTTCCCTGTAAACTGAGTGTTTGGGCGGCCGCCCAGGAAAAAGTCACATGCCGCTCAGCTGATTAACAGAGCACTCACTGTGTTTCTACTGGTGGTGCACATCCTCACATGCTTTGGTGTCCATGACAAACTTTATACTGCACATAGATTGAAAAAATTAGAGGAAACACTGCTACCTCTAACCCTGCTTCTTTCTGAGATGCTGCCGGTCTCAGAAATACCGGTGGTATCAAGGGAAACAGTGTCCCATCCCATTCCCAAGCTGTGATTCAGGAAGTTCTTTCCCTGCCTCACACTGATCATATTATCTAGAATCAACTGTGTTCTGTTGGTCCAGAGAGCACCTGGCTCTAAAGGAAGGTGCTCAAGCAGAGCAAAAGGGGTGCCAGTTGCTTGTATGAGGCCCAGGGGGAAGTTTTCCTTCCCCCTACTTTGGAATTGTTTGAAGAGTTTGTGGCTTGACATCTCTAGAGAGAAGCAAACGGGCAGCATCAAAGATTTCTTTGCTGAGGCACCCAAGGTGATTGTAAACAGCTTGCCAAAAGTAAAGTGTGGCTCCCAGCGGAAGCGTGCGCCATATCCTAAAGAAAACTGCTGCTGCTAAAACTACCACTTCCAGAATCCCTCCTCCAGAGGGTGCCAGAGGCTGAAGAAGATCATTTTGAGCTAATCATGTCGTTTTAGGATATCATTCAAATGGTTTCCTCCTTCACCAAGGCCATTTTCACCACTTGCACCTTTGGTGCCATTCACAGGTTGTACTTGCCGTCAGGATTTCTACAAGCCTGTTTCTGCTTTCTGACCATCTAGATCCCTTTTCTCATGACGTTCAGTTCGGTGGGAGGGAAAAGCTGTTAGAGATCCTTTGATAATGTTTTAATCTCTGAATATGATTATGATAAGCCAGCTCTAAACCGAGCCTAGTTTATAACATCAACTGCCCACCTGCGTCAGACCTTCCCCTCCTGCCCCCCCTTCATTAATAAGCTTCATTCTCAGGGTGCAGCCTGGACCTTCATTTCTATCTGCACCATTCAGATTGATGGAGGAAATCTGATGCCATTCTCATGTTGTTTGACCGTCTCATGAATGGGCTACCTTACCTGCCAAGTTCTTCTTGACCAGATGTATCATTTTTTTCAGTGTTCTGAGCAGATGAATCACCAATCCATAAACCCCATTTTGAGATTTTTTGGAAGAAACCTACAAGCTGCTACCTGATTGTTATTGAGTTCCCTTTTCTAAGCTTTATGAAACTTGAGCTGCTATTGTACTTGGATACTTATCCCAGGCAGCAAATCCTTCAGTCTGCTCTCAGTGCATTTCAGGATGAAGATATGCATTAATTAAAACAATATATCAAATTACTCCATCTGGGAATGGTTATATTTTACTTTAAAGCTAATGGGATTGTCTTTATAGTATCTTTTTAATCTCAGGCTAAATCTAGTTTGAGAAGGATTCTCACACTCACAGTTACTACTTTCCTCCTTTCCCGTGAATAACTATAATTTTGCATTTGTTCTCTATTTTACTACCCATGCTATGTGATTACTAGATCATGTTTGCTGCTTCCTACCTCCCATGAACTCTGATTCCGTTTAGAATTGTAGACCCATAATGGGTAGGGATGTCAGTGTGTAGTCAATTACCTGATTAACCAATAAACCGTGTTTATTGGTTGACCTCATCAGCTACATGTACCACCCCCCACTTGCTGCCTCTGTATCAGGGGCAGCAGGGGGCAGAGTCAGAGGCAGGAGCCGGTATATACGGGGAGCCAGTTTTTAAACCAGCTCTCTGCAAGTGTTGGCTCTGTGAAGCCACTTGCACCTGCTCCCCTGCTGCCTCTTTATCAGAGGCAGCAGTAGGGGGGGCAGATGGGAGCTGATACTCGTGGCGAGCACCTGCCTGCCCCCCTTTGCAAGTAAACATGTAACCACTAAAATTTCTTGCAGTTACATTTTTACTCAAATACCCTATAGTTAACATCCCTAATACTGGGAGAGACCACAAGGTGAAGAAAAAATAAATTTTGCCTTTTCTATCTCTTGAAATTTCTGTTCAGTTTATAATGGTGATGGATGTAAAATCGTAAAGAACAAAAAATCCTGTAGATGGTATCATGAGCTTACATGTTTTGTTAGTCTATAATGTGCTACCAGACCTTTTTGTTTTTTAAGTTTATCCTGTACAGACTTAACTCAGCTACCCCCTGAAGCTTCAAAAAAATCCTGTGTTACACCAATGTTACCTTTTCATAGTTTCACATTTGGAGAAAATGAGTGGCATGCATTTTTAATAACGGATGTCTTAAAATAGATTCAGATGTGATTCCCATTAACAAATCAAGATTTAACAGCTATGATGAGGCATCAAAAAAAATTGTAACTGGCCACCACCATATTCCCAAGAATTACATTTGAAACTCCATGTTCCAGCCCCTATATGCTGCTGCACTGGCCCGCTCATTAGCCGGGAGGAGAATTCCTTCAGTGCATATATGCCATGTAGCACAGCAGGCCTGCCAACAGAGGTGGGGGTGGGGTCAAAGAAAGCAGTTGACTCAGGGCCTACCAATTCAAAGGGGCCTGATGCATCTCCCCTCTTTGCCCCCCCCTTTAAATCTGGGGAGAGGGGGTACTCCAGGTGGTGCTGAGGGCAGCCTGGGAGCTGGCATGATGCACTAAGGGCTAGCTGCCCAAACCCCGCCCCTTCTGGGGTGTGAAGCTGACCCTCCCACATTGCCATGGGGCAGTAGGAGAAGTATAGAAGCCTGGGTCATGGAGAATGTCTATAATGCTTTAGGCAACACAGAACAAGCGGCCATAACTTAGAGCAGTTCCCCAAACTGCTAAGTTATGCCAGGGACTGTTACAGACTCTTGAGCAGCCCAGACTTGGGAAGGTACAAAGGTGACTTAAAGCAACCTTTGCCACCTCCCTTTGTGCTGCTGGAGAGAAAGCACATAGTCTCACTCAGTTCATGTGGCGTCTGGAAAGCCTCCTGCGCTGAATTGGTTGCATACTCCTGCTTTGCTAGTTACAAAATCAGATGAAATATGTGTCTGGGTTGGCAGGGAGTAGGAGGTCTGCTATAGCCTCTTGTTCACTCTTTCCTTCTGAGGCATTTCCTTTCCTGCTTGATTTTCTTGGAGATAGGGAACGCTTGCTTTTAGTTTTCAAGAGTGTCACTATCACCTCCTAGATGCAAGCCCAAAAGATCTAAAATTATAGACATTCATATCTTGGATGGCACAGTAGTCAAAGTCCTGCCTGATCCATCACAGAAACTTGGTTCAGCTCAAACAAAGCTCGAGTAAATAAATTTTGCAGCGTGCCTTGAAAGTTGGACCTGCAGTTGAAGGCGCCTTCTGCAGACACACCCACCTTTAGACACCAGACATTGAAATCTGGAGAGTGCTACTAGGATAAAATGTGAAGAAAGGGGTATATTCTACAACAACTTTGGGGAGGTTGGATTGATTTAAATCAAAGACATTCAAGTCACTAATTTTTATTATGATTTAAATCAAGCAGGAAACATTGATTTAGATAATTGATTTTGATCATGTTTTGCATGTGTACTTTTTATTTATTTTCCTAAAGAAAAGTTTGATTCTCACTGGTTGGTAATGATTAAAACACATTGATTTGCAATTAAATAGATCCTTCACACTAAGTTGGGTGCTGCTGTTTGCTAATCAGAGGGATTGACTATATATATATACACATTTATTTAAGCAGTCTCATGGTTTAACTTCTTTTTCTTCAGGTTCTTAATTTTTACATTTTGTAATATGTTTGAAAATGGAGACTGATGCCTTATTGACTTGATAGTTAATTTTTTACTTGTGATCTTTGTCAAGCTCTGCTTGGATGTAAATTCAAATTCAAGTCAAAATGAACAAAAAGAGCACTTTTTATTATTAAAAAATCTGCCTTAAATGTATCAATTCAGAACAATAGAAATAAAGGTTGTTACAAAGCTAATTGAAACATGTTTTGCATTTAAAACTATCTGTGGGTATGTCTAAACTACATGGCTCCGTCGACGAAGCCATGTAGATTTGTTGTTTTGGCAAAGGCAAATGAAGCTGCGATTTAAATGATCGCGGCTTCATTTACATTTACATGGCTGCCGCGCTGAGCCGACAAACAGCTGATCAGCTGTTTGTCCACTCAGCGCGCTAGTCTGGATGCTCCCCTGCCGACATCAAAGCCCTTTGTCAGCAGCCCCGGTAAACCTCATCCCACGAGGAAGAAAACAAGCTTTCCTGCTTTGTCGACTCCCAATTGGTTGTAGTAATAATTGAAATTGGACTTGCTGAATAACTTGGAATTAAGAAAAATAATTCTGCACCTTTTAGTGTGTATTTTAATTAGCGTATGTTTTGGAACCATTTTTACTTACACATAAAGCATTTGCCATGAGTAATGAGAGCAGAGACCTCCTCCCCCAGATCCCCATGGCTTCTTTGGTTGATATGTAGCATTTTTCCTCCTTTTTGTTGAAGTATCCTATCGTCTGTTCCAGAGGAAATGCAATCACTGTGCTGTGCCCTGCAAATGCTTTTTGTATTTGTATCTCCTATTTAATTATACTGTATAAATGTCCTCAGTAATTTTGATAAGTTGGGTGAAGGATATTGATTTTTCTAGTCTGCTGAGAGGCCTTTCTTGTACTGAAGACAGCGGTTCAACTGGCTTCTTTGTTGAAGAGCTTTTGAAGGTTCAACATGGATAGTTTCAAGATAACAAAGGAATTCTTTTTATACTTACCTGTTAGAGTTGCTTATTGCAGGGTTAAAAGCCATATAGAAACATTAGTATTGTTTCTAAGTAGCCTTAAACCCAGCTGTAGTGTCGATATCATCAGCTAATGTAGCCAACTATTTGTTTTCTTATTCCATTTCATTTCTTTTACAATTATAGCATCTATAAAGCTTATCCGAGACTTAATCCAAAGCAGGTACAAGTGAGCTGAATTCAGTATCTCTCCTGATGTAGTTGGGTGAGATTTGCTCTACAATGCTACCTTTTTTTAGTAGAGAAGTGGGTTTTAGTCCTCTTCTCAATTTCAGTGTTAAGGCTGAAAATGAAGAGTCATGTTCAGGGGCACTGGAACAATTTGTATAGTGCAGGTTCTGAGAGTCATTGAATCAAACTATAAACCCTGCATATGATTGAAATCACTTCAAGATGGGTGCAGTAGTTCCCCCTAGTTCCTTTACCTATGGTCCTGGCACAAATCTAAGCAAAAATTGAAAATAGAGCTCAAAGTTTGGCTCTTGGCTGGTGAGAAGGAAACAAAGTAGGATTCTCTCCCTGTGAAAATGGCCATGAAATTCCTGCCATCAAAAAACTATAATTTAGAGAAAGCCAGGAGGGCACCTTGCATGGAGATGCTTAATGTGAATGCCAGCAGGGGGAGCCAGCAAGCAGCTAGATTTGCAGTAAGTATCTCACACCAAGGATTTCTTCGCTTCTGGTGTTTGCAATGAAGGTAGCCATCTAGCAGAACCAGACAAATATCAGTAGGGGCCATGCAGCGGAACAACAATATACACAGCATTGACAATCCCCAGGAAATCGGATCAATTTTATCAAGAATTTAGGCCTTTCAGATCTAGAGTGTGGAGGAAGAATGCACTAGTTAAACCACCGTGTTTACAAAATACAGCCCAACTCCTGCCTGGACCTACTCTTGCAGACACCTGTGCCTGTGGGGACACAATTTGCAGGAAGAGGGTCCATAAACAGCTCTCCTACATGATGTTCTTGTGCGTGAGAAGACTGGAAATGCAATTCCACATGCAGAAAGCATGGTGTCAGTGCAGCTTCTTGGGGGTATCCTGGAGCTCTTTGGAAACCAGGTTTCCATGGATCCAGCCAGAACATATTCCATAAAAATAGCTGGTCATAGAAAACTGAGAACCTGTGCCAGGCTATACAGACTGTAGGCGCCTCAGAGACAAGAACTGTTGAGCGTCTTCTATCATTTGTTAACTTAGGCAGAGAAAAGGGGAAGAGAAGTACAGTTCAGACTTTGGACCCTGAGCTCTTCCAAAAACCCAACAACAGAGGCCAATAGCAAGCATCTTTGTAAGAGAGAGACAAAGAAAAGAAAAACACTCTTCCCTCCACAGAAAGAAAGATGCGAACAGCAGGGAGCCAGTTGGGATCCTGGAAATAGCAGCAGGAAGCCAAAGAGTAAGCAGTGAGGCTGTCAGTGCTACTATAACCTTGATTGTTTTAAATAGATGGGAGGTGTTTGGACCCACAGAGAGAGAAAGAGAAAGAGCTGAGGGTATATAGGAAGGGGGGGAGGGAACTGAAAGGGTTAAACATGACAAGAATGCAGTTACCTTTTAATTACAGTTCTGAATGTTAAATGCCAAGGTTCAAAAAAGTGCAAGGTAAAGACTTCAGAAGACATGCTGCTACTGAAAAGACCAGGTGCAGTTTTTCAGAGGGCAAACATTATTTTCTGTCGTTTTTAACTAAATTGAGAAAACCTGTTTAGTGTTTTGTTTTTGTTTTTTAAATAAGAGGTTAAGTATGTTTGGGATTATTTATTGCACATTGAGGTCTTGGTCAACAAGGGACAAACTTATTTTATCATACTTGATTTCCAATCTGTTTGGACTATAGTTTTCCAAGATTTTTTCAGTGGGGAAAAAATAGATGTATATATATTTTTTATTGCTTTCTTAGTCATTTTGCACCCATGAAATTTAAAGAAAAATAACTTTTAAAAATACTTTTACTAGATATTTAGGTCTTGAGTCTTCTGCTTAGTTTCCATGCTTTAGTTCACCCCTCTAACTGTTTACGCCTGCTTTCTGTATTAAATTGTAATAGGCCTTTGGCAATATTAGCTAACATTTTAGTTTCAGCGGGACTTTCATTGCAAATCCCGATATTTAATAGTTGGGAACTTTTTGAAATTTTCACCATTTAGGCCTCTCCAAATTGTATTGCCTAGAAAGGCATTTTCATGTTATGTTTAGTCCATCCCCTGTGTATTTTCTCTCCTGAGCTTCTCAGGAACATGTTCAGTATGTGGATTTAATGTGTTTGTCTGCCTGTTAGCTGTATTAACATAGATGACTATGGTCTGTTGCATCAGTGATCTGTGGAATACTGCATCCCCAAGTAGCAGCCATTAGTGTGTATTGTGTCACTGATCTGTGCACTGAAGGGCCACAAATAGGTGTTGCTCTATGGGAGCCATCACAGTTCATTGATTCAATAGTCTATGTATTGAGTCCCAAGTAGGTCTTGACACACAATGGACCATTATGGCTGAAGATGAGCCATTATAGTGTTAGCTCAATAATCTCTGTGTGGTTGAATCCCAAATAGCCTTGATGCAGCAGACTAGAAAGGCTCAGAGGAAAAGATCTGTTAATTATGCAAACCTGTACTGTACAAGGATACTCTTGAGTTGCTGCTAAAGATAAGTGGTATGTGAGTTATTTCCTCAAATTATTTATTATTGTTATCTAAACCTCTCTACCAGTCTCCATGCTCTGTCTCTCCTTGCCTTCATGTGGATATTAAACCATATGAATGATATTATGAGGGCATCAAATGTGAAATTAAAAAGGAAAGAAAGGTTATAGTTACTAGTAAGCTGACAAGCAGAAGTTCTCTTGGTAGCGAGTGATCCTACATAATATATGTTGTGTTGAAGTACAGAGGTATAGAAATGTAGCTCTGAGCCAATAAAGCACTTAAACATGTGAGTAGCCCCATAGACTTCAGTGAGACCACTCATTTATCTTTCATCTGAAGTGGGTTGTGCCCACGAAAGCTCATGATACCATCTAAATGTTTTTTAGTCTTTAAGGTGCTGCTAGATTGTTCGTTGTTTTTAAGTTTTTCCAGTTACAGACTAACTCAACTACCCCTCTGAATTACAGTTACGCACAGTAATTACTCATTTAACATGTGCCCGCTTAACATGTTTTTGCAATAGCACGATTTTTGGGGGGGGGGGACAATTTTCGAATAACATGACTGTCCCCAAAATGACATGAAAATAATCAAGTGGCGGACTACTTCGCGCGGTGGTATAAGTTGGTGAAAACAGTGGTAATACGCATGAGCGGATGAATACGTGTTGTCACAGCTCTCCTCCACTCACATGTTTATCTTTGTGTTTTAACAAACCGCGACAACTTATGTTGCTAGTTATCTTATGTTGCCAGATATCTAATGTTGTCGCTGACGACCCAGCACCAACAAAAAATTGGCTTTGTCACCACCACCTGAAATGCAACCCCCAACTTTTCCATTATTTTTAATGGGAAAATTGACCCCACCTAGCACGTTTTCGCTTAGCACGAACATTTTCAGACACGCATCTATAGTGTTAAATGAGGAATTACTGTATGTGCTTATGTGCTTTGTTTGATCTGAGCCAGACTGCCCAGCATCTTGCAGGATTCAATTTTTTTGGCCTTAGCCATCACAAAACTGGCATAATTGTATGTCTTTGCTCAAGAACTGGGACAGCACGGTTTAGCGGTGGCAGAACCATACAGTGATATTTGGCTGCTCTTACAGCTGGTTTTATTTGAGGCTCAGTGTTGTTCACCTGTGAGATCACCAAGCTTGTACTTACTTTGTTTTTGTGACCTTAAGTCCATCAAAAAACTCCCATGACTTCAGTGGAAGGTAGTGCTTGGCTGACTTTGGATGCGTTTGAAAACCCCACATTGAATTGTATAAAAATCAGAATTAGAGTTGGTTGAATTTTTTCAGACAAAGAGCGTCTCCCTCCTCTGCTCTCCCTTCCTCTCCCTGCCGCCCTGGCTCCGAGAAATGATCCTTCATTTCCATAGGGAGGAGGGCAGGCACTTAAATGACAGGTTGGCCTTGCATTCTTTTTCACAGTAAAGCTAGGGTTGCCCATTGCACAGAACCCTTCCCCTCCATCTGCATCACCCCTTCTCCAAGGTCTTGGCCCCACTCACTCCATCTGCCCTTCCTCTATCACTTCCTGTCCCCCACACTCACTCACTTCCATTGGGCAGCGGGTTGGGAGGGGGTATGGATCTGTGCCTGGGAGTGAGGGCTCTGGAGTGGGGCCAGAGATGAGGGGTTTGGATTGTGGAAGGGGGCTGGGGTAGGGGATTGGGATGTGTGAGAGGGTTCCATCCTGGGGCAGAGGTGTGAAGGATGTGGCCCCATCCAGGTGGCGCTTACCTCAGGCAGCTCCCAGAAGCATCAGGCATGTCCAACTCCTAGTCAGACAGGTCAAGGGGCTCTGCATGCTGTCCACCCCCACAGGTGGAGCCACCGCAGCTCCCATTGGTTGTGGTTCCTGGCCACTGTGAGCGGCGAAGTCAGTGCTTAGGGTGGGGGCCATGCATGGAGCCCCTGCGGCGGTCCCATGGATCTGGACATGCTGCTGCTTCTAGGAGCCATGCAGAGCCAAGGAAGGTGCTTGCTTTAGTCCCGCTGTCCTGCCAACTGGACCTTTAATGGCTGCTGACCAGAGCTTTCAGGGTCCCTTTTTGACTGGGCATTCCGGTTGAAAACCAGAGACCTGGCAACCCTTAGCAAAACTGGCATGAATCAGAAAATTAAGAGAATGGCTCACTGAAAGTGAAAGAGGGTTGCGGTGCTGCAGAGCGTGAAACCACAAGAACTGTAGTAAATTTACCATTTCAGATTTCCCTATCAGTTGGCCAGCAAAAAATGAATTAGTTTAGCCATTAAGGATATTACACGTGTTTACCTCTTCAGAGTTGTTAGAACATATTTTCTTCAGTGATAGCAATCAGTGTTATAAACAAAACACAGTTTTCCCCTTTGAATTTTCCTTTACACGCGGTATCATCTACATAAGAAAAAAAAAAGATGTTAAACAACATGAATAGCTTCAGGCTACTTTATTTCATGTTGCTAAATAAATCAATGCAGATGAGGACTTTTTATGTAGGACTGCTTAGTAAAAATAATCAGTAAGATAAGAGCCAAATTAGAACTCAGAAAGATTTCCTAAAGGTAGACAGACATGCCTGCTGCGTCTGATTAATGTTAAGGGTCAGATCTTGCACTCCCGGTGCATTCTCTGGGAGGTTTGCCTCAGAAAGGCATGTGGGCCCACGCCTGTGTGTGACAGTAAGGAGCAACATAGAGAGACTTTTTACTCTTTACTTGTGAAAGGTGCCGGATTAATGGCCCCTGGATGAGTCTGTTTATCCACAACTGCACATACAGTATGATGAGCTGCACTTCTGGCTTCCTCGCTGATATCCCTCAGTCTGAGTAGAGGAACCATCAGTACGAGTAAGAGTACATTCCGTGCCCATCTCCCACTTCTTCCTGCGCCTCTCTACTAAGTCTGTGCTAACTAGGACGCTGCTTTGTATCAGTTTCATTATTTTTAGGTAAAGATGTTAAAAAGCGGGTAATTGTGTAACCACTGAAAATAACAGTGGTTGCACAGTTACACTCATCCGTAGAGTGGAGTAGTAGCCAGCTTTTCGGGAGCCGGTATATACCAGGAGCTAGCTTTTAAGCCGGCTCCTGGTATGCACCAGCTCCCACCTGCCACCTCCCCTCTGCAGCAGCTCCCCAGGAGCCGGTGTGTGCAGGAGCCAGTTTTTAAGCTCTCTCTCAGCATGCACTGGCTCCCACCTGCAGCCCTGCTCCTCAGAAGCAGGGTGGGAGCCTGCATATAACCGATAATTGTAGCCGATAAGTCCAGGCATCTCAGTTAACCATTTAAACAGTTATACTTTTACATATGTAGTTTTAGTTGACATAGATTTAGTATTTGTCTCATAAGGGAATAGACAGAGACGATCAACTCATTTCACATGAGCTATTAAACAACTGTGAGCTGGCAGTAGTGTTTGGTCATTATGGAACTGAGCCAGATAGGGAAAAAAAATGACAAGGAGGCTTCCCGTGTCTCCACTAGGGATGTCATTGTGTGGACAACTACACAATAAGGCAAGGCTTATCAGTTAATCCTGTCGCCTACATGCATTTCCCCCTTCCCACCTTACTGCCTCTGTATCAGAAGCCGCAAGGGGGGGGGGGGTAGAGTGGGAGCCTGTGGCCATGAGGAGCTGGCTTTAAGGAGGCTCCCCATAAGCACTGGATCCGCCTGCCTTCCCCACCCGCGCTGCTGCCTCTGATAGAGAAGCAACAGCACAGAGGATGAGGGGGGCAGGCTAGAATCACTACACACAGGGAGCCAGCTTTAAAGCCAGCTCCCTGCATGTACTGGGTCCACGGACCCAACTGCTCCCTTCCCCCTGCCTCCTACAGAGGCAGTTGTGGGAACAGGTAGGAGCTAGTGCGGGGGGGAGCTGGTTTAAACGCTGCTTTCCCCCCGGCACCAGCCATCCCCCTCCTCCATCCGTGCTGCTGCCTCTATCAGAGCATTAGCATGCGGGGAGGAGGGCAGGGAAGGCTGCTGTGAAGCAGCCTCTGTCTGCAGCGGGCCCAAGTTTCCCCATGGACAGACGCTGCACAGACCCGTCCCCCCTCCCCCCGTCAGCATGGGGTGGCAGGCAGCTGGTCTGAACAGGGATCTGGTTTTTAAACTGGCTCCTCTTTCAGGTCAGCTCCCACCTGCCACCTTGCGCTGCTGCCTCTGATACAGTACAGGGTGACAGCGGGCTCCCCTGGAGTGGGGCCAGAGCACCCTGGCTGCAGGCCCCACCATCAAGGACTATGGAATAGCCGTGTGATCGCTAAGTTTCATGCGGTTACACAACTATTCATTTATACTGTGTGCTATATAACACAGTAATACCATGTGAGTTGGTAGATACTGATACAGATACACTCCCTCTTAGGTGTGTCCTCTTTTTTGAAAGTTCAAATATGGTAACCCTACAATAGGGGTGAGCAAAAGGGCCTCCACAGGCTGGACCTGGCCCGCCAAGTGGATGGATCTGGCCCATGGAGGCCCTGCTGCTCCCCCGCCCCCAGGCCGATTAGGGCCTGGGAGTGGAGAAGGCTTTGCATGCTCCCCTGCCCCCAGGCCTTAATTGGTCGGGGGGGGGGGGGGAACAGGGGAGCACGCGAAGCCTCCTCCGGCCGTTCCAGGAGCACGTGGCACTTTGAAGTGCCTCGCAGGGCAGGGAGGAAAGTGGAAGAGGCTTCGTGTGCTCCATCGCCCCTAGGCCAATCAGGGCTTGGGGGCAGGGGAGCCGCATGAAGCTTCCTTCGCCCTGTCAACGCCCTGCGAGGAGCCCGTAGCACTTCAGAGTGCTACATGCTCCTCACAGGGCGAGAGGAGGCTTCCCGCGCTCCCCCGCCCCCATGCCCTGATTGGCCTGGAGGTGGGGGAGCATGCCAAGCCTCTTCCACTTTCCTCCCTGCCCTGTGAGCAGTGCGCAGCACTTCAAAGTGCCTAGTGGGAAGGGGGGGCAAAGAGGCTTCCTCACCCCCAGACCAATCAGACCCCACCCCCTTCACATTTAGGCCCCACCCCTTTACAATTTTTGAAGTGGCCCCCAGGCAAAAATTATTGCCCCCCCCTGCCCTGCAAAGTAAGGCATTTTAGAACTCACGAATCAAATAATTAAATTGAAGCATAAGAGAGAAATGAAAATTATGAAATGCAGAGAGCAGTCAAAAACCAAATAACACACTTTGCAAGCAGTACAAGAAGTAACAACAACCGCCCCATGTATGAGAGTGAAGGACAGTGTGTGTTTGTGAGAATGACACACACAGAATGTGAGAGCGACAGAGATTTGCATTGCCAAACCCCCTCCAACTTCCTCTCTCTGTGTGAAGATAGGGTATAGAAGTGGGGGTAGGAGGGACACCCTGACATCAGTGCTCCCACCTTCTTCCTTCCACACCCTGCACTGCAAGCAAAAGGTTCCTAGGGAGGCAGCTCCAAGGCAGAGGGCAAGGCAGAGGTGGAGGGGCAACTGAAGTGCCAGCACTTGATAGCTTCCTGGCCAAACCACTGAGGATCATCTGTCAGAGGCTCCAAGATCTTCTGATAGATCCCAATCTACTGGTTGGTGACCACTGGCTTATAGCCTGTAAGGCAGATACCACAAAGGTAGGGGGCACACTGGCTATCCACAGGAGAGAATAATTTAGTATCTTTTGGGCTGTATTTTATATTTCTCATTATGAACTCACTACTTGTGGGTATTGTGCTAGTGAGTTTTCACCTGGGTGTTAAAGGGGAGAGTGGCGGCATGAATAATTGGGGTGAGGGGGTCTTTCCGGGCATAAGTGGTGACAGAAGAAGTAAGAGGCAAGCTCAGTGTTGAGACTGATGTTGGTGATTGAGCAGAGGAATTGGGAGTATATGAGAGGAGATGGGCATAAAGATGTGATTGGTATAAAAGAGATTGGTTTTTCCCTAATTTGATTTATATGCAAGTAGACAGACAGAAAATGTCCTGAGAGCGTGCATGTGTGGGGAAGGAAAGCGAGTAGCTGTGTGTGTGGATTCCTACCCAGCAATAGTTTAAAAATGTTTAGATTCCACATTTGAGCACACATTAGCAACAAGAGGGAGCCATCTGCATGTAAATGGCCATGTCCTGTCTTTTAACAATTTGGAAGTTCAATTTATCCTTGTTCAGCTCTCAGAGATAAGCTCTAACCTCTGGTTCAGGAGACAGATCATGGTGCCATGACATGATTTAGAATTTTTCTCAGTTAATCATTTAAAAATTAAAACATAATCTGCTCGTGAGATTAACAAAGGATGGATTTTGCATCCGGAGGCAGGGAGAGGGAAAAAGCCCAACCCCAGGAAGCAGCAATAGCTGTATGTTTGATAAGTGTGTTTGTTTAACCACGGCTTTTTGTCATGGCTGTTTCATCTTATTTTCCTCTTGTCCTTGCACTTACTTGCTTGTCCACGTACAGCATACGGAAAGGTTGAAAAGTGACAACTGCTATATGAAAGTAGATGGAAACTGTTCTTTAGCAACTGCAGATGAGGTTTAGCAGTGCTGTTCACAAGCTGCGTGCAGGCAGCTCACTCCCTAGTATAAAATGCCCTCTGATGGTCAAATAAGCATATAACTCAGTTTAGAAAACTGCAGATAAAGACACCTTTTCCCAGTGATTTCTTATTTGGCTGTGATGGTTCTGATGCTCTACTGAATATCTCATAGGGAAGGAGGGGGCTTCGTTCAAAGAAAGATTTGGATCTTTAAAAGCACTTCCTCGTGTTTGTTTTAATTTTCATAAATTACCAAGACATTCGTTTAAAAAATGTGGAAGCTGATTTTCATTTTGCAGTGTTGCAAAGATTTGGGGGGGGGGGGGGCTTTTAGATTTGAGGTAAATGGTTTTCACTTGTTTGAATTTAAAATGATAATAAAAAAAGGCCACTGGCCAGTCAGCATAATTATATTGATGTGTCCTTTTCTTGGGTTAGATATTTTGATAAACATGCTGAAGAAGGGAACTTCATGATTGTTAGAAGGAGGAGGTGTTCTGTAGGATATCTAGGTGACTTGAGTGCAGTTCCTGATCTTGGTTTTACCCTCCACCCACCTCCAAACTGGCAGATTCCAGAGGTGCTAGGGAGCCAGTGCATGAACCTGATTGGGGATATTGTTCATTTAAGATGTCTAAAGGATAACCTCAAAAAAAATCCCTTCTCCTCTTAGTTTTTTCATAGCTCTTGTAATACTGTCATTCTCTAGCTTTCCAGTCATTGTAAAGTCTTTCAGGATTACGGATGTAAAATCCCATTTTAAAAAGTTAACTGATTAACCATGGTCCTGACCTGCCTGCAGCCCAGCCCAGCCATGCCCACCGTGCCAGTGAATGCTGCAGGGGCTGCTCAGGCCCACTGCACTGTGGTACTTACCAAGTAACTGGTTAACCCTTTCAGGATAGATAGAACCTTAATGTCTTATGTGAAACATGAAATCACAGAATCATAGAACACTAGAACTAGAAGGGACCTTGAGAGGTTATCGAGTCTAGGCCCCTGCCCACACACCAGGACCAAGCACTGTCTAGATCAGTGTTTCTTAAACTCTATTCCGCGGAACACTGATGTTCCATGAACACCTTGCAGGTGTGCTGCGACCTCTTCTTTGTTTTTGTTACTTCTTTTTTTGTCTGACGACAATTTTTTTTAAAGAACATTTTCATAGGTGTTCCGCATAAAAAAATAATATTGTTTGGTGTTCCGTCGCCTCAAAAAGTTTAAGAAAACTGGTCTAGATCATCCCTGATTATCAGAAAAAGAAGCTTTAAAAATACAAAATCAAGACTAAAAGAAACAAAAAACCGTCTGTGCCTCCTAAAGAAGAAAAAAGATGCACAAGCCAATTTTTTTTCCCTTTGCGGGTCACTTTTAACTGTGACCCTTTTTGCTGATTAAACAAGCAGCTTTGCTGCAATAGAAGAGATTAAAGATACTATCAGTGGGAGTTCAGGAATGAAGAATCAGGCCCTTTATTCTACCTTAATATCTTAGCACAATCTTCATCTGGTTGTATAATGTTTTCAGATGCAGGCTGCATTGCTACATCTCCTGTTGAACAACAGAAGTATAGGCTCATAGGCAGTTGTGGTACGTTTTCTTCACTTATATAATAGAAAGTTACTTAAAACAACTGCATTTTTTGTGTGAAGAAATCCTACACTATTCTATTCTCCTCTGCAGTTCACTAAAGAGAGAGTAGCTTTTTATTTTCAATCAGCAGGTGTTAAAACGGGAGATCCCGTTACCATTGAAACATACTACTGATGTTTAACCTGTGGTATTTTTGCTTTTTCCACCAGACTGCAGGAATAGATGTACTACACTTTTTTGTCCAGGTTTTATCTTTGATCATAACAAAATAGCTTCCCCAACCATTCTAGATTCAGCTTCAATCAATCACTTTTTGTTATATGGTGCCCCTTTTAATATTAAAGGGAAAATGGCAGTAGTGATTGACAGCACTGGAGAGCGAAGTTCTCTAAAGACAGAACCGTAACAGCATAGGCCATAGGCAAAGTCAATGCATGTTTGTCTACCATAGCTCATCATCTGCTGAAATGGGTTTTGCCCATGAAAGCTCATGATACTATATACTTTTGTTAGTCTCTAAGGGCAGGTCTATACTAAGGAGTTATTTCTAAATAACAAGGTGAGCATCCACATTGCCCAAATGATGGGCTTGTTATTTCAAAATAATAACTCTTGCTTGTGAAGAAGAATAAGCTCATTTCAAAATAGTTATTTTGGGAGTTATCATTTCAAAATAACTTATTTTGAAATAAGCTGGTAGAGTAGACATAGCCTAAGGTGCCACATAGTCGGTGCTGCTGTGACTCATGGTACAACCTCCAGGCTTGAGAGTTGCCATATATCAAGTCAGCATTACCAGATTGTCAACTACAGTGCCAGTTCTGAGAGTGATTTTCGTGGTGCGCACACATGCCCAGTAGAACCTGAACCGCTGAACAGTTTTGGAAAGGTTGCCAAATGGCTATTGGAAGATGTCACTTTTAATCATTCTGATTCTGGGCAGAAGTCAAACCAGTGACCTAGATGTGAAAAGCTCATTGTTTTCCATTGAACCTGCTAGTCATCCCCAAAGAATCCCTTGCTACCAACACTTGCTGAGTCCTTGGAAACAATAAAAGTATGTTAATAAAAATATTACATGTAATTGGTTTTCGATTTTACCTTAACCAAGAATTCTGTTTAATTTTTGGAGGGTGGTGGTATTTCACAGGCTGGAAGCCTTGTGTGCCAAGAGTCATGTACCAACGGTTAGGTATGCTACCAAAGTAGTGGCTATCTTGGTGACAAATACAATTTTAGTCAACTCTTCTCCCTCTGCATCCAGTTAACTTCATTAGGATATAAATCAGACTCCAAATCAATAAGGTAGCTAACTGAAAGCTCCTGGATGGTGTTTGGAGGAAGATAGGTGCTCAGATCCCATTGAAAGTCATTATTATTTATTATGTATTTGTATTACCACAGCACCTGGGAGCCCTAACTCCCTTTGGTGCTTTAGAAAATCCACCCAATTAGTAAAGGTTTAAAATCCCTCAGGATGTGACTGCTCTGTTTAATGGCGAGGAGAATCTGGCTGCAGGCGGCCCCAACTTAGAATCCAGCCTCAAGGCCTGATCCTGCAGGCCTGAACACCACATGCATAAGGAGTTCTTTTAACTCGGGGGATTGGAGGGCATTCTCAGGTTAGCAAATTAGTTATAGGTACAGGAGTTTTCAGGCATGGAAGAGCACAGGAGTTGCCAGACCAAATCAGACCTGTGGCACAGCCTGTTACCCTGTCTCCAATAGTGTGAGAGAGGCCACATAATGGACAGCAGTGGAATAGAGGAAGTTTCTTGCTAACCCTTGTCAAATGGAGGTTCTCCAGAGTATGAGGCTCTATAGCCATTATTCATCTGTTGTTAGGCTTGCCAGATACTTTCAACAAAAATCCCGAACATGGCAAACTTGGTTGAGCAAAAAAAAAAAAAAAAACGAGAAACCAAAATGTTAAGTCCTTCCTTCCTCCCCCCAAAAAAGGTTGCTGAGCCTTTAAATGGCCCCGTGCTCCTCACTCCCCCGCCAGACGCGGCAGGGGAAAACTGTCCCCTCCAGGCTTCCGTCCGAGAGAAACGGGAAATACTGGACATTTCATGTTTGGTATTTTCTGTTTGTTTGTTTTTTTAACGGATAGGGACCCAAATAATGGACAGTCCAGGTGAAAACCGGACACCTGGCAACTCTATCTGTTGTTTACTTTGTTTTTTTGCTTAATGCAAAAACAGTAGTTCTTATTATTCATATAAATCTCTAACCCTTTTTTTTTTTTTTTTTTTTTTGATTCTTGATGATTTTGGCTTCCATGGTATCTTATGGCAGTAAGTCCCACATGTTGGTTTTGACCTTAACATAAGAATGTCCATACTGAGTCAGACCAAAGTTCCATCTAGACCAGTCCCCTGTCATCCTACAGTGGCTAATGCCAGATGCCCCAGAAGGAGTGAATAGAACCGGGAAACTTCAAGCAATCCCTTTTGTCACCCATTCCCAGTCTCTGACACTATTCCTACCCATCCTGGCTTATAGCCACTGAGGCACCTAACCTCCATGAATTTATCTAGCTCTTTTTTGAACCCTGTTAAATTCCTGGTCTTCGCAACCTCCTCTAGCAAGGAGTTCCACAGGCCAACCATGCACTGTTTTGAGCAGTTTAGTATCTTCAAGTTTTGCCACCTCACTGTTTACCCCTTTCTCCAGATCATTTATAAACAGTTTGAATAGGATTGGTCCCAGTAAGGACCCTTGGGGGACCCCACTAGTAACCTCTCTCCATTCTGAAAACTTACTGTTTATTCCTAACTCTTCTGCAAACTCCAAAGAAAGCATTTCTTTTCATATCATGTTGAAAGTGTCTTATCCTGTATCTTTGTTTTTATTGTGAGAAGGTAAGTGTTATGATCTACCTTCTTATTCCATTCATTATTGTGCATGCCTTTAGGCACTTCTTACTCATCTTTCTAACCTGAGTATAACCCATGCTGACACCATGCAACTCTTTGTCTCCCTAGACTGAATTCTGAACTGAGTTTTATCAATCACCTCCCGTCTCTGTGCTAAGAGAGAGCTAGTCCTTTAGTGCAAAGAGTAAAAGCTTGTACTTTTAGCTTCAGGGGTTCTGAATTCAAGACCAAGAAACCACCCTGCCAAGGACATTGTTGCCAAAACTGTTTTTTCAACTTCTCCATGTAGAAGTCTTTCCATGTCACCGTTTTGTTGTTGCCTGTCTCTGAGCTCCCTCCCTTCACCACTCCCACCCCATTTCTGCTGTATCTAATTTTAGAGAGGGCAGTGTCAAGGACTGAACATGGTATTTCATTTGAGCAGCTATCATTCATTTATACAAAGACATTGTAGTCGGAGGCATTTGCGCTTCAAGCGTTCGAATACTTTGTTTTCTCCATTTCTCTTCCCTTTAGCTGTCTTGTTGTTGTACCTTAGCAGTGCCCTCTTCATTTCCCTTCTTGCCGCAAAACCTGATTCTCAGCCCTTGCAGGCCTCATCCCACACCTTTTCTGTTACATCTGCTGAAATGAACATCAGTTAAATAGTTAATGCTGGGCTTTTTGAGTTAAGACTCCAATTCGATTAATGGGGGACTAGAGAGTTCATCCCTCTCAGAACTATTGTTTCAATAAAATTTTAATAAAGAAATATCGTAATAAAAATGCTAAGGACTTACACAGGGCTTTTCGTCAGTAGCTCACAAAGTGCTTTACAGGGGGAAATGATTCTCTTTATCCTCCTTTTACAGATGGGGTAAGAGAAACACTGGCAGTTGAAATGATTTGCTCAAGGTCACCTAGCAGGCCAGTGGCAGGACCATGAAAGAAGCTTTTAGAAACTGGTTTGCTGGCGACTGTGGAGCCAACAGAGATCTACAAAGCCGGGTGTCATCTGATGCTCACTTTCAGGATCACTGAATGCATTGTCAATCCACTTTCCTGTATTCTTGGTCTGACTCTACACAGAGAGCACCAATATATATCCTTCGTGATCCAAGAATCTAAAAGCCCCTGCAAGAACCTGTCCTTACAAAGGCAGCAAAAGAAGTATATGATCAAGATTACATTCCCAGATTCTTATTTCCTCATCACTTTTAATGTGTAAATATGGTTATAGACTGAGGCAGGTCAAACATCCTCTCTGTGCAGTCCTTTGTCATGGTAACCCCAGGATAGAAGGAATGACGGGATATGAAAAGAGACAGTTATTACAAGAGATCTATATAGGAAAATAGTGCATAGAGTGATAAGTAATTAAATTCTTTTATTAGACTTCACCTAGTCTTCTACATGATAGGCATTCCTTCTATACTAGACATAGGACTGAGCTAAACTCCAGATTTGATTTTTCTTGTGGTAGTTCCACAAGTAAGAGACTAGTTGAGTAGTCAAATATATAATAAGCCAAGACTTATCAGGTATTCAAGTCGCTACTAGACAAGTCGCCTTCCCCACCACCACTACCACTCCCCTTGCTGCCTCTATCAGGCTATGTCTAAACTGCAGGCTTCTTTCGGAAGAAACTTTTCCGGAAGAGATCTTCTGAAAAAATTTCCGATAAAGAGTGTTCACACTGCGAAAGCACATTGTCGACAGATAGCGTCCACTGAATGGACGCTATCTCGCATGTAAGCTGTGATTACTACGGACGGAATGGCCACCAAGGCACCTGTGCTTTTTCCTCTTTCCTCTTCTTCTGAAAGAACTCCCTCTTCCCTGTCCACACATGGCTTTTTCCGAAAGAGTTCTTTCAAAAAAAGGCTTCTTCCTTGTAGAAAGAGGTTTACCAATGTTGGAAAAACCCCTCAGTTCTTTAGATTTTTTTTTTCAAAAGAATGTGATTGCAGTGTGGACGTAATTGAAGTTTTTTCAGAAAAAACAGTTTTTCCAAAAAAAAATCTGTAGTGTAGACATACCCTCAGAGGCAGCAAGGGGAGAGAAGCAGAGCCAGTGCTGGGGGAAGCCAGCTTAAAAGTTGGTCCCCCCCCTCCAGCACTGTCTCGGAAGGGAGGGGAGGCAGAGGCTCAACATGGTCCTGGGCATGAGCTGGGACAGCTGAGTCCTAGGTTGCGCCTAGTCTCCCGCTGCGCCTCTGCGTTTTAAATGTAGTAAGAGCCACCTAGCTCTCACTTCATTTAAAAGGCAGAGCCACAGCAGAGTTTGCTCCAAGGGTCGGGAGCTAACTCCGCTGTGGCTCTGCAGCTTCCCCCCTTATCGACTTCTCGATTCGCGTATTACACACAATTTAACATCCTTGCTTTCCTTATGTGGATTTGGGTGGAGTTGTTTACTCTTCAGCAGCTTTTGGCTTCATTACTTTCACACAAATGCTCAGCATGGGCAAAAATTTTAAAAAAAACTAAGCAGCATGCATTTCATTGTTCGGAAACATCCGTTTCTGTTGCTTAGGAGAACAAAATGCATTCTAACATTTCCAGCTTTTCTCCCATTTTCTGGTTCATGGACTGTGTGGTGTTTAATATATGCAGTATTAAGAAGCTACATAAAATGTTTTGCATCAGGGTTTTTGTCCCTCCCACCCTTAAAACATTGTGTTTAGGCTGATTCCCTTAAAATAAATAAATAATAGGCTATCATAATGGCCCAGTGTTTTCAAGGAAATTTACATTTTGAAAGACACTGTTGGAGACCAGCAAGGACATGCAATTACTATATGTAAATCATTTCACTTGTTTCCTAATCTTGCTGAAGACCAACAACTACAGTTGTTGTGTTTTTAATGTCTTCCTCTTTCTCACTCTTTAAAATTTCATTGTATGGCAAGATTTGTTATGTTCTAACTGTTCTCCCTGGTACTTTTAAGTTTTGCTCGCTTACACTGGTTTTATTTTTTATAACATTTAACCTTGTGATTATTTTGAGATTGAATTGGATGTAGAAATCATTAAGAGTAAATAGAAGTTTTGTGCTCAACTAGCTGTGTCCTGAAAACCAAACATGGAAAAACCTTTTCTTTCAGTTTTATGTCTAGGATGTGAAGTGACCTGCTTTTTTTGTGCCATTCACATCTGGTTTTCTCCAGCTTATTCATGCCTGCCAAATCCCACTCTAGGTGCTCTTGTCATATTTTTAATAGTCTCTTAAGTTCTGTTCTTATTGCTGCTTGGTATCATCACAAACACCTGTCAAACACAAATGGGCTGGTTAAAATTATTAGGAAGGACCCATTCCTGGAAATTACATTAAGCTGTGCTGTTAGTCTGTGGTAGGGGGTCACAATTATTTATCATTATTTTCCTTTGCAGAAAGCTATGCTCCAGGGAACGATAGAGTGAATAAAGCTGGGCAGAGAATGCAGATCAGAAAATGCAGTTTAGTCAAAACAAAACATTTTGCAAAATCATGTTGATTTCACCAACATTTTGTTTAGAGGGAAAAATAAAGTCCCAGGTTGAAATTCCCATGTTGATACTTTTGGAATGATGAAAAGCTTCCACTTTTTCTTTCAAAATTTTCATTTTGAAATTCCAAATATAATATTTTAAAAAGTCAAAACATTTTTCTCAGAATGAAATATTGTGATTGTCTTGAAACAAATTGGGGAGGGTGATTCTTTTGCAGAGAATTTTGAAATGTTGGGGGTTCCTAATCAGAATGAAACCAAATTTTGAAATCCCGATATCTTCCACAAAATGGAACTTGCATTCTCCATACAGTTCAATAATGAATGAGGGAACCTATATTGTTTCTGGAGACTATGATGTGTATGTCCTTTCCTGGCTACAGTTGGAAAGAAGGGTGGAAAAGACTGGAGATTTTGGTTTGTAAATCAAGGGGAAGAAGCAAGATAATGGGACAATGCCATGGAAGATATTTGGCTGGGTAGGTGGACTGAATTTAGTTGGTAGATAGTGATGTGCGAGGGCTTGTAAACTGTATTTGACATACACTTGTTGCAGGGTTCTCCAATATACAAATATATAACTTTAGATTCTAACTGGCAATGGTAACGTATAGGTAACAAAGTTTTCTTCATATGTTCACACAGGCATTTCTTGTGCAGTTTATAGTCTGAAAAATATTATTGTCACGTGCAACGCAGCTGGAATGAGCAAAGACTTATAAATGGAGATTTGACCATATGAATAGTGAAGCCATTGTAAATGAGAACTTTTATTGTCAGGATTTGTTTTATTATAGAGCATGTAAAAGTGGAGTCTTGGTAATGAGAGTAAAGGAAGCCCCGGGGCCTGTTTTGATTGCACTCGTTACACTATAAACTTTATCAGAAGAAACATAAATACAACCACAGTGAAAGTGTTTAGCTCCATGAAACTGTCACTACCAAGTAGTAACTATGTTAATTGGAATCTTTTATAAATAACCTAAAATTCATTAGGAGTCTTGACAGATTAAATACACTTGATTAAACATAAATATAAAACCATACATTTTAAAACAAATCCTCAAAAAGCAGCCCTGAAATTGCTGTCCATGATGGTCCATATGGGATGCAATCAAAGGGGCAGTCCTGAATAGGCAGGAACAAGAAGGGGCATGATATTGCCATCTGTGGAAGTATAGAAGCAAAAAATGTGAGCGAATGACTGGTCTCGTAGATCTTGTCGCAATAGTATTATGTGAACTTGGGATCTGAACCATTAACTTAGCCATCCCACAAGGTGTATGCAGTCTGGGGCTACTGCTTGGGAAGTCTTCTGTTGAAGAACAGGGAGTGCAAAGGAATAACTTTTATTCTTGCAACATAAGAGAAAATGTTGCTGATCTGAAAGGGAAAAAGGCTGCTGGGGGCAATTTTTGAGCAATGAGATCCTTAAATCTGCAGTTACTGTTTGTGGATAATAGCGAACCTCCCACGTGATCCTGCTCGCAATACATAACTCTCATGAGATCCACAATTAACCCTCTTCTGCCTTGCTCTCAGTGCAGGAAGAACCCAACTCCAAAGAGACTCTCTACTTGGACCTGCTGCCCAGCCAACTCTCTCTGGGAGTGGGGTGGAATTTAATTAAATTAAAAGACTTGCATATCTTTTAAATGCTGATAATGGAAATGCTATCTCTTTTGTATGGCTTTATCTACATTAACACTCAGTTGATTTTTTAATATAACAAGCTCTTGTCTTTAGGAAGCTTCTGTGTCTGGAATGGAAGTTTTGGTACTTTAGAATGTTGCATTAATTATTAATGTGAGTGGGAATCGTGCGCCGTAGCATCCCTTACATTTTAAAAAATCAATTAATTATTGCTATAAATCTCTGAGATTATACTGTAGTCATATTGCTGGGAAATTGGCCATTAACTACCAGGAAATCGCCTATTTTCCATCAGTCAGAATTCAGTTGTACCAACACAACCCTATTCTTTTTATAAATTAGCTATCAATGTGATGCATAATTGATAACCATTTATAATAATAACAATAATCGCCATGAAATTGTCATCTTGGTATGCAGCAAATTTGTTAGAGCCTTCAACCCCTCCCCATTTTCACTCTAGCTTACTGCATTCGTTAACTATTAATAGCCTGTGCTTTCTTGGAGATTGTTCCTGCTCTGACCTTTTTTGGGAGAGATGGGGGTGCATAAAATTAGTTGTTGGAAATGAAGGGGAAATATTCAAGTTTCATGACAATGCTTAGGAGTTAATGCCATTTATATGACAATCTCAAAGGGCTTTTCAAAGGTGGGTAAGTATTGTTACCCCTTTTCACAGAAGGGGAAGCATGCACAGAAAGGTTACGTGTATTGCTCAAGATCAGTTTCTTGGCATCGTACCTAAGTTTTCTAATTCCCAGACCCCTAAGTTAACCATGGTCCTTGTCATTTTGTATCATGAGGTGGAGTTACTTATAATTTTATCTATTATGTTGAATTTTACGTATTTCACATCCAGTTTGAAACACTACCAGAAATGGAATAGAGAGTTTTCCATAGGACTTACTGTAGTAACCTTGAATGAATGGTGTACAATTTGAGATTATCTCTACTTTTTTGGTTTGACCATTTTAACCCTTTATGGTTCTTTTCTTTAATTGAGTCTCAAAAAACTGAAACTTGGAAGCTCCATCCATACTGATTGCTCTCTGAGCAAGAGTTCCTTGCTGTCGTAGCCTTTTGCTACCACTATGTGGCATTAAATCAGTGTGCAGCTTTGCTACCCTTTCTCTCTACTTACTGTCTTTTTTTTGAGATTCAGAGAAGTGTCCTGCAACTCCTTGTGTAATATAGCCAGGACATGCAGCAGAAAAGTAGAGAGGTGTGTTTAACTCACTAAGAATTCATGGAAACCTGAAGGGGATGTTCCAAAAGATATCTCCAATGTCTACACCAGTGTGCTGTTGTGAGCTACTGTGATTAGATGGGGTATACCCACTTGCGTCTTTGGGTGTTTTCTATGTGGCCTTGCATCTTTAACTCTTGAGCCAGATTTCTTAAAGTACATAGAATCTTTCGATTAGACTTGTGTCTTTATAGTAACTCACAATCTAGTGCAGGGCTACTCAACATGTGGCCCGTCAGCCGCATGTGGCCCGTGACCCGGTTAGTTTGCGGCCCACAAGTGGGAGCCAAAACAAAAAAGTAGGCAATATAATGGTCTTCTGTTGATATGCATTTTAGTAGTTAAATTCCTGGACTGTCATTGCTCATTAAAACTGCTGTCATATGGGTGGAAATTAGGTAAATATTGCATTTTAATAGCAGCAGAACTGACTTAAATGGAGCCTGTGTGTTGTGTAGTCTTTTCTTAATCTTTGTATTCATGCCCATTAGTGTGAAAGAAGCTATTTGCATATATATTTGAATGTATACGCAACCACACTTAAGTTGCAGCCCTCGGCATGTGCTGTTAAGTATCATTGTGGCCCCCGGGACTTCCAACAAGTAGCCCTGATCTAGTGTGTGATGGGTGGATTTTAATGGAATCTAAACCAAGAACTTATTAGTCCTTCTATCCTATGTACATACAAAAGCAATTTTCCCTGCCCTTTCTCTTCCTTCATTTCACCCTGTTCCTAGTGCTGCCACAAAATCCTTTTCTTTACTTCAAAACATGAACAGTAAAACACCACCAGCTTGTGCTGATGACTGGAGGACCAAGTAGGTTAGCCTAATGCAAGTCAAGGATACCGTATCAAAATCTAGGTCATGTTCCTCTACCTTCCCCCTTAGTATCTGAAAGGGGATGCGTTAACACTGAATTACTAGGAGTATAGCTTTACTTAGTAAAATGTTAATGCCTATGGTTGGCAGTTGCTGGAAATCAGATGTCAATTCATTTCACATTTAGATGGTGATTGCTCTAAAAAGCAAACTCATGTCCAAAGGATTATGATTAAAGTGCTGGAATGGCACTTCAAGTCTGTGTGTAAGTGAAGACTGCTCAGATATTTGTATTCAAGAACTAAACAAAACTTGTGACCTGTTTAAAATAAAACTGATGAATAATATGCATGTGTTTGCCTGTTTTGTTAATTCTTGTGGAAAAGACTTGGGACCTTATCCCTTTATAGACACTTTCTATAAATTAACCATACCTGGCAATTACTAGATTGCTTTATTTAATGAGATGGCGATATGTGGCAGCCTTTAAAGTGTGTGCTTGTTGGAAATGTCATGTCCAGAATCAAATGTGTAATAATAATCTTTTCAGTGTGACAACGAGAACAAACTATGGTTATGGATGGGCTGTGCATAAAAAATTGTGGGCAACATATAAAAATTTCTGTAGAGATGAAGAGCTGGAAGGTTCAGGAGTCCAAAATTCTAGCTCCAGTGACAAGTATTTTACTGGATATGAGTTGAATTAAGACTTGATATCCAAAGTGCATGTGTTCAGGGAGATATCAAAAGAGCAAAAGTAACTTTTCTTTTGCTCTGTCTCTAATCTTTCAGAGCCTGTGAATGCAGTTTAATGGATTTTATCTGCTAGAAATAGGTTTCTAAGGCTGAAATAAAACATAGAAAGCACAAAAAAACACTTTAACAGCTACTGCCCTGCTGTCGTACAATGTTGCTCTTTCTTATTGCAAGGAAGATTAAACTTGATTTGCAGCATAAAATCTGTGACTATTTGGGACATGGCTAGAAAGTGTTTGGTTTGTAACTTTCACTTCAGAAAGGCCACAGGAATGTCAAGCATACACCGTTGTCATCATTTGCACCAAGAGCCCTAAATGAAAGGATTCTTTTTCCTTGTTTCAGGGTTTATTGTGGCGTTATGCACTCAGACTCCTGTGAATTTTCCTGACTTCTTGGAGGACTGCTTTGCTTTTTGAATCAGAAAGTTACAAAATACAGTAAAGAATGGCACTTGTGGATAAACACAAAGTCAAACGACAGCGATTGGACAGAATTTGTGAAGGTAAGACCGAGCATAATCCAATATTCCTAATAAAACCTGCATAGATTCTTCAAAAGAAAGTACAACTGCCCGTGTATGGTTAGCATTCGTGTTTGTACATGAAATGCCTGTTCCTGTTTTGAAAATGACCCTCTAATGATAAGATTTCAGCTTACTGGTCATCTCTTTTGCATTGCTTAGTAATTTATAGTGGAACGGTACTCTTATTTGTAGACTTGATGCTACCATTTCAAGATGTTGACTTGTACTTTGTGTTTACATTGCCTTGCAGAGATGGTGCTGCTTTAAGAGCTGTCCTTGGAGCCCATATGGAAGTGAAAAATCTTAAATTCCAAATAGAAATGAGTAGGGGGTAGTTCTTCCCAGCATTCCCTCACTAAGTCACACAAGTACTGGTGCCCCGGACTATGTGAGAGAGATTGCTGGATGCAAATTGACTACTTCTCTTGTCCACACACTCATGGCAATGCCATGCTATCCTGGTTAGCATTTTGTTACACTGTTTGAGCAATGTCAGTTATGACAGGTACTCCGAAACCAAATTATTTTTCAATTCATGGTCTAAATTGCAATTTAAAAAACAGAGATTTGCCAGAGACATCCTTACTCCTATACTCCTCAGGCTAGAATAAATCCAGCTCTTCAGCAACATGGACAATTTCTCTCTGTGTTAGCTGGATGAAAATTAAAATGTATTTGTTGTGTCCAATCATTCAGTTACATTTCAACATGCTAGACAAACAGTTTTTCCTTCATTAACAAATGTGTGATGCCAGGATCTATTCTGTATTCATAGCATGGGTTTGGGTGTGTTAGCCCAGGTACATTTTTCCTTTACTTTTTTGCATTGTGGTCAGTGTCACAGCAGAATGACAGCCAGTTCTTAATGTATCTCCACTGTAACTTCAGGTGGCCTAAGCTGCTTTTATTTACTTAGGAGAGAAATTAAGTTGTGCCAGACAACCTCAGACTTTCCATTGTGCTTGCAGATACTTCTCTGATAAGAACTAGCATTCATCTCATAAAACTTTTACAAGCATTAGCTAGAAACTGAACAGAGTGTCATTCAAGGAACTGTAGCTTAAATCTTGTCTGCTGAGTGATTACTTACATTTAAAGGGAGTCTGTCCTGGTAGATGGTTTCTATCTTCATGAACAATGGCTTGTAGAGTTAAACTTCAAAAGTATTACTTTAAATGCTCCCAAGTGAAATTGTACTCTTGGATGTGGGCACACAGCTCCCATTGAAGTTTATGATGCCAGGAAGCATATTTTATAACAATTTTCAGCAGAACATATAAGACTTCTTAGGTTGCACAACTGAGTCCCTACATGTTTTGCTGTAGTGGTTATGGATTGTGTTTTTCATGATACAACAGTAATTAAATGTAACTCCTTTGCTATCATTTTAAGCTTACTGTGAATTAGTTAGCCATTAATTGAGTGTGGGGAGGGGAATCCTAGTGATCTCCTGGGATATACAATCCATATACGAAACACACATTGAAATTGATATCCTTCAGGAAGAGGTATCATTCATCAGATAGGACGACATTTCAAGCTCGATGCAGAGAGCACGAAATTGAAAAATGGGTTCTTCATTTAATTTGTGTAATATAGAAACATGTAAAAGCCGTTCCACCTGTCCGTTTAATTAACCCAATCAAACTGGGTTAATCTGCTTTAGCTCTGTTCCTGATAATGTTGCTTTTGTAATACCAGGGAGATGGGGAGAAGAAAAATGTGGATAGTGGCCACAATATATGGCAGCAAAGAGTTGCATATCTATCCATTTGAATCCCATAAACACTCAGGTGTAGTGTTCTATCTTATCTTTAAAAAAAGACTTTGAACCTGACTTAAAAGACTTATATTGGCAGAGTTGGGATTTTCAAAAGCAGCCTTTCCAGTTTGATGTTTACTATCAGATCTGCTTGCTGAGTGAACAAGAAACTCAAAAGGATCACAGGACAAACTTGCTAACAGAACATTAGATATGATTGAAGTTTAGATGATTTTCCTCTGAATCTGACTTGAGCTTTTTTGTTACTTCTTGGCCTAACTATTTTTCTAATCTGTAAAAACTGAGTTTACATGACTTTTGAAAAAAGCACATTTGCCATTTACTAACTTCATTTGTGATTTGAATTAAATTGATGGGATTTACTGTGGTTTAGCAGCATGTTGTGTGTGTGACTACCAAAATGCTAATAGGTAACAAATTAGGACTGACTGTAATTGCCGCCGTTGTAAAAATAATCCTGAAAAATAATTTTCCAGAATCGCAGGCTATATCTACCTTTAAAATGTTATGGCAGCACAACTGTGCCACTCCAGTGCCTCAGTGTAGACACGCACTATGCACTGTAGTTTTCCTGTGGCTATAGTTAATCCACCTCCCCAAGAAATAGCAGCTAGGTCAACAGAACAAGTGCTGTCTATAGCAGGCGTTGGGCTGGATTAACTATGGGTACGTCTAGACTACATGCCTCTGGCGACAGAGGCATGTAGATTAGGCTACCCGACAGAGTAAAATGAAGCGGCGATTTAAATAATCGCCGCTTCATTTAAATTTACACGGCTGCCGCGTTGAGCCGACAAACAGCTGATCAGCTGTTTGTCGGCTCAGCGCGATAGTCTGGACGCTCCCCTGCCGACATCAAAGGGAGTTGTCGACAACCCAGGTATGCCTCCTGGGATGAGGCATACCTGGGTTGTCGACAACTCCCTTTGATGTCGGCAGGGGAGCGTCCAGACTATCGCGCTGAGCCGACAAACAGCTGATCAGCTGTTTGTCGGCTCAACGCGGCAGCCGTGTAAATTTAAATGAAGCGGCGATTATTTAAATCGCCGCTTCATTTTACTCTGTCGGGTAGCCTAATCTACATGCCTCTGTCGCCAGAGGCATGTAGTCTAGACGTACCCTATGTCTCTGCAGGGATGGACTTCTCACCCCCCCGTCCAACATAGCTGAGTCAATCTAACTTTTCAGTGTAAGACCAGCCCACAGGGTTGTAGGATTGTCATACATCATATGGGCTTTGCTGAAGGTTATTTTTTTTGAAAGATTTTATGGTGGTCAGGCTGGATTGTGGGGTAATAAATCACTGAAAACTGGCAATTCCGGCTGCTATAAAAGCATACTTTGAAAAAGTAGGTATTTTACTTCACCTGGTATTACCTTGATGTCTTGGACTGTTATAGGCAATTATTGGTGTAGAGGGAGGCTACAATAGCAGACAGATGAAAAAAGTGGGGCAGCTTCAACAGGAGAAATTTAGAGAGACAACCAGAGTATACCATGGCTTGGTGATTTGGGCATCCTCCTCAGATGCAGAAGACCAGTATTCAAATCTCTGCTCTATCTGGGACTCCATACCCTAGAGATGAATGATCTAACCACTGTGCTAAACGTTATAGGAAATTTGTCATTGGCACCATCTCTTTTGGTCACTTTGTGAAGCTAGCCCTGTTGAAAAAATTCCACTTTGGCCTGATAAAACATTTAAGCTCATCAGAGCAACTCCTTACAGTTGTAAGCTCCCTGTGGACAGGGACTGCTGCCACCCTGCGCTGCTGCCTCTGTATCGATTTTTAAACCGGCTTCTCTTGCAGACCAGCTCCCGCCTGCTGCACCCTGTCTGCTGCCTGCAGGGTGGCAGGGCCCTACCCAGAAGTGGGGCCGGCTGCTGGCCCTCATCTCTGGGGAATATCAAATAGTCATGTAACCACTAAAGTTTGATGTGGTTACATGATTATTCAATTACATGCTACCTAGCATCCCTAATACTAACGCTTTCAGGGCGGAACAAGAAAATATGAGTTAAAATTCTTGAATGAACAAAGGGAAATTCTGTCACTCCTAGGACAGGAAGTTTTTTGTTATTTATACTGTTTGTTTACAGTAGTGTCTATTGGTAGCTGCTTACCAAGATCTCATTATGGACAACTTCTGCTCTGAAGAGCTTACATCATAAGGCATCTAATAATTTTAAACCTGCATTGGGACTAATAAACAGCCTGTAGGTGAACTAAATAGATGGCTTTTTTTATTTACTGTTGAAAAATAAATTCCTGTTATGTCAAGAAATGTGTATCACAAATGATCATTGAAAGAGAAACAATAAGTTAGAGATTGTATCAAGTATGGACACGTTTGCCAATAATGTGTTAAAATTTAGAATAATTAGAGAACTTATCCATTAGTAGATTTGAACTGGCTTTGATTATAGAGTTTTTTTTCCCCTTCCTCCTCGCTAAACTTTATTTTTGTTTTTGCTTATTAGAAGACATAAAGCCATCAGGCTTTTTAGGAAGTGTAGCTTACCAGCTTTCTCCTTGGGAAGAGAAAAATAAATTTAATGGAGGCAAATAAAGATTGTGGTGGATCCTCAGCTGTTATACTTATTTGATGTTGATTTATGCCAACTGAGGTTCTGGCAAACTGTCCTTAAAATTTTGGTTGATGCTTGGTTCCTCCTGATTTCATGCCCTGTTCCAGAATACCCATCTGAAGTTATCCGGTCCATACATTACTTTCTAACTCACAAAGGCCTTTCCTTGAAGCTTATTACTCCTTGCATTGTTGGTATCCATAATGAGGAACATGGATTCTAGTAATGCTGTGAAATATCTGTGGTGAAAAGGCATCATGGACATTAACAAGGTATCCAGGTTCTTGAGGGATCCCTGCAATCAGTGTAGTAGGGTCTAACAAAGTTTGTGGGTCTTCAGATACCAACAAAAAAAAAGTTGACATAAATCCCATGCAGAGAGTTCATGTGGATCAACAGTCACAGGTTTACAAATGTAGGTCAAGTCCTTTTCCCATATTGATTCAGATTTTCCCCATAGGTATAAATGAACATTACTTGGCGTGTGAATAAGCTATTGTGCATATTCCAAATGAGACAGATGTGCAGTCATTTTTACAGCATTAAGGATTGTGGGGGGGGGGGGGATTTCCAATCCTACATGTGTATTTTATGCACATTTGGTCACTTGTGTGACATCACCCAAGTTGTGGCACAGGGGAAAACTTCATGACAAGATTTCACATGCTAGTTACGTATGGATAAAGCTATACAATTAACCATCTTGTTTATTTTCTTTAGTAAAGTGTAAGACAAATGAATTGAGCCCTAACAGTATAAATAGAAATACTGATACAATTTTTGTTGATTCCATGTGCAGGGCTTTTGTTTGTTTTTGTTTTTTGTATTGGATGCCTAATACAAAATAGAACATCTTTTTACCCAGGGTGGTATTTTAGGCGCCTGTAACTCAAAATAAATATCTGTGTCTTCTGTTTTTACTTCTTATCCCACACCTGTTTATACTTTATACTTTTTAAATTTGTACTTTACCCTTGTTGTTACTCGGTTTTCCTAGTCTAAAAATCAAGACTTCATGTAAAAAGTGTTACGGCCTCATATTATGAGTACCTCTGAGTAGCCATTATTATTAACAGCCTCTGTACTCCAGACTTACATTTTCAGCCTTGATAATTTTTCTATTTGTTCAGTTTATATGTTAATAAGATAACATGGCAACTGTGATTTCCCCCACTATGTACTAAATGGTATATTGTACTGAAAAATTAATAATATTTTGAAAAAAAATCTTAATTTCTTCAGAATGTGTCACCTGTTCTGTCCACTATCAATAAGGGAATTTATCTGAGGTGTACAATGCCAATTTTTTAGCTTCCTGATACCCATAGGCACATGTCCTCAATGACTGATTTGAACAATATATATCCTTTTTCATCAGTAACACTCTGAGCCTGATCACCCTGAATTTTGCGAAGTTTGAATATGGATCTATGGTTTCAGACTTGAGCCCATTTCTACATAATGTACCATCACAAGCTATTTTTAAAGGATGTGGATATCTGGTCTCTCTTGAATAAGGTTTCAGGGAAACACATCTAGCTTGCTTTTTATGAGTGTGTTTTTCAGTAGTCATGAATACAGGTAATGTATGCAAGTGCTATAACAGCAATTTCTAGTATTGAGTATGAACTCCTGTTGCATTATGCATGAGTGGGGTTGCTGCTTAGTTCCATACTGACATTTCAGTATAGACTATTAGGTCAACTATATTATTAATTTGTTTAAAGTTTCCAATATATCCTGTTCTTAACTTAAGAAGAAGACTATCTATCTGAGCTAATATGCCAAAACCATTAATTAACATTTTTTTCATAAGTTTTTTTTGCTGTGATCTCGGGTGGCTCTCAAAAGCCATTTTCCCCCTATTGCATTCATCTGGAATGCATTGATCTACATGAGCCCCACACACAAATAGATCATAACATAGACTGTGATTATAGAGTTGCACCCACCTTTGCAAAGAGGAGAATGGTGCCACTGCGACATAAGGACACCAACTGCTTAACTGAGTCAGTAAGTGAAACAACTGCTGATAGAACAGCAGAAGAGAAGCAAACAGGCGGGAAGGAAAATCAAAACTAGATGACCTCACTGATTTCTCTCTGCCCATAGCCAAAATTTCCGTTGGTGTAGCTATTGATTTCAGTAGAGTTATGCTAGGGATGAATTGGCACACACACACACCCTCCCGCCCATGTTAAAGTTACTTCTTCAAACTTCTTAGAGATATCCCATACAGCATGAGAAGCATTTGTCTCATCCAATGCTTTGAAGGTGGTTTTCTCACAAGAAGCTGCTTCTGACCAGGCCTGTGTCCATTCCAGCACTGCAGAGGGAAATGGCTTTCCACTGTCTTGGCACTTACATTTCTTGAAATACATTTCTTGATTAATGTGTTTCTTGATTACATTTCAATTTCTTGTAATTTACATGTAAATTCTTGATTACCTTTCTTGATTAGTCGATCAAATATCCTGTTTTGTTTTGTTTTTTCTCAGCATAGTCCCTGGTTTGAGGGATTTCTCCCAAAGACTTACAGGCTTTAAAACTTAGCTCCAAAATTTCCTGTTTATGTAGAGCCACACACTTTCACTTCCTCAGCTGAAGGTGTTGCTGACGGTTCTGGGAAGTCATTCTCCCTAGTCCTTGCTGGTGAGGAGAGTGGACAAGTGATAAGATGAAACCAAAAGTGGACACTCCCATCATCAAATGCACCTTTAGCCACAAGTGCAGTGATTGCTATGAGCTACAGTTTAAGGAGCTTCTTTTATTGAAAGGAATTAATTCCTCTGAGAAGAGTAACTAGTCAGTAGATTTATTATTCACATTCATGGGATGATGGAGACTCAGTGTAACTTCCCCCTCTTTTGCCCTCAGTTTTCTTCTAGTTGCTCTCGACAGGGCCTGAACCTGCCCCTGCAGTAAGCTGTCATCCCTTCTTCCTCTTTCATCACCCCGTGTGACATGTGTCTGGTTTTATTTTGACAATCTGGTCACGTTGCACTCCTGTTTCTCTCTTTGAAAGTCCAAAATGCATGTGTATGTCTTCCAGTAGGCAAAAGGATATTGTAATATGGATATCTTCCTTAAGGTCAGACTCAGTGTTCTGGTAGTACCTTCTGACGTTAAGATCTATTCATCTAAAAAATCTATTAATAAATAATTTATATTTAAGAGAGTATTTCTCTCGATATTCTTTTCCCCTATGAAGAGTTCCTAAGCTTGGGAAATGTGTCTTGTAGCTCTTGAGTATCACCGTGAAAAAAGAATCACCTGAAATTCTGCCTTTAATCTTGTCAGGAATCCGGTAATAATAATAATAATTATTATTTTATGTATGTATTTATTTAAGGCCCAGGCATGTATGATGGGTCAGAATTCTAAAATATATTCATTTAAGATTATAGCTTGGAATATATTCCAAGCCTTTTTATTACAGATAATATTTAAATCTTACTCCCAAATTCTTTTAAAATCATGATGAATTTGACCTCAGGGTCTAATACCCAGGTTTTATACAAGATGCTTGATATGAATTCTAAAGGAATTTTATAAAAACATTCCTATTAGATCCTTGTGAATATTTGAGGGACATACACAATGAACCATGTATGCCAGTTATTAGATTGCTATTCAGCATCCAGGTTGATTCATTTTTTTAAATAGTTCCTAAAAGTATATTCATTTCTTGTGGAGTAAAATGAAACGATAACCTTTTGATTATACAAGAAATGCACAATATTTTTCTATTGTTTTGTAAGTGATAGACTACATAATTGTATGCAAAACTTTTGCTTGGATGAAGCCTGAATGGAAATCTTGTTCCAAGATTTGAAGGTGGTGTGTACAAGTAAGGGTACATCTATACAGCAACTCCTGTAATCTTCATTTCATAAGAAGTAAGGGAAGTCGAAGGAAATAGTGTTCGTCCTTCAATTTCCTGCTGTGTAAACAGTGCAAAAAGCAGAATTAAGCTATTTTGACTTCAGCTACGCAATTGACGTAGCTGAAGTTGTGTATAATAATTTGACTTTTGCCCTACAGTATTAGATGTACCCTAAGTCCTTCAAAAGAGGGATGTAGTTTAGACGTAACCTAAGTGTTTAATTTTTAAGTCTCTGAGGGTGTGTCTAGACTACATGCCTCCTTCGACGGAGGCATGTAGATTAGCCAGATCGGAAGAGGGAAATGAAGCCGCGATTAAAATAATCGCGGCTTCATTTAAATTTAAATGGCTGCCCCGATCTGCCGATCAGCTGTTTGTCGGCAGATCGGGGGAGTCTGGACGCGATGCCCCGACAAAGAAGCCTTTCTTCATCGACACAGGTAAGCCTGGTTTCACGAGGCTTACCTGTGTCGATGAAGAAAGGCTTCTTTGTCGGGGCATCGCGTCCAGACTCCCCCGATCTGCCGACAAACAGCTGATCGGCAGATCGGGGCAGCCATTTAAATTTAAATGAAGCCGCGATTATTTTAATCGCGGCTTCATTTCCCTCTTCCGATCTGGCTAATCTACATGCCTCCGTCGAAGGAGGCATGTAGTCTAGACACACCCTGAGTGTCATAGATGATAGGTCTCTGCTGTATGTGGTGATTTTTTAATTCACTATTTTCTAAGCTTGGCCTAAAACTTAGAGACTTTAATCATAGAACTTGTTATTCAAAGGCAGTTTTAGATGCGTTTTACCTGTTCTGTGAAGTATTGCATTGAATACTTTCCTAGAAAATTACTGCAACCTAATACTTTAGTAATTCTTATATTTATGCATGTATGAAGTGCAGGCAAAGTGGGGCTATCTTCCAGAGAGACTGTATATACTGGTTGTCCTGGTGGATCTCCCAGTCAACTAGGGGTTTATTTCCCTGACAAATTGCTGCTTTGTGCAAAGTCTGTTTCCTGTTTAAATCTCTCTCCTAGTTGGTTGATATGTCTGTACCATATCTGATGTCTGGGTTAGCTTTTCCCAAGCTTTTAAGCTACCTAGAGAAGCCCTGTTAAGCATAGTGGAAATCTTCCAAATATTCCCAATAGACATACTCAGAACCAGTTTTCGTAGGCACCTCTTGAATAGCGATAAGATCCCACATGTCAGAATGCTTCTTTATTTTTGTATCAAAGCAGTTCAATATAAACATACTTCTGGTAGGGCTTCTGGCAGAGCTACAGACGTACAAAATATGTACCCTGAAAGCCAGGTTTAGTGACAAGGAGGCATAGGTTCCCGCTTGTCATAAAAAGCTTTAGAATCGAACTGCATAAGTTAATGCTTTTTATGGAACTCAACCCATAAAACAATAGAAGGTCGGAATAGGTGCAGTGAATACAACTAAAAATACCCATTGGAGAAATTAAGAATTGTTGTTTAGTCGGCATCTCCAATGTCCTGTATACTAAACTGACAAATAATAGCTATGCAACCTACCACAGAGCACTTATTGGCTAACTGAAGATAAGATCACATCAGCAGCCTCCTTCTCTCCCCCAAAGGAAGTTGTGTAGCAAGAGGCCACCATAGATGCAGGTAATGCAGATGCACACCATTGCAGATGGATCTGTTATGCTTTAGAAATCCACTGCGATCTTTGGATGTTGCTGCAAAGATATCTGGGTTTTCGTGGGTATTTATCAAGTAATCATTGCTCAGAAGGACATTAGTCACTTAGAACAAGTTTTCTTCAGTAACTGCCTTTGGTTTTTTGATATAGATGGAGAGCCCTGCACAAATATAAAATGTGTATCTACATCTGCAAAAATGAGCCATAGATACCCGCACTGACACCTGTGGATGCATATACCCGCGGATATCTGCAGAGTTGCAGGGCTCTACATATATGGCTTTGCTTTCGTTACTTCTATATGGCTGTGTCTACACTGGCATCCCTTCCGGAAAAGGGATGCTAATGTAGCACTTTGGAATAGGCAAATCCGCGGGGGATTTAAATATCCCCCGCGGTATTTGCATTAACATGGCTGCCGCTTTTTTCCGGCTTGGAGATAAGCCGGAGAAAACCGCCAGTCTAGACGTGATTCTCTGGAAAATAAAGCCTTTTCCGGAGGATCTCTTATTCCTACTTTCAACCGTGTTTTTTGCAGCAATGTTAATGCAAATACTGCGGGGGATATTTAAATCACCCACGGATTTGCCTATTCCAAAGTGCTACATTAGCATCCCTTTTCTGGAAGGGATGCCAGTGTAGACACAGCCTGTGTGTTCAGGCCACACGTTCCTATTTCTTTCTGTTTTTCTGTATGGAACACACTTTTTTCATATGATGTGTAGTAAACTGGAATGGCAACATAACTAAGTTGTAGGTTTTAGCATGTGTGTAGTGTCTGGAGGTAGGATTTTTTTAAGTGAGTTCCAATAGTCAGTGCACAAGCCATGGAAATATGTGAGCCAGTGTTTTCATTAAATTTATATCCCAATTTCAGGAAGGTTGACTTGCAAATATCCATAAGCTTTTGGTTTTTGCTTTTAAAGTGACCAGAATCTAGAGTTACATAGGGCTTCAAGGGCTTTAGTGTTCAGCTAATCTTAGCATTTGTTTTGTTGTAATACTCCATCTTGGTATTCGGGATTTCTTTGGAGAGTTTTGTTGAAGTTCCTAAGCATTCATGCTTTTGGGTTGGAAATTGGTAAAAGCACATGGCACAGCTCCAAGTGCTGAGTGCTTTCAGATGCTGTTCTTATTCCTTTGACTATTGAAAATGATTCCTGTGCAATCCTGCTAATTTTCTCTTTATACTTATCTAATTTAGAGAGAGGCTGCTATAAAGCCTATCTATGCTGTGTGCCTGTTGCCACTGTGTGAGAGCTTTTTGCAAACCAAATTTCAGCAAATACAATGACTTCCTAGGGTTTATCGCGCACATATCCCACCCCCTAGATTTTTCATTTACACTAATTTCTTTATGCAGCTTTTACAGTGCATGACATTCCTTTTTCTCCTTTTGTATCCACTGTACACTAGCAAATGTTTAACTCCACCTCAGCAATGCCTCTTGAGGAGGTGCATGCCAAAAAGAGGAAGAATAGAAGTCATAAAGAGCTACCTAAGCTTCAACAGTAATTATGCACACAATGATGCATTTTCAGTAAAAGGGAAGATTTAGAGTCTATATTTTTCTTAGTAGGAATGTCTGTGGTTAACCGGTTACCTGGCAGGGGCTGCAGCAGCCCCCTGCCAAGCCTTGTTTAATTGGTTAAACAGTTAAACATACCGTTTAACTGGTTAACTAATTAAGTGGGATTTTACATCCATAATTCTTGCATCAGAAAGTTGCAGAGTATTTTATCCAGGGAATTTAAAACATGTTACAAACACTGATGAATTAATATTTTCACGACATCAGAGAAGAAGTAGGTATGTATTACGATACCCATTTTATAAATGGGTAGTCTGAGATCAGATAAGTTAAGTAAGGTTACCAAGATCACACAGTGAATCAGTGGCAGAGGAAGGAATAGCACCTAGGAGTCCTACTATATCATCCCTGCCCTAATAAGTAATCAGATTTCCTGTCAAGGGGCTTTCCACATACACTGCCAGGAATTCTACTAGGGATTTTAAAGGGCTAACCAGTAACAGTAAGCATTAGGCTTACCAGAGTGCTCAGTGCATAACCAGTTAACTGGACCGCCAGACACATTGGGGCAGCCAATGGCAACCTGGTTAGGTCAGGGCAGATAGGACCCTGGTCCTGGCCATGCTGCAGAGGCCCTTGCCTCTGGTCCTAGCCATGCTGCAGAGGCCCCAGGTGGGGACAGGTAGAACCCTCCCCCCAGCTGTGTCACATTGGCCCTGACAGAGACAAGCAGGATAGCAGAATGTTGCAGCTGCTCTGGTGTGGGCGGATGGGACCCCAGATCTGGCCATGCTGCAGCAGCCCAACCATGCATGCCAACAGCCCCAGTGAGACCCCTGCCTTGCAGGGCCGGCTCGAGCCATTCCTGCGCCCTGGGCAGCGGGCACGTGACGCGTGTGCAGCTCTGCCCCCGGGCGCACAGCACATGTGCGGCCCCACCCCTTGGCGCGCTGCGCTTGCGCGGCCCCGCCCCCTGCCATGCTGCGCACCTTACAGCTGCAATCGGGCACACGGCGCCTGATTGCAGCTCTAAGGGGCGCTGTGCGGCCCCCGAGCACGCGGTGCCCCTTACAGCTGCCATCGGGCACCCCCCATAGGTTGGCGCCCCGGGCAGCTGCCCAGCTAGCCCCTCCCCCCCTTAATCCGGCCCTGTGCCTTGTGCCGGCCCACCAATGGTTATCCAGTTAAGTTAAGGGTGGAAATATTTTTTAAAAGGAGACCACTTCATTAATTTCTGAAGTGCCCCATGGCCACTCCAGAAGGGGCAGGGCCTTGGACAGAGGGGCGGGGTCAGGAGACTTCTTGTTCTCCCCCTCTCCCCCACTCCGATTGGCCTGGTGGTGGGGAGAGCATGTGAAGTCCCCTCCTCCCCCTGCCATGAGAGAATCACTAGCAGTTTTAAAACATCTGGCGGTTCCCTCTAGGTGCCACAATGGGAGGGAGACTTCACGTGCTCCCCCCACCCCCAAGCCAGTCAGGGTCTCGGGGCGGGGTTAGCAACGGTTCCCTCTGATGCGAAGTCTCTCGCCTCCTGCCCCCACCCTGCCAGGGGCGTGCAGCAGCTAATGAGAGCAGCCGGCTATTTTAAAACAGGCACCGGTTCCCTCTGATGCCACGCGCCCCTGGCAGGTGGAGGAGACTTTGTATGCTCCCTCCAACCCCAGACCAATCAGAGCCTGGGGGTGGAGGGGTATGTGAAATCTCTTGCTCTCTACCCCCACCCTGCCAGGCCGGGGTACGGGACTTTGCATACTCTCCCGTCCCCAGGTCTCGATTGGCCTGGGGGTGGGAGAGAGGCAGGGCAGCCATGGGCCAGATCCCCTGCTTCGTGGGCCAGATCCAACCCGCGGCGTCCCCTTTGCCCACCGCTGGGTTAAGTGGTATAATTTTAATAGTTTAATCGGTTAACTATTTTGATTGATTTTTACATTCCCAAATTCCATATAAACATTGAGGCAAGAGTAGGCTCTCTAGCATTTGCAGATTTAATAGTTTGTTATCTAAAGTAAGAGTATATAATCTATGCTTTCTTCTCTCTGATACAGAACTAAATTTTCTAGCACCGTGTAAGGCAAGACATTTGCCATTATCAGACCCCACTGACTTATAAAAATTTGATCTTTACCCCTTCCATTTTAGATGATGGGATTTTAGATGACAGAGTCACCCATTATATTTTTTAAAAAACAAGCCTATTTTGGCAGATGCGATATCATAGCAAAACATACAGTGATTATGTCACTGTTGAATTGAAATCCATTGTATTAAACTTGCATTGTGCATTTTTTCATAGGTTCAAAAGACAAAAGCATTTCATATTATAGTAACTATTCTGGTTTTGTTCCATGTTGCAATATTCTCACTATATCTGAAAAATTCACAGATAAGGTACAATAAAATGGGCTACATGTAAAGTATGTTCCTCAGTCTCACCCTTGTATTAGGAATGTCAATATTTGTGAATTGCTCTTTTTCCCAGATATCCAGTTAGATTAGTTATGTTGCATCAATGGATTGCTCCATAAAATCTTCTGTTCATGACTGTTGCAGGGATCTTGTTTCATAAATAGCTATAGAAATACTGATAGTTAAATAGAAACTCTTTTTTTTTCTACACCTCTCTTTCATTTAAATGTATTTCTTACTCATTTCCCAGTGTGGTGGGAGTTTAACTTTTTTTTGTCTCCCTCCCTCATCGTATTTCATGCTGGCTGTAATGGTCATGTCCATGCTCCCATTTGTGTTCATTGAGCAAACAGACTGTGTCCACCTTAACAGAGAGGTTAGAGGGAGGACAGAGCAGACATGGCTAGGGTAAGCAGTGGGTTTTCAGGGAGATGATAGTTTAGACCAAAAGGCTGCCTAGCAGCTGTTAAATTAAGTCAATGTAATAGAAATATATTTTCCAATCAGGACACAAGAATTTGTTTAACTTTGTGTTGTGGCAAATTGTCGGACTTCTCACTAAAACCCTGATCCTGCAAACACACACATGCTTAACTTTTAAAACTTGTGCAGATTCATTGAAGTCAATTAGTCTACTCATGTGTTTAAATTCAACTATACGCACAAGTATTACCAGGCTCAGGGCCTAAAATGTTAGTTTGCTGGCTCTGATAAAGCAAGAACACAGACATTGTTCCTGAGCACTCCCCCTCATTTTTGGTTTTCACAGCATTTCTTTATCTAAAGATACTAGATGCAATTGCTGGATGATTATTTTTAGAGCCAAGTTTGAAGCTGTTAGTAAGCAGTGGTCTTTCAGGAATGGGGAAGGATAATCTTCTAGCTAGGACACGCAAGACGGGGAGTTGTGAGACCTAGATTTCCTTCTGGTTCTGCTTCAGTTTGTGAGTGAACTTGGGCAAGTTGCTACATATTTTCAAGTGGATTTTGGTATCTTATATTTTGGGTGCCCAACTTGAGACCCTAAGGCTTGGGATGAGGGGAAGATGCAGTTAAGAGGTGCTGAACAGCCTCATTTAGGAATGTAGGCAACTAATCAACTGGTCGACTATCCAATAAGTAAAAGCTTATCGGATAGTCGACACACTATTCGACTAGTTGCTCCCCACTCCCTTGCTGCCTCTATCAGGGAAGGAGGATGAGGGGTTGCTGAAGGGAGCTTAAAACCCAGTTCCCTCCAGCCCCGCTGGGGCTCTTGCACATTTCAAAGCAGAAGCACCACATGGAGTCTGGGGCCAGCTGGAGCTCTTGTACATTTCAAAGGCAGAAAGCTGCTTGGCACTTCCTCCTTTGAAATGTAGCAACATTAATCTAATTTTAACATCCCTAGCCGCCTTCCTCACTGACTTCAAGTTCCATTGACTTGCTCAGCACTTCTGAAATGAGACATCTAGAATTAATGAAAACTAGAAAATAGAGGCCTTACCAGCCCTGTAATCTAGTTTTTTCAGCTATGTGTTGAGGATACCACCACCAATTTTGGTGGTGTGGCTAAAATCATCACTAATTTCCTTTGAAATCACTGACTGAAAGATACACTTGAACTAGAGACAATAAATAGTGTTTTCCTGTGTAAAATTACACAATGTTCACTAGGGATGTAAAATCTCAGTTAATCACTTAACGAACTGATTAAACATTTTAACTGATTAACCGATTAAGCTGGATCTCACTTCTCCAGCCTCTCAGCCTGTGGAGGTTCCTATCCCCAATCACTGCACTGAGGCTGGCTCTGCTGGATCCCAGTCCCAGCTATGTAGAACTGGCTGCTAGGGCTGCTCCCCAGGGAACTGGTTAACTGTTACCCAGTTAGCATCCCCCAGGCAGAATGATGCCTACCCCGTTCATAACCCTAATTTTCACTAGCTGTCTTCGGCTACATCTACACTGCAGGCTTCTTGCACAAGAGCATGTCCACACTGCCATGTGCTTTTGCGCAAGAGATGTGCTTTTGCTCAAGAGTGTCCATGGCAGTGTGGATGCTCTCTTGCACAAGAAAGTGCTGATGGCCATTTTAGACATCTTCTTGCACAAGAAACCCCTGTTGCCTGTCCACACATGCCATTTTGCGCAAGAACTCTTGAGCAAAAAGGCTTATCCCTCATAGAAAGAGGAATAACTCTTGCACAAAAAGCCGTGTGTTCTTACAATTTACTGTACTTTTTCTTGCACAAGAATGTGCTTGTAGTGTGGACGCTCCACAAGTTTTTGTGCAAAAATGACTGTTTTTGCGCAAAAACTCTGCAGTATAGACGTAGCCTTCTTCTGCTTCAGAACTTTGGTAACAGGGAAAACAACAGTATTTAAAACAACCAAACTGTGGATTTTAACATATCTAGTTTGGAATATATTTTACCCTTTTAAAAAAATGTAATCAAATATTTTTATATGACCAAGATGTTCTCCAGTAATTCATCAGTTACAAACTTGTCTTTCCATTCTGTCTCTCACAGGAAGAAATTTTCCAGTCTGCCTTAATTCTGTTAGTTAATTCAATATGATGCTAATCAGATATTGTCCAAAAATGCATAAATAAACTTGTGGGGGGCAATTTTTTTTGTACATCTATAGTATGTTCAGCATATTTTAAAAGACTTGAATTCTTTGTGAGGAGGAGGTTTGAAGAGGATTTTGTACTGTTTACTGCAATGAAGAAATTTAGGGATTACTAAGATATCCTGTCAGTTATTTGGGTCAGAAATATAGCCTAGAGGCATTAGTATGATAGACGGGTATAAGCATTAGACTGTATTAGTGACTTAGCAATCATAATAGCACAATACTTCACGTGATGGCTAGTGTACCAATACCCATCATGTGATGGCTAGTGTACCAATCCTTTATTGTGTATTAGCCATGGAAGTACACAAGCTGTTACCTTCCTCCCCTCCCAAAAGGTGACTCTTACTCCTTTTTAGTAATTTACCCCTGAAGTATGAATATCAGTGGTGTAGAAATTTGTACTACAGCCGAGAGAGAAACATTTATTTCCATTTAATGTTTTAAAAATAAAAGTATTACAGTGTACATTATGGTTGGTATATGGAATATTTGCTCTACTCTTGCAAAAACAATGATTGAGCACTTGTAGCATGTGACAATCTGTGTTTTAGAGAATTACTTTAATATCTCTCCCAATATAGTAACCTTTTATGGAAAAATTTAGTATGTTTCTAAATAATAATTTTCTTTGGTGTGATTCTATCTAAATCCCTTTGCCTACTTTCGGCTTTAAAAGCCTAAGCCATATGACTATTGAAATGCTGCAAGACACAAAAATTGAGTTTTGTCTGATGTCTGAGTGTTTTTCCATCTCATAAGCATATATTTGAAGGAAACCGGGAGATAATAGGCAAAAGTCTACTACTCCCTTTTTTGCTTTGTAATACCAGGTTTAAGATCTTTTGATCCTCCCTTCCTTTACTGTGACCTCTTCTAGGGGTCTTAAAATTATAAATTCCAGATTACACCTCCGCAATTTTCTTTCCTAGGATGATGAAAGGATTTGAGTATTATGATAATAATGTAAAAAATCCTTTTGGAGTTAATTTGAAACTGCAAAAAAATGTAATTTCCAAAGCAAATTACAATATTCGTAAAGTGTTCTGATACAGTACCTAACAAATTTCTAGCCAGTGTCTTATATTCTTGAGTATCTTGCATCAGCCTTTTTTAAGGCCTGTCTGCCTTCTTCCATTTAATTTGTCCTTAGCTGTGTGCAGTGGATTAGCATTTCATCAGGATGGATTACGATTGAGCTGACATCGAAGCTTTCTTTGTTTTTTTTACTTTATATATAATATATATATTTTAATTTTTTCCCCTGTATCAGTTTCTAGGGGTGTCTGGAACTGGCATGGATTAGAGGAATTGACTTGGAAAAGGGAATATAATGTGGATGGAAAGTATAGACAAATAAAATGTAAAAATAATTTTCAGCAGAGAAATTATAGTGAGATTGCTGGATCGGGTGGCTCAGTAGGTTTCATCGGGCTAAAGTGATGTCACATGGAACAAAGGCTTTAGGGGTTTTATTTAGCTCATAATCCTCACACACTGCTAGACCAGTTGTCCATGTGAGCAAACTGTCCCAAGCAGGAAGGGATAAACCATCTGGATTAAATGCAGAAACCCTTGTCTGTGACTGAACTGAACAGAAAAGACCTTTCATTCTACGGTTTTGGAGTGAGACTGAGTTACAGTGGGTGTTGTGTGTTTTTGTCTACTAAAGTTTCGAAGAATTAATAATTCAGGCAATACTTTGAAATATAAAACCACCACTTGGTTGTTTCTGAAGTCCCAGAAGAGCTCAGATACAGCTCGATCTGTTTTTGATGTGTGTAATAGAAGATTTAAAAAGAGAGGTTCCTTCTCTTCTTTATCTCAACAGAAGTCAATTGTTTCTTTCCAATGCCGATTCCAAGTAAGCATACCAATATCGGTCGTTCTCAGAGCTGGGATGCTGCAGGATGGTATGAAGGCAACTGGGAGAATGAAAGTGCATTTGAATATCAGAGACCAACAGGGAGGAGAAATTCACTCTCTTACAGTGGAGAAGGAGGTTGGTATGAGCAGCCAAACCATAGACCGCATGATATCATCTTGCAAGGAGGTGCTGAATTGAAGCAAGAGCCGTACCCATATCAGGATCCAGTTTTTAACCAGGGTCCCTTACGGAAGGGTTCTGTTCCTGACTTTACTTACTACGACAGACAGTCTACAATGTCTGGACGAAGCTCCTTGCCAGCTCAGGATTATTACAGTGACCCATCTTTAGCTGCTAGATCACCTAAAGATCCACGCTACTATAGAGACCACATGATGAATAGATCATTACCGAATTATGGGATTCCCAGTAGCAGATTGGCTTGGGATCAGGTACAAGGACGATCACCTGCCCCGCACGAAGCCAGCCGTGTGTATAGGGATCCCATGAGTAAAATGATCCAAGAGGGGCAGAGAATGCGAAACAGAGATCCTTCTCCTGCAAGGTATGGTGTTGAACCACTCACCCCTAAATATGGAACAGAACCACCATCCTTTCCCAACAGGCAGATCTATGGTGATACAGCAGAGAGACCGATAGAGTCCGCAGCTGCTAGGCAAACTACTCCAACGTGCTTGGTAGTTGATCCAAATTCTGCTTCTGTTCCTGATGGGAGCATAGGTCCATCTGCCGTTGCTATAAATCGTGGTTATGGCCCCATCAGGGAAAATGTCAATGCAAAGGTTCCTTATGATAGTTATGACACTGCCATGACTCCTTCCCAAGCTCAGATGCCTGCGGCTTTCCCAGGACAAGACATGAAAAGAAACTTTGATCCAGAGTTCCTCGGACTTCTGCGTTCAGAAGGTGTATCTGAAAGCACATTCAATGCTTTGGTGCAGCAAGGGTTTGATTCTCCCAGCCTGCTAGCGATGATGGAAGAGAACGATATAAAATCTGTGGCTCCAAATCTTGGACAGGCAAGAGTGCTTTCCCGCCTTGCCCATAACTACAAAACAGAAATGCACCTGCAAAGGCATGAGAGAAAGAACAGCGTACTCCGTCCCAGGACCCGATCCAACAGCTTTAGCCATCGAAGTGAACTGCTACAGAATGAATATGGCATGCACCCTACTACTGGTCCTGTTGTGGATGGCATAACTATGCAGCAGCCACTTCCTCCTTCTTTACAGCCAGTATCACCAAGAGTAGGGGAGCTAAACCGTCGCCCATCCAGTGCTCCAACACAGCACCTTCTGGAAACTGCAACTTATTCTGCATCTGGAGCAGCACATCAGGGGGCTCATTTTCTACCTAATTCTGGATACAGCACTCCTTTACCGTGCAACATGCACACTCGTCCAGTGTCTGCCTATTCGGCTCCAACTGGATTACCAGTGACTACCGTGCAGAATAACCCACATGCAAGTTCCAAAACGGCATATCCAACCTCTTACACAGTGCCCATGGAGCTGATGAAGAGGGACCGAAATACATCCATGTCCCCAATGCATAGCCCACACAGCAGCCCCCAGCTTCTCCGAAAGCAAGGAGCCCAAATGGATTCCACCCTGACACTTGCTGGCCCGAGTTTTCATATGCAACATTCTCCTTATCAGAAACTCACCAGACGCACTGGACCACCAGTTATTGTCTCGACTATGGCGTCGCCTGAACCAAGTAATTTTCTAAAAGTGTATTTATTTGCAGTGTGCTCTAGGAATGTTATGTCTGTGTTTTTGTTTATCATAAGATAAAATTGGGTCTAATAAATCCAGTTAGACTTAGGGGCTAAAATATTAGATACAACCCAGTGCACAAAAAATGTGGGACAAAGAAGTTTACTGAGGGGCCACACGTTACTCAGTTTCAGTCCTGCCTTTCACTGTGCGATTAAATTCAGAGTATTATTTGATTAGCTAACTTCAGTTAAAGTGACTGATATATCAGATAATGGTTCTTCTATGAATCTTGCTGTTCCTGTTGTTTGTATGGAATAGAAGATTAGATACAGCACTTTCTGAGCAATTAAGCCACAGGGTTAGTTGTAGATTTACTTCGGCAGTTGTTATCGGGCACAAATATGTTTCTCAGAGGAAATGGCTAGCATTGTTTTGACTAAATTTATCATATAGCTAATGGTGTTCATTCTAGAATTGACTTGCTGTTGGCAGTAACCATAGTTTTTTTTTAATTAATTTACTTTTTTATCAGGTACCTAAAATAAAACTCTTAATTTCCTATTAGGAGTACTTATAAAGGTGACAATGTAACTATTAAGGAACTAGGTCTACACTTAAAGTCAATGATTAACACTAGAATGATAAGTGGTTGCCCCTTTTTCCTCCTGTTTTTGTCTTCAGAAATGTTCAGATCCCTTTCTTGTTGCAGGCTAAATGGTTCAAACAGACTTAGCATTTCAGTTTGGAAAATATAAATTGATATTTACTAGTCAAAGATTACCATAGGAAAAGCTTTTTGCTGTAAGAGGAAATTTAGACAATCCCATTCATTTGTTACTTTGACTTTTCTGAGAGATGTTTAAAACCCTTTAGAATGCTTTTTGTGCATATTGATAGTGACTGTATAGGAGGGAATCTTTTCTCTGCACAGCACGACTGAGCCACCATACAAACAAATCGTGAACAAGCGCACACACAAAAAGCCTTAATAAAAGTATACCATTTATAGGCATAGAAACTGTGCCAAACCAGTGATGACATTCCACGGGAATCTAAATAAAGAGCTAGTTTGCAAGTAAAAATGATAAAGTTGTCAAAATTCAGACCCTTCCGCCCACTCTGCTGCAATCCTAGATTTAGAAAATAGATTACTCCTGTTTTGAACTATTTTATTTAATTTGTGTAATTTATAAATATATATCCTTTAAATATTCAACAAAACTGTGTGTCTTGATATGATTCAGACATAAAGAAAGGGCATCCAGGCAGAGTTTCTGAATAAATAATTTCCAAAAGTCTGAAAAATGAAAGTGACATAAAACTGAGAACACAAATGATAATTTAATTGCAGTTCTTCTGATCCAGCCGATTACTTTGATAACATTGCAGTGAAAGTACATATTAATACTTTTGCAAAGGTCTGCAGGGGTTCAGACATTTTGAATAATTTTCCTCCTGAGGATAAATTTAACATTCCTTCCATTATTCCTCATATTTAAGTTGTGAATTACAGTCCTTTAAAATTCCATACTATTCTCTTCCTTTAAAAAAAATCCATGTATGAGAAGAAGAAACCAACAATGTTTCTGAGATACTGAGCCCTCTTCTTCACAAGTCAAACATTCTTTCTCTACAACCAACTCATTTGCATGAGGATGACATTTGTTGCTCCAGTAATTTCATCAGATAATGGCCAGCTTGCAAAGCGGATCTGAAAACATATTCCTTAATTATGTGTTGCTAAGCAACGAGAGGGTTTGGTCATAATCACAGAAAGATTATCTTCCCATTGAAGTGGCTGAAAGGTTTAGCTGAAGGAGGACCTGCAATATTGTCTTCATGTATTTATTCTGCATTTTATTTTTTTCAAAATAGAAAAAGAGATGGCTTTCCTCTCCTCCCCCCCCCCCCCCCCCATGTAATTTTAAACTAGAAGTCAAGGTAAAATGTGTGGTGTGACAGTTTCAAGATGTCCTAACCATGTTGCAGAATTAGTCTTTGAGAAATGCCATTTCTATGCAGCATTTGGTGTTTACAACAATCAGAGGTGAAGGTGAACTTCCAAAAGAGTTCCTATGAGCATATTTTCCAGCATTTTCATGATTGAGTAGGAGCCTGTTTTATAACTATTTTATAATTTTTTATTTTACTTTCAAAGCTTTATGTAATTGATTTATAGATATTTTGTATTTGTGTAGCCTCGCACAAAAAGTGAGTCTAGCTGCCCTGCCCAAATGAGTATTTCCAGGGATGAGGACTAGGAGCAAAAGTGAGGAACCAAAGGCCTGTACAACTGGAGAATCATTTACACTCTTGGTTATATGTACAGAAGTGGAAGGAAGTAATCAAAGAAAATGTCATGTATTGTCTTTACCTGGTGAGGCTAGAATGAAGGATAAGGCTCCCATATAGTGGTGTAGGAAGCTGTCATAATAGACACTAGAGAAGATGGAGATTAATGAAAAGAAATAAACTTGATTTTCCAAAGGGAGCATAAGAGGCCAATGTAGGGCACAGAATACCTCTGAATGCCTTAAATTAGAGGCCTTCCCAGAGTCGTTTCCCCCAGATGCTGATATATGAAAATGCAATCCGCATTGTGACCAAATTGCTTGTGAAATTTGTATTTATAGATGCTTTACAATTTTAGATGCACAGAAAACTGACCATTGAATTGTTTATTCAGTTTTACAATTTTAAATTGGCCAAACAAAATTAAAAACCAACAAAAATAACCCAAGACAGTGCCTCAAGTAATCTTTAGAAGGGTGAAGGGAGTAGTAGTCATGTGTGTTTATCATTAGACATCTGTTATTTTCTGATGGTTACAGTGTTATCTGTAAAATGTTCATCATCAATATGGCATGTATAGATGGCTGAAATGATTGTAGTTTATATATTGGCCAAACTCTCCTTAGCCCTAATCAGACCAACACCCATGCATATGTGTAACTTTACTTGTCTGACTCATCCGTGTAGTGTCAATGGAACTACTCCCATAAGATGGCTTATTGCTGTGGTAAATGACCACAGAACTGGCATCACAGTATTTAGTGGGGTTTGGTTGTGTGAGGAATGCAGTTCGGCAGCTGTAAGGTATGTTATGGAAAGTTACCTCAATAACATTGACTGCTTTGGTCAATATACACTGTTGCTTCATTGATTAAATACAATGCACTTCCAAACCATTTTTTAAAAGAGTGAAACATACTTTATACAATGGTTTTATTACAAGCAATAGAAAATACCGAATTCGTCCCTGCTTCAACTCCATTGATTTTAGCGCAGTTACAGTAAAGATGTATTTGGGCCTGTCAGAGGAGAATGTGTTTTCAGACACATAACTGTTGTTAGCCTCAATTTACACCTCTCTTTTATCCCACCGATGGGGTTATTTCATTGTTAGGACTTCCATATCCAGTACATTCTCCAACTCTATTAGCTGAAATGTTTTTACTTTTTTTTTCATGTACTAGTTTCCATAGCTACCGAATAAACCCTCTTTCCTTATATATGTTAAAGGTTTCTGATCATTACTGTATTAAACATTTTTTAACGCATCTTCTCTGCTTCACATAGCATGAAACTACAGCTTAATGAAATGCTGTACTGAACTGAGTTATTATTTTTAAACAGAGAATCAAAGTTGGTATCGAGTTGTATCATTAAAAAATAGAAGGCCAGAATCATTAAGTTGTTGATTTGCAATAATTGTTACAGTCGTAAGATAATATATTATTAAGCAATATACATAACAATTGGCAGACTAAGTTTAGTCTGTCATCTTAAAAATACTCTGATATTAACAGCATTCTGTTGGCTTTCTTTAAGGAAGGCTAATTTGTGATCTCTTCTGTCTGCTGTGTCCCAGTGTTTGTTAGGAAGAAATGTGAGCTGCTTGGTTTTTATCCCATGCATTCTGTCTCCTAAGCATTGTTTGTTTTAATTCTTTGTACAGTAAGGGCAATATTGCAAAGACACATTGTGCAGTTCTTGGTGCAGAGTAGAATATACAAAAGTCCTCAAAAGCTGATTTGGCCAGAGTCAATGAAGGAAGAGGCAGAGCAGCATGCACTCCCCTGCATGCTGGCATAGCTTTGTTTAATGGAGCGTGAGGGAGGATGGCTTCAGATTTATCCACTCTTCCCTGCCCTCTTTTGGGAGTCCAGTATGCTTGCCAGTACTAGGCTCTTCTGAGACTCATGTTATGTGATTGAAATCCAGTTACTTGGTTCTGTGCAGATGGACTAGATTAACCAAGGATGCTGGGATAATTTATAGGAGGGAGGGGTGCTGAGAGCAATTGCACCAAACTGAAAACCCTGCATATGTGGAAATCACTTTAAGCAGGGGTTGCTGCAGCAGCAACCCTTCTTCCAGCACCAATGGGACAAACCATGCAGAAGGACCAGTGACCCTTCCACACCAGTTACACAGGTTGTTGGGAGATGATGATCTGTTTAGACATCAATCCTTTGGAGAGCAGAAGTGGCATTCTGTCCTAGCTTGTGTCGGGCACGGTGGCTCTTTTAGGCACATAAGCACCCCTTTGAGGTAGCTCTGTTCTTACTCCCTCGACTCACCCATGAGGGGGCGTTGTGTACAGAGTAAATTTCTTCCTCTGAATGTCAGGATTGAGACTAATGAGCTAGCTCCTGAGGCCATAGGTATGAGTGGACTACCCTAATGGCCTGCCATGGGATTGATATTTAATCACATAGTTGGCTCCAGCACTCCATGTATTTGGTGCAGAGTGAAGGGAATGGCTCACTGGCTCTTCTGTATTGCCACAGTCCACTCATCCAGAGAGTCAAGCACCTGGATATCTACCATAGAATGTGGAGTAGAGAAGGTTCTTTCCCACCTCTTGCATGTCTTGAGGGGTGGAGGGAGAGGAGAAAGATGAGAATAAAAGTATAATACAGTGCTCCCAAAATTCTTAAAATAGATTCCTAATGCATGATTGTCCTGCAGAGCAGTGTTGACTGGGTAAGTAGTAAAGAGGAAGCAGCAGGCAATATCTGTAGGAAGGAAATCAGTAGACTTTCCCTGGGTAAATATAAAGGACAGATAAAACTTGGGGAATTTTAACATACATATGTAGGTCAGAACAACACATTGCCTACTCTTCAAAAGAAGTGAAATGGGGGGAGAAACTCTCATGAAATCATAAATAAACTTTATGAACTCAGCTGTATTCATAGAACTCACAAGAGGAAAGAGAGAAGGTGATCCCCGCAGTCTTTGGATCAGTGTTGTAACGACGCTTCGTTGTTGCCAGTAGCAAGTTAGCAGAGCAAATGACAAGTGAACCACCTCGTGGGTTCCATTCAAATCAGACCAACTTGGCAAGTAAATAAACTGAAGATTATGGACAGACATTGATAAATAACAATTGAGTGATGCATGTTAATCAAAAAGTAGTCCTAGTAGGATCCCCAGTGAAGGTGGAGGGAGGTACATGCCCAAAAACTAAGGCACCCAAAACAAATAACAAGTTTTGAAAATCATGGATCATCTATATATGGACACTCTGTATGTACATATGATGTCTGCATGACAAGTCACAGAACTGGGATAATGTGCAGGACATTGTGATGAATTGTAGAATTATAGGTGTATTATATTTTATTTATCCCTTCTGACCTCCACATTTGCCCTCTTCCCACTGGGCCATCTCTCCTGCGATTTATTTGACATTGCAAATTGCTGGGCAACTTTAGACAGCCACCAACTTACTTCTTTTGGTACATGTATAGTTTGTCCACCCTTTCTGTAGTGGTCTTGACTCTTACTGAAATCCCCAATTGTTCTGATCTGCAGGAATGATTTCCTTAAAAAAACAAGGACTAGAATTACCATCAACAACCAATTGTTTGTTTTCTTCTGGTGCTAAAATACTTAGATTATTGTACAAATCCAGAATTGTTAGCAGTATCACTGCATGTTTATATTGCTAATTAGTATTTATTTATCAATCTATAACACCACCAGTCTATTATACTTGTACAGCAAAAGTGAAAATGTTTTCTGTTCTTTGTGTTCATCCCCAAAATATGCATCACTGATGAGAGGGCAACCATATCTGTACTCATCACACTATCATTTGATTGGCAGAGCATAAATTGATGGAATAACAAACACGTACCCTCAAGTCTCCGCTCTTCTGTACCCATACTGCTATTTTGAACAACCTTGTGAGATTGATCAACAGAATGGTACCTCTAATTTTTGTTGCAGCACTGCTATCTGCCATTTCAGAACCAGGAAGACTCTGCCTCCATTGAAATCAGTGGAAGTTGTGCCATTGATTTTGGTGCACCATGCCAGGATTCCGCTCTTAGGATTTTTTCAAAAGTTATCTTGCTCCATTTGGAATTTCTGATAATGTGATCTACAGAACCAATGGTTTCTTTATGCAAGAGAAGCAGTAAATTTCAATCAAAAGTTTATGCCTTATTTTCTTATGGATAATGAGTAGGTGGTCCTCTGTTTTTCCATTTTTAATGAGTACAGAAAATGTTTGCTATTTACTTTTAAATCACGCCAAACTATTTTAGAAATACAGGCAGTCCCCGGGTTACATGGATCCGACTTACATCGGATCCCTACTTACAAACGGGGTAGGCAACCCCGCACTAGCTGCTTCCCCCCAGCAGACAAGGGAGACGCTAAGCTAGCGCCCCACCCCCCCAAGAGACCAGGGAGACGCGGAGCGGCTTTTCTCAGCAAACACCTCAGCTTGAGAATAAAGGACTGAGGGAAGTGAGGTGTGAGAGAATAAAACTGAGCTCTGGAGAAATGTTTGGCTAGAGTTTCCCCTACAATATGTACCAGTTCCGACTTACATACAAATTCAACTTAAGAACAAACCTACAGTCGCTATCTTGTACGTAACCCGGGGACTGCCTGTAGTTTCCAAATTTTTAAGTGTATGCCACAGTTTCATGAAGAAGTAGGTTTTTCCTGCCTGTTTTTTAATTAGGCTATCATCACTAAACTGCATACTACATTTCTAAAGTAGAGACTTAAAGAGGCATGTCACTTACTAATGGGAAGTGGTGTGTTTTAGAATTTCTGAAATATATATATATAGTACAGTTACTAGTAGAGATGTGAGTAATATAAACATAGGACAGATATATGAGAGCATATCCTATTACAAAATAATTAAGAAATTCTGAGTCTCTGTTGCTAGAAGGGAATAAGAAATTCAGTATGGGTATTGACTCATTTGGTTCTGAAATGGGATCTTCTGGATATCAGAAGATGTTTCCTTTTAGTATATTATGTTTAGTTAAAAGGCCTTCTCCTAGGACAGTGGTCTCCAACCTTTTTAAGCACCAGATCACTTTTTGAATTTAAGTGCAATCCAAGATCTACCTCAAACCCAAATATCCTTGCTGGGCCTCTTTTTACCCCTTCTCCAAGGCCCCGCCCCTGCTCACCCCCATGCTCCCTCACTTTCACCAGGCTGGGGCAGAGGATTGGGGTGCAGGCTTTGGTCTTGGATTAAGGGATTTGGAGTGTAAGGGGCTCTGAGCTGAGCTTGGGGCAGGCAGTTGGAGTGCAGGGGGATTCTAGGTGTGGGGATCTGGTAGGACATTTAGATACAGGGGTGCTCAGGGCTAGGGCTTGGAGTGCTGGAGGGGGTTCATGACTAGGGTAGAGTTTCCGGATGTGGGCTCCAGATGGGCACCGCTTACCTCAGGTGGCTCTTGGGTCGTGGTGCAGTGGGGCTAAAGCAGGCTCACCCTTGCCCTGGTCCTGCACCACTCCCCAAAGCAGCCAGCAAACTCCATCCCAAGTCCTGTTGTGTCCCCTCTCTGCTTTGTGAAGATAGGATACAGGGTGGGAGAGAGGGGGCACCTTGACATGAGCACTGCTCCTCTCCCTCCCCTGCCCTGCACAGAAAGCAGAAGACTCCTGAGGGGACAGCTCCAAGGCAAAGGGCAGGAGATGCACAGCAGTGGTTAGTTAGTTAATGCCTATTACGCCCGCTGGCGTGTAGGGCAGCAATGAAGGTTCTCCATTTTTGTTTGTCTTTGGCCATTTTCTCCAGTGTGTCCCAGATGTAGTTCATTCTTTTCATATCTGCCTCAACAGTATGCCGCCATGTTGTCTTGGGCCTCCCATGTTTACATCATCCTTCAGGCATCCAGTAAAGTGCTATCTTTACAATGGTGTCTGCCTCCCTTCTCATCATGTTCCCTATCCATCTCCAGTGTCTTATAATAATAGTGGTCGTGTCCTCCTGGTGACATCGCAGGAGCAGTTCATGGTTGGAGATTGTTTTCGGCCAAAAGATGCGAAGTATCTTACGAAGGCTGGTGGTGTGAAAGGATGAGAGCTTGGCACGGTCGCACTCTGTCATCCACCAGCACTCTGAGCCGTATAGTAGTGTTGATATGACACAGCTCGGGTACAGCTTAAGCTTGTTGTGGACACTGTACTGTATATATCTCCATACATTGTTCATACTCCTGTGGATATTTCTGGCCTTACTTAGTGTGCTCTGGATGTCGTTCTTGGTGCCTCCATTATGGCGGATGAAGCTTCCTAAGTGCGTAAAGCTTTCTGTGCTGGGTAAGTCTGCATCATCTATCTTGATTGGTGCTGGTGAATCTGTATTGATAATCATAATCTCTGTTTTCTTCTGGCTAACTCTTAGTCCAACCTGGCATCCAAAGGTGCACAGACGTTGTGTCTTTTCCTGCAAATGTTGATGGGTATGGGGAAGCAATGCAATGTTGTCCACAAAGTCAAGGTCTTCCACTGTGGAAAAAGGTGTCCATCTGATATCCCTTAATGTATCTGCTGTTGTTCTCAGCATCACCCAGTCAATCACCATGTTGAAGAGTAGTGCAGACCTGATGCATCCTTGTCTGACCCCAGTCTTGTCTTTGGAAGAGAGATAGCTGTATCCCATGCTACATGTGAAGTTGATGTAAAAACTCGTAATGAGCTGGACCACTTGTAGAGGGATTCCGTAGGCTCTCAGAATGCACCAAAGGCTTTCTGTGCGTGTGCTGTCAAAAGCCTTCTGAAAGTCAACAAAGTTTATGTACAACTGTCTCTTCCACTCTGTGAACTGCTCTATGATGTTTCTCAGGGTGAAAATTTGGTACAGCCTCTTCCCTTGCAAAATCTGGCTTGTTCTTTCCTCAAAGACTTGTTGACAACATCTGAGATCCACTGGATGATTACCTTGGCTAGGATCTTGCTGGGTACGGATAGAAGGGTGATCCCGTGCCAATTGTTACAGTCGCTGAGTGCTCCTTTCTTAGGAATCTTGATGATGACTACTTTGGTCCAGTCCTTGGGTATCTGTTGTCCTTCCCAAATTGCTACAAACAGTGGTTGGAGAATGGTGGCTGCAAGTTCTGGGTCTGCTTTAAACAACTCCGTGTCCAGGTTGTCAGGACCTGGAGCTTTGCCATTTTTCAGGGCTCTGATGGCTGCAATGATTTCTTCTTTCTCTGGTGGATCACTATTAATATCAAGGTCCTCCTCAGCTTCCTGAATGTCTGCTGCTTCTTCAGGTGATGGTCTGTTCTGAACCTCTCTGAAATGTTCCGTCCAGCATGCTTCTTGCTCTTTCTCTGTTGACAATACCTGCCCTTGTTTGACCTTAATAGGGGGCACTTGTCCTGCCACTATACTTGCCACAAACAAGCTTGGTGATTCTGTACATGTTTCCTTGCTCCCCTCGATTAGCTGCATCTTCAGCTTTTGTTGCAAGGTCCTCCATGAAAGCTTGTTTGTCTGCCCTCACTAACTTCTTTATTTTTCGATTTTTTTCCTCTGTAATTCTGCTTGTATCTTTCTTGAATGCTGGCTGATTTGGCATCTACCAGTCTCTTCTTTATGTCCCGTCTCTCTTTGATGGCTTTCCATGTACCAGGCTTAATCCACTCCTTCCTCTTCTTCCAATCCTTGAAACCCAGACAAGCCTCGCTGCTCTTTGTGTAGATTGATGCAGTCTGTTCCCATGCCACGTCATTGAGACACATAAGCCCCCCATCTGCAACATGGTAGCGATCCATTGCGGGGGCACAGCAGTGGGGGGAGGATCAACTGACATGCCAGCCCGTGATAGCCTTTTGGCCAAACCAGTCAGGATCACCTTTCAGAGGCTCAAAGGTCTACCAGTAGATCCCGATCTATTGGTTGGTACCACTGTCCTAGGAGATGTAGGAGGAAAGCTCTATTTTGTGCTGCTTGTCCCAGGCAATCATCAAGATAGACAACTGGCATAGCGGAGGGGAGAAGGGAGGGGTAATTGGATTGTTTGTTTTTTTGTGGCAATGTGAGGGAGTAGGAGCAAGCAGAGCTTCTGTGTACTCTGGTGAGAAGAGAAAATCAGACCACGCTCTGAACAGTGCTGTTTGGAGCGACATTGAAGAGACTCAGGAAGTTGCCACTCCTTTGTGTAATGCATCTTTTTGCTTCATCAGAGGATTGCCAGGTCAAGGCACTGAAAATAGGTGGGATCAGGAAAAGGGGAGGTCACATTTCCAGACCAGAAATAAAACAAAGTCAGTAGCAAGATGAATATCAAATTGAGCTCCCAGAATTGCAGAAGTAACACTAGCATCCATGGGGCTCTGTGCTGGTGTCGTTGTTCCTGAGCAGATTCCTGTGGCTCAACTCAGTTAAAAGTATGAGAATCATGATGAAAATGTAAGATTGGAAGGGACCTCATTAGATCATCTGGTCCGGTCCCCTGCACTCAAGGCAGGACTACATAATAACTAGGTCGTTCCTGACAGGTGTTTGTCTAACCTGTTCTTAAAAATCTCCAATGATAGATATTCCACAACCTCCCTAGGATATATTTTCCAGGGATAACCACCCAGACGGGAAGTTTTTCTAAACCTCCTTAGCTGCAATCTAAACCTCCTTACCTGCAATTTAAATCTGTTGTTTCTTGTCTTACCCTCAGAAGTCAAGGAGAACAATTTTTCTCCCTTTTCCTTATGACAGTCTTTTGTGTACTTGAAAACTGTTAGCATGTTCCCTCTTGGTTTTATTTTCTCCAGACTAAATTGACCTAGTTTCCACTTTTGTTATGACTCCTTTTTGATTTTTAGATCATGCAAGATCTTCTGGTTAAGCCAAGGCAGTCTTTTGCTATACCTTCTACCTTTCTTATGCAGTGGAATAGCTTGCTTTTGGGCCCTTACCAACGTCCCTTTGAAAAACTGCCAACTCTTTCCAGGTGTTTTTCCCCTTAGTCTTTCTTCCCATGAGACTTTATCTACCAGCTCTCTGGGCTTATCAAAATCTGCCTTCCTGAAATCCATTGTCTTTATTTTGCTGTTCTCCCTTCTACCATTCCTTAGAATCATGAACCCTATGATTTCATGATCACTTTCACCCAATCTGCCTTCCACTTTCAAATTCTCAATCAGTTCCTCCCTAGTAGCTTTTTCAACATTTTGAAATAAAAAAGTTGTCCTCAAAGCAGTCCAAAAACTTATTGAATAATTTGTGCCATGCTGTGTTAGTTTCCCAACATACCTCTGAATAGTTGAAGTCCCTCATCACTACCAAATCCTGCACTTTGGATGCTTTTGTTAGTTGTTTAGAAAAAGCCTCATCTATCTCTTCTACGTGGGTAGGTGGTCTGTAGTAGACCCCAGCATGATGTCACACTTGTTTTTCACCCCTTTTACCCTGACCCAGAGACTCTCAACAGTCTGTCTTCTACGTCCATCTCCATCTCAGTCCAACTGTATACATTTTTAATATATAAGGCAACACCTCCTCCCATTTTTCCCTGCCTATCCTTCCTGAATAAGCTGTACCCATCTATACCAATATTCCAGTCATGTGCATTATCCCACCAAGTCTCTGTGATACCAACAATATCATAGTTGTGTTCATTTATTACCACTTCAAGTTCATCCTGCTTATTCCCCATACTTCTTGCATTCATACATAAGCATTTAAGATACTGATTTGTTCTTGCCTCCCAGTTTTATCTTGTTCCTCCTTTTTCTTTGATATTATAGCCCACACTCCCTCCATCTCCGACCCATCTCCCAGGTCTCCACATTCATTACTTACCTGTGGGCTTTGGTCACTTGTCCCTGTTGCACCTGCCTCTGCCTGAACCCCTACCTTTGACAGGAAGGACTGAAGAGAATACCACCTGGGCGCCAAACTTCTTCACTTGTACTCCCACAGCCCTTTAGTCACTCATGATCTGCCCAAGGTTACACCTTGCAGTATCATTAGTGCCAAACATGGATGAGTAGCATAGGGTAGTAGTCAGAGGGCTGGATAATCCTCGACAATGCCTCCGTAACATCTCGGATACAGGCCCCTAGCAGGCAGCATAGCTCCCGAGATGACATGTCAGGGTGACAGATGGGCGCCTCCATCCCCCTCGGGAGAGAGTCTTTGACCACCACTACCGTACATTTCCTCCTTGCAGTGGTGGCTGCAGACCTCCCAGCCTTGGGGGCACAAGGCTTCTCCTCTTCTGCTATAGGGGGTGATTCCTTATCTCCTGTATCCAGAACAGGGTAACGGTTCTCCAGTACCATGGTGGGAGGATTGGGAGCAGGGGTGGAGCCTGCTGCCAGAAGTGACCAGCTGCCAGTGTCCCCGCGAGCCATCTCCTTCTCCACCAGTGGTGTGTCAGTGGCCTTTTGTAGTGGGACGGATACCTCAGCTGTCTCCACATGAATACTGTCCAGGAATTGCTTGTGGATTTGGATGCTCCTCAGCCTAGCCACCTCCTCCTGTAGCTCTCCCACCTGCTTCCTGAGAGATTCCACCAGAAGGCACCTTTTACATTGGATGGTCCCCTCAGCCTGGAATTCAGTAAGTGGGAATTGCAAGCCACAGTCCCTGCAAAACCACACCAGGACTTGAGTAGAGGCATCCATGGTCTGGTAGTCTGTCTGTCAATACTGGCGGAGGCAGAGGAGACAGGAGCAGTGTTGGCAGAGGTGTTGTGGGTCTTCCTAACCATAGTAGGCTCATTTTCCATATTGAAGTTCATCCTGTTCACCTCAGATCATTCTGAATTTTAATCCTATCCTCCAAAGCACTTGCAACCCCTCTCAGCAGGGTGTATACTCTGTGGCATTATGCAGTCCCTGCAGGACACCACTTGATATGCCCTTCCAGCTTGACTATGCACCACTGATAACTACTCTCTGGGAATGGCTTTCCAGCCAGTTATGCACCCACCTTATAGTAACTCCATTTAGGCTGTATTTTCCTAGTTTGTTTATGAGAAAGTCTTGCAAGACAGTATCAGAAGCCTTACTAAAGTCTAGATATACCACATATACCACCTCCTACCCATCCACAAGCTGTTATCCTGTCAAAGAAAGCTATTTGGTTAGTTTGACATGGTCTCTTCTTGACAAATCTATGCTGTTATGTATTACATTGTCTTCTAGGTGTTTGCAAATTGATTGCTTGATTATTTGAACTATTATCTTTCCAGCTATTGAGGATAAGTCATTTGCTGGTTTGCCCTTATTCACATTTTTGATTGGCATTCTCTTTGACCTTTTCCAGTCCTCTAGAACCTTTCCTGTTTTCCTTGAGTTTTTAAAGATAATCACAAATGGTTCATGATATCCCCTCAGTATTCTAGGATGTCAGAAGGCATTGAAGAAAATGAGAAGTGAACGGTCAAGTTGGCTTGAAGGAAGAGACATAACATGTCAGTAGGGGAAGAATGCTGGTTTCACCCTTTCTGGCCATCTGGTCTTGCTTCCCCACAGAATGCATAAATGTGGGGGAAGCAGCAGCTAGGCATGGGAAAATAAGCAGTTTGCAATGAAATTGCTGCCTCATTTTCAGTGGTCTTATAGTTCTGACTCATGTTGCCTGCACCAGATGTCAAGAATACAGACTCCATCTCAGTGCTGCATCATATGATGGGCATTCTCCATCTGAGAGACTGATTTGGTGGGGTCTTTGATTTCATTTTATTTGCATCTTAGAAGTTAGAAAACATGCACATTAATTGTCTCTTTGTTTAGTCCGTTTACAAGACACGTAGACAAAGTATCTAACCACTCAACAAAAACCACAGTATCAGATGTTAAAACATCTGAAAGGAAAGTCACCCAGCCCAGATACACAGCCAGGCATCAGACACATCTGAACGAGGACAAACTCAGGGTACGTCTACACTACAGCGCTAGTTCGAACTAACTTAGTTCGAATTAGTTAATTCGAACTAAGCTAGTTCGAACTAACGCGTCTAGAACTAAAAACTAGTTCGAACTAGCGTTTTGCTAGTTCGAACTAGTAAGTCCACATTGAGTGGACTCTGAACAGGGCTTAAGGATGGCCGGAAGCAGTGCCGGCAGGGCATAAAAGGAGGACTTAGAGCATGGAGATGCTGTCTCAGGCTAGCCGAGGGCTGCGCTTAAAGGGTCCCGACCCCCACCCCGGACACACAGTTCTAAGGGGTGCCCCGCTTGCAAAGAAGTTCTGGCTTGGAGTGCCCTGAGTGCCCACACTGGGCACATCACACCACTCGGCCATCAGCCCGGCTGCACTTGCCGCAGGCTGCCATCTGGGGAGAGGGAGTAATTGGGGGGCTGCAGGAGAGCTTCCACCCCCAGAAGCCCGCAGAGCCAGCCCAGTCCTCCCCATCGGGGGCTCGTACCCCATTCCTCCCTCACCTCCTTCCACTTACCCTTCCCTAGCCCCTCTTCTTATTGATGTACAAAATAAAGATAACGTTTCTTCCAACATTGACTCTGTCTTTATTGAAAAAAACTGGGGGACACTGGGAAAAGGAGGTGGGAGAGGGGAAGAGAAAGGCTGGGAGAGGGGAGGGCAACTAACATGATCAGGGGTTGGGAACAGGTCCCAGATGAAGAAAGGCTACAGAGACTGGGACTGTTCAGCTTAGAAAAGAGGAGACGGAGGGGGGACAGGATAGAGGTCTCTAAAAGCAGGGGTTGGGTGGAGAGGGTGCATTCAGAAAAGTTCTTCCTGAGTTCCCATAAAGAAGGACTAGAGGACACCAAAGGAAAGGAATGGGTAGCAGGCTTGAAACTAGTAAGAGAAAGTTGTTGTTCTTGACAAAGCAAATAGTTAACCTGTGGAACTCCTTGCTGCAGGAGGCTGTGAAGGCTACAACTAGAACAGAGTTTAAAGGGAAGTGAGATAAAGTGATGGAGGTTGGGTCCATGGAGTCCTATTAGCCAGAGGGTAGGAGTGGTGTCCCTGCCCAAAGTTTGTGGAAGGCTGGAGAGGGATGGCACGAGACAAATGGCTTGGTCATTGTCTTCGGTCCATCCCCTCCAGGGTCCCTAGGGTTGGCCGCTGTTGGCAGACAGGCTACTGGGCTAGATGGACCTTTGGTCTGACCCAGTACGGCCATTGTAAGCTCAGGGCTCAGTGTCGGGGGTCTCAGTGGACCCCCTTGATTTTCATGCACACCTGGTCCTGGGTGGCCAGGCTGGCAGCTCTCCTGCCCTAGACAGCCACTTTCCTGTGCCTAGTGCGGAGATCGTGGACGAGGTCCACGATGTCCGCACTAGCCCAGGAAGGTGCCCGCCTCTTGCGGTCCAGGGCAAGCTCCCGGGAGCCGCCAGCCTGGTCCCGGCAAGAGGGGGTGGGCTGGGGGGCATCGGGTGGGTGGCTCTGTGCCGTGCCAGGTGCAGGGTCTGCTAGCTGGGTGCTGGCAGGCTTGCACCTGGCACGGGCACCGTAGCCAGCCCGTGCCCCTTTAAGGGGTCCGGGGCCGGGAGGGGGGCATAGAGTTTCCCTGGTGTTGGCCAGAGTGGCCACCAGGGAAACCTGGGGAGGGCTAGCCTCCCACTAGTTCGAACTAAAGGGCTACACAGCCCTTAGTTCGAACTAGCTAGTTCGAACTAGGCGTTAGTCCTCGTAAAATGAGGTTTACCTAGTTCGAACTAAGCGCTCCGCTAGTTCGATTCAAATTCGAACTAGCGGAGCGCTAGTGTAGCACCTATTAAAGTTAGTTCGAACTAACGTCCGTTAGTTCGAACTAACTTTGTAGTGTAGACATACCCCCTGTAACTAACACTTCCAACCAGAGTTTAATTCCATATTGGTACTAAGAATGGGGGCAAAAAAAGACATCAGTGCAAAAAACAAACCCTCAAGTGGGGCACCGAACTTGTTGACAATAGACAACCCTACATCAATCGGAAATTCAATATATAAACTCTGATGGCAGTCAACTGGGGCAGCCTCCTCTGTGAGATCATTCCACTCCTGTGAACTTGAGAGTGTTACCAACTTTTGCAATATTCAATGCTTTTCATACACCCTTTGTGGTGGCAGAGAGAAACCTCAAAAACGTGACCCACATGCAGCCTAAACACTCAAAAAATGATGGAAATAAACATAATCAAAGATTTCATGGCCAGGATGTCTCTCTATGAATTTTATTGTCCTAAACTGAAGCTTCGGCTTTCACTTTTCAAGTAACCAAGGTGACTTCTTGATGTGTGTGTGGCTGTGTATGTTAATGACATTTTTGTAAGGCTACGTCTAGACTGAAATCCTCTTTCTAAAGACGCTTTTTCGAAAGATACTTTCAAAAAAGCCTCTTTTGAAAAAGCGTCTAGACTACAACCAGTACTTTCAAAAAAGCAAGTTGGTTTTCGAAAGAGAGCACCCAGGCCGTCTGGATGCTCTCTTTCGAAAAAGTACAGTTTGCATTACATATAGTGCCTTTTTTCGAAAGAGCACTTTTGAAAAAAGGTGTGTTCTTCCTCATAAAACAAGGTTTTCTGCGGTCGAAAAAGCTGCCGCGTTCTTTCAATTTACTTTCGAAAGAACGTGGCAGCAGTCTAGATGCAGGGCAAGTTTTTTTTTGAAAAAGGGCCACTTTTTGACACACCTTAACATTACTAATACTGATTCTGTTCCACTGAAGGTATGATTGTTGAGAAGGCCATTTGGCTGCTGACATGTTTCAGCACCATGCAGGGTGGATTGATTATCTCAAAGTGATTTAACTCACAAATTTTAATCGTGATTTAAATCATCAAGCAAGAAACATTGATTTAAATAATTATTTTTAACCTTGTTTTGAATTTGTACTTTTTATTTTCCTAAAGGATAGTTCATTCTCATTGGTGGATTGGATATAACCATTGAAACATGCTGGTTTGCAATTAATTATAGCGTTTGTACTATATTTGATACTTCTTTTTGCTTATCAAGAGGGTACATGTCTACACATGTTTATTGAGATAGTAATATAGCTCAACCAGCATTTATTCTGATCCTTAATTTTTCATGTTTTTATTGTTAAAAATGGTTACTGAAAAGCTGCACTTTAAAATTGTTTTTAATAGTCAATAAAACCTAAATGTTCTGGGTACATAAGAAAAAAGTTCTAAGTTTATTAAAATGTGTTTTGCATTTGAAATTAACTAAAAGAAGTATTAGCTGTAGTTGAATTGTTGAATTGATTCTAATCACCGTGGGTCAGCTTTTCAAGGCTATTTAGGTGCAGATGGGTTCAGGTTCATAAGGAATACAGATTCTTGTTCATTTACAGTAAGAGCTTAGTTCTTTCTCTGGCCTGATTTGTATTTAAAATATAGATTGACATAGCTATGTCCACATTCCTGGCTGGTGCAGTTTTACTGATCTAACCCTTGGTGTAGAAGCAGGTATCTTAGAATGTTTCTGCCAACCTAGTTACTATTGTTCAGGGAAGGGGTGTTGAGACATCAAGGCTACATCTACACTGGCAGCTTCTTGCGCAAGAACTCTTTTGCGGAAGAGTTCTTGTGCAAAAACTTTTCCAGAAGAGAGCATCTACACTGGCATGTGCTTTTGCGCAAGATACGTGCTTTTGCGCAATAGTATCCATGCCTGTGTAGACGCTCTCTTGCGCAAGAAAGCTCTGATGGCCATTTTAACCATAGGGTTTCTTGGGCAAGAAATTCATGTTGCCTGTCTACATTGGCCTCTTGCGCAAGAACAGTTGCGCAAGAGGGCTTATTCCTGAGCGGGAGCATCATAGTTCTTGCGCAAGAAGCCCTGATGTTATACAGTAGAACGTCAGTTTACTTGCACAAGAACACACGGCCAGTGTAGACAGGCAGCAAGTTTTTGTGCAAGACCGGCCGCTTTGGCTCAAGATCGCACCAGTGTAGAGACAGCCCAAGAGAAAAATCCAAATCCCCTTCTTTAGTTTAGGCTACAAATGCACTACTAGGGTATGATGGTATAGATACAGGGAGGTAATGTAGATACACCTCCAGGAACTTCTTTACCTAGTTGTATTTCCATAGCCTGTTTCTTTAGCTTAAAGAAAGATTTGATATCCTTGAGTTCCTCCACAAGTACGAAGTGTTGTCTGACATGATGGTGGCCAGTGTGGAGACAGTGCTGAGATTAATCAGAGAACACTAGAACTGGAATGGACCTCAAGAGGTCGTCGAGTCCAGTCCCTTGCCCTCACGCTCTAGACCATCCCAGATATATATATATCTAACCTGCTCTTAAATATCTCCACATATGGAGATTCCACAACCTCCCTAGGCAACTTATTCCAGTGTTTAACCACCCTGACAGTTAGGAAGTTTTTCCTAATGTCCAACCTAAACCTCTCTTGCTAAAGTTTAAGCCCATTGCTTCTTGACCTATCCTCAGAGACCACGGAGAATAATATTTCTCCCTCCTCCTTGTGATACCCTTTTAGATACCTGAAAATCTCTATCATGTCCCCTCTCAGTCTTCTCCTTTCCAAACTAATTAAGCCCAATTCTTTCAGTCTTCCTTCATAGGTCATGTTCTCTAGACCTTTAATCATTCTTGTTGCTCTTCTCTGGACCTTCTCCAATTTCTCCACATCTTTCTTGAAATGTAGTGCTCAGAATTGGACACAATACTCCAACTGAGGCCTAATCAGCGCAGAGTAGCACTGGAAGAATGACTTCTCCTGTGTTGTTCAGAGCACTCCTGTTAATGCATCCCAGAATCATGTTTGCTTTTCTTGCAACAGCGTCACACTATTGATTCATATTTAGCTTGTGGTCCACTATGACCCCCTATATCCCTTTTTGCAGTACTCCTTCCTAGACAGTCACTTCCCATTCTGAATGTGTGACATGGATTGTTCCTTCCTAAGTGGAGTACTTTGTATTTGTCCTTATTAAACTTCATCCTATTTACCTCAGACCATTTCTCCAGTTTGTCCAGATCATTTTGAATTACAGCCCTATCCTCCAAAGCAGTTGCAAGTCCTCCCAGCTTCATATCATTTGCAGACTTAATAAGCATACTCTCTATGCCAATATCTAAAATTTCTCTTCCTAGTAAGAGGAGTTCTTGCTCCTGATTTTCAGATGAGATCTGACTGGAGAGAGAAATATTGTTCTCCTTAACCTCCTATGATAGGACAAGAAGAAATGGGCTTACCTTGCAGCAATGGAGGTTTAGGTTGAACATTCGGAAAAACTTCCTAACTGTCAGGGTGATTAATCACTGGAATAAATATCCCAGGGGGATTGTGGAATCTCCATCATTGGAGATTTTTAAGAGCAAGTTAGACAAACACTTGTCAGGTATGGTCTAGCTGGTGTTTGGCCTTGCCATGAGTCCAGGGGACTGGACTTACTGAGCTCTTAAGGTTCCTTCCAGTGATTCTATGATTAAAGCATTTCACTTTGATCACTTAGGACTGGTTTCTACTAGACCACGCAGGTTGACTTAAGGTACACAACTCCAGCTATGCAAAATGCGCCTGTTGTCTTTCCTTATGCTTTACAGAAGGAGTACCAGATACCAGTAGGGGCTGCCCTTAGCATTTCTATTTACAGGTCTATACTAGACCTGCTAAATCAGAAGATCGACCTCCGGCATATCGGTCAAGAACAGGAAGACATTTCATAAATATAATAGAAGCAAGATGAAGACCAAGGACAGGGTAGGCCCATTGCTCAGTGAGGAGATACGATAACAGGAAACTTGGAAATGGAAGAGATGCTTAATGAAGACTTTGTTTTGGTCTTCACAAAGAAGTTTGATGAAGGGATGTCTAACAGTGAATGCTTGTGGAAATGGGGTAGGTTCAGAAGATAAAATAAAAAAAGAACAAGTTAAAATTACTTAGAAAAGTTAGATGTCTACAAGTCATCAGGGCTTGATGAAATGCATCCTAAAAATACTCAAAGAACCGATAGAGGAGGTATTTGAGCCTTTAGCCATCATCTTTGAAAAATCATGGAAGTCTGAGGAGATTCCAGAAGACTAGGAAAGGACAAACATGTGCCCATATATACAAAGGGAAATAAGAACAACCCAGAAAACTACAGACCAGTCAGTTTAACTTCTATGCCAGGGAAGATAATGGAGCACATAATTAAGGAATTAATCTGCAAACGTCTGGAAGATAATAAGGTGATAGGTAACAGCCAGCATGGATTTGTAAAGAACAAGACACGTCAAACCAATCTGATAGCTTTCTTTGACAGGATAACAGGCATTGTGGAAAAAAGAGAAGCAGTTGATATGGCATACCTAGACTTTAGTAAGGCATTTGATATGGTCTTGCATGACCTTCTTATCAAAAATTAGGCAATACAACTTAGACGGGGCTACTATAAGATGGGTGCATAACTGGCTGAATAACTGTTCTCAGAGAGTAGTTATTAACAGTTAACAGTAATGCTAGAAGGGCATAACAAGTGGGTTTGTTTTGGGACCAGTTCTGTTCAATATCTTCATCAGTGATTAAGATGATGGATAGAGAGTATGCTTATTAAGTCTGCAAATGATACAAAGCTGGGAGGGGTTGCAAGTGCTTTGGAGGATAGGGTCATAATTCAAAATGATCTGGACAAACTGGAGAAATGGTCTGACATAAATAGGATGGTGTTTAATAAGGACAAATGCAAAGTACTTCACTTAGGAAGGAACAATCTGTTTCACACATACCGAATGGGAAGTGACTGTCTAGGAAGGAGTACAGCAGAAAGGAATCTAGGGGTCATTGTGGACCACAAGCTAAATAGGAGTCAACAATGTGACACTTGCAAAAAAGGCAAACGTGATTCTGGTATGCTTTCAGGGATTTGGAGCAATCACATTTTTTAATTGCTCTGCTCTGGCACCAATAGTAACTGCTCCAGCTCCACTCCGACTCAAATCCATGCTCCGACTCAAATTAATTTTTAACTAAATAAAAAAGTGCATACTGTAATTTTGAAAAAAACATTATTTTATTCAGTTTTAAAACAATTTAAATGTCATCTAACAATTTAAATGACAAACTAGAATAATTCATAATTCAATCTGTAAAAAATTATCGCAGCAATCAAGTCATCTTTCATAGCCGGCTGCAGATCATTTAAAATTCACTTTAAAGTCGAAAACAGTTGCTCTACACTAACTTGAGTTGTTGGCATACTCAAAGCAATTCTACAGGCAGCCTGAAAGTGGTGTGGGTAGCTGTGAATAGACTCAAACACAGACTCAACTTTTAGCCTACCAATAGACTCCATCGCTTCACAATCTTCCCGAAAGTTTCTCTCGATTCATTACAATTATGAATCGCATAAACTCACCGGCGTCTTTCTTGTTAATCCAATTCCTTTTCAAAGTTGTTATCTTCTGAAGAATTGGTGCTTGAATGATCTCCATTTCCCTTTGATGGTTGAAGACGTCTCAGGGATGGACGCTTGAACAAATTCAGAGCGGAGAGAGAAATTTGAGAACAGCCTGCTATTTCTGAAGGATGTGAACTTTCCGAAACTGCAAATTCGATTGTTGATGATTCCTTTTGTTGTGTTTCATCTTCTTCAACCTCTTTTGCCAAGTTCAAATGTAGCAATAGATTTTATTTTTCAAGTCGTCGCGCAATATCAAGGAGCCCTTCCTTTGCCTTTGGTATTTCCTTTGAGGTAAGAAGAATCCAATACCGTGGGTCAACATTAAACGCCAACAAGGAAATGAATATTGTCAAAAAGCTTCTCTTCGTGTTTCTGCATGGAGGTTAGAATTCCTTCTGCAATTTGTCCACCATTTTCTTGCAAGAATTTTGACAGTTTTCACTATTCCTTCATTAAAACTCCCGGGGTTACATCGACAGCTTGAAGATTCACGGTTGTTTGGTTTGGCTTTGCCAAGAGGTCTCGCAGGTTCTTCACTTCGTCCCATTCAGCTTTTTTTAACTTGAGTTCTCTTGTTCCAGAAGCAGCCACTTTTTCACAGTAAGATTGAAAAACGAGAAGCTGATCAATTATTGCAAATGTTTAACCCCAGCGAGTCACAGCATCCAATGATTGAGTTACCCCATGTGGATCAAGCAGAACACTTCAAATACTTGGGGTTCGTAGTTCGACAACGACTTGTCTAATTTTTGCCAGTAATTTCTTTGCATGTTCTTTGTTCTGTCCACCCCAGATTGCCAACTGAAGAGTGTGAATACCACACCTCATCAGTTGGACTTTTGAGTCATCCTCATGAAGCCATGTAGAGGCAGTATGACAGGGGTGTCCAAACTTTTTTCAAAGAGGGCCAGATTTGAAGAAGTGAACATGCATGAGGGCCGTCCCCGCACTCTCAGCCCAAGGTGGAGGGCCTGCGGGGTCGGAGGCGGGCGGAGAGCGCAGGGCACGCTGGTCTCACGGCGGCCTGGGGGCAGGGCGAACCCGCAGCCGAGCGGGGGAGTGGGGCTGCGGACGTGCCCTACAGGGCAGGCTTTAGGACCGCGGAGGCCATGGGCGGTGGCGGCGTGGCCGGAAGCGGCACGCTGGGCGCGCCAGTTCAAAAGAGCGCCGGGGAGCCAGGAGAGGGGGAGGAAGCGGGGGCCGTATTAAACCGGAACACGGGCCGCAATTGGCCCGCGGGCCGGACTTTGGACATGCCTGCAGTATGAGGCTAGGGTCATTAACCCATTGCACAGCAGCATCCATATTGAGTTCGATTTCATCCATTCCTTTAGTTCCTTCGTCAGGCAAAATAGTTTCAGTTCTGTCCACATCCTTGTTCTCAGAGGTAGAAATGGTTTCATTGTCTTAGTTGAAATTTTTGATGGCACACATCATGTTTGCTGTCAATGCAGATGCTCAGCACTTGCATTTCACTGATCCCAAATTTTTCTAAAATAGCTTTTACTTGACTTTTCATGTAGGAAGAATTGTGACGCCTTTCGGTGTCGATTATGTCCAAGGCTTTTACCACAGCTTTATCTTTTCCTTCTTCGTAGTACTGAGCATTGATTGCAAGGAAATTTCTATTTCCATGGGTTGCCGCATCCATTTTCAGGTAGCACAATTTTTGCTCCAAAGCTTTCGCGACCACACTCAGCTGTGCTGACAACTAAATGACAAACCGCATCATGCCCTGTCGAAACGCCAAGCTGCTGACCCATTTCACCTGCAATTTTTTGGAATCCTTTGTTCTTTAGCCTGGAGGTAGTGAGCGGTGTTGAACTCAAGCACACCATTTCCATCAGCCCTTCACGGAAAGTATTGACATCCATGGTAACCTTTGAGGACTTCAAATATGAGTCAAATTTTGTTTGCTCAATTTTGGGTTTCTTTTTAGATGCAGCGCCGCAAAAAATCTTTTCTCCAGGGCTGTGTCTACACTGCACCCCTTTTCCGGAACAGGGATGCAGATTAGACACATTGGAATAGCAAAATCCGCGGGGGATTTAAATATCCCCTGCGGCATTTGCATTTACATGGCTGCCGCTTTTTTCCGGCTTCGGGATAAGCCGGAGAAAAGCACTGGTCTAGACGTGTTTCTCCGGAAAATAAACCCTTTTCCGGAGGATCTCTTATTCCTACTTGAAAGTAGGAATAAGAAATCCTCCGGAAAAGGCTTTATTTTCCGGAGAATCACGTCTAGACTGGAGCTTTTCCCCAAGCCGGAAAAAAGCGGCAGCCATGTAAATGCAAATCCCGCGGGGGATATTTAAATGCCCTGCGGATTTTGCTATTCCGATGTGCTACATTAGCATCCCTTTTCCGGAAGGGATGCCAGTGTAGACACAGCCCAGGAGTTTTCAAAGAGCCAGATGAATGTCGTTTAGCCACGTCAGCTTTCTGTTTTGCCTCATCTTCCTGGTCCTTTTTTGTAACCAGAGCCACATAGTTTTCAGGATGGTTACGTTTTACATGCCGCCAAAGGTTGAAACTTTTCATGGCACTTATTTCACTTGTCTTGAAGCTACATGGTTTGAGCTCGCCATTCACTTCCTTTTCCACCTTGCACGTTGCCAATTTCTTCTTTGCTTTTCCCGAAAGCCCAAATTTGGGCTTTTCAAATTCAAAAGTAAAGACGTCATTGAGATCCTTTTCCGTAAATTGGCTATCAATCATGGGGGGCAGATTTGATTTTTTTGTTGAAGCCACGGCCAAATCTTCTTGTGCTGCTACCGCATCCAAATGTTTCTTGTTATACAGTAATCTTTGAAAAGCAATGAACAAAAGCATTACATTTTTTGTAATGTACTTGCTTGTGATATCTTAACCACTTAAGGTACTTGGAATTTATTTTGGATTTTCTGGACAAAAATGATCGCATTTTCTTTTTACACAAAATTATTATTAAAGTATATTTTACTATTTTAACATGTTTCTTGCAGTTTTAATGAAGTAAGAAGTATTTTTAATATACATAATTAATATGAATTTGTATTTATAAATTGCAAGTTAGTTTTTCTTATGAAATTTTGCAGTAAAAATATTCGAAATATTTTCCAAGTGTTTAATATCTCAAAAATACTTAATATAGATATATCAATGAAATTTGGTATGTGCTGTAGCGTTAGTATGTGCTATCACTGTGCTACAACATTAATTGTTGGGAAGTAATGAGGCTATATATTACAAGGTTGAAAATAAACACATACTAATCTAACTATCTAACTAATCTACACGAGTACATACTCGCCTAACCTTGGCACAAGGGTGGGAGCAGTCTGCAGCATTGCCAGATGTCTGATAATTATCTGATTCTTTAATAAAACATATCTCCAAAAAACTTTGTAATTTTGTATCTGTACATTAAATCTTAATTTCGGCCAATTTCTGTTGGACAATCTGAAACTTTTTGGCACCTTTAGGACTTTCTTGCTAAAATATCATTCATTTTGGATTGAAACTGAAAAAAAACCCCTGGAGCAGTCAAGATTTTCTGTGCTCCGGCTCTGCTCCAGGTAAAAACCTACAGCTCCACTGCTCTGCTCTCCGGCTCTGCGCTCTGCTCCAAAGCCCTGGATGCATTAACAGGAGTAGGGTGAACAAGACACATAAAGTTATTATTCTGCTCTACTCTGCACTGATTAGGCCTCAGTTGGAGTATTGTGTCCAGTTGTGGGCACCACATTTCAAGAAAGATGTGAAGAATTTGGAGAAGATCCAGAGAAGAGCAAGAAAAACTATTAAAGGTCTAGAAAACACGAGCTATAAGGTAAGGCTGAAGGAATGGGCCTTGTTTAGTTTGGAAAAGAAAAGATAGAGATTCTCTAAGCTGTAGTCGGAAAGAGAGGAGGGGAGAGGGCAAACCATGGGCCAGAGCTGACAAACAACCGCACACAAAGGAATCCAATGCATCAGGGAAAGGCAGACAAATAACCAGTGGCAAATTTTTAAAGTGCTTGTACACAAATGCTAGGAGTCTGACTAATAAGATGGGTGAACTAGAGTACCTCGTATTAAATGAGGAGATAGACATAATAGGCATCACTGAAACCTGGTGAAATGAGGAAAATCTGTGGGACACAATCATACCGGGATATAAAATATATAGAAAGGATAGAGCAGGCCGGGTGGGTGGCGGAGTAGCACTGCATGTGAAAGATAATGTAGAATCAAATGAAATAAAAATATTAAGTGAATCAACATGTTCCATAGAATCGCTATGGATAGAAATTTCATGCTCCAATAATAAGAAATTAGCAGTAGGCATATATTACCGACCACCTGACCAGGACAGCGATACTGACATAGAAATGCTGAGGGAGATTAGAGAGGCTACCAAAATAAAGAACTCTATAATAATGGGAGATTTTAATTACCCCCATATTGACTGGATACGTGTCACCTCAGGAAGAGAAGCGGAGATAAAATTTCTCAATGGCTTAAATGACTGCTTCTTGGAGCAGCTAGTGCAGGAACCCACAAGGGGAGAGGCAATTCTCGATTTAGTCCTGAGTGGAGTGCAGGATCAGGTCCAGGATATAACCGTTACAGGACCGCTTGGGAATAGTGACCATAATTTAATAACATTCAACATTCCTGTGGTGGGAAGAACACCTCAGCAGTCCAGCACCCAGGCATTTAATTTCAAAAAGGGGAATTACGCAAAAATGAGGAGGTTAGTTAAACAGAAATTAAAAGGCACAGTGACTAGAGCCAAATCCCTGAAAGCTGCATGGAAACTTTTTAAAGACACCATAATAGAGGCCCAAATTAAATGTATACCCCAAATTAAAAAACATAGCAAGAGACCTAAAAAAGAGTCATCGTGGCTTAACTACCATGTAAAAGAAGCAGTGAGGGACAAAAAGGTATCTTTTAAGAAGTGGAAGTCCAATCCTAGTGAGATAAATAGAAAGGAACATAAACACTGTCAAATCAAGTGTAAACATGTAATAAGAAAAGCAAAAAAAGATTTTGAGGAACAGCTAGCCAAAAACTCAAAAAGAAATAAAAAAATGTTTTTTAAGTACATTAGACGCAGGAAGCCTGCTAAAAAGCCTGTGGGTCCCCTAGATGATCGAGCTATAAAAGGAGCAATCAAGGACGATAAAGCCATTGCGGAGAAACTAAATGATTTCTTTGCTTCAGTCTTCACGGCTGAGGACGTTGGGGAGATTCCTGAATCTGCACTGTCCTTTGTGGGTGATGAATCTGAGGAACTGTCCCGGATTGAAGTGTCATTAGAGGAGGTTTTGGAACAAATAGAAATACTTAATATTAACAAATCTCCGGGACCGGATGGCAGTCACCCAAGGGTTCTAAAAGAACTTAAATGGGAAATTGCTGAGCTATTATCTGTGGTTTGTAACCTACCCTTTAAATCGGCTTCCATACCTAATGACTGGAAGGTAGCCAACGTGACACCAATATTTAAAAAAGGCTCTAGAGGCGATCCTGGCAATTACAGACCGGTAAGTCTAACTTCAGTACCAGGCAAATTAGTCGAAACACTCCCTCCCCCCAGCCAATTATAAGGCCCAGGGGTGGGGGAGTGCCCAAAGCCTTCTCTGCTGAGCCCCTCCACTGCTCGCAAGACAGAGGAAGAGTAGAGAAAGCTTTGCGTGCTCCCCTGCCCCCAGGCCCTAATTTGCTTGGGGGTGGGGGAGCAGCAGGGCCTCTGCGGGCCGGATCCACCCGCTTGGCGAGCCGAATGCGGCCCGTGGAGGCCCTTTTGCCCACCCCTGAACTAGAGCCAGGAAAACAAACTTTATCTTTTATTGTTTGCTAAGATAAGTAAGGTAATTAAATAATGGTTTTTATATTTCATGATATCTTCTATCCAAAGGTCTCTAAGCACTTTACCAAAATGAGGATATGTCTACACTTGCACCCTCTTTTGAGAGAGGGATGCAAATGAAGACATTCGAAACTGCAAATGAAGCCGGGATTTAAATATCCCGTACTTCATTTGCATATTCACATTATGGCACTATTTCGAAATAGCGCTATTTTGAAATAACAGACGCTGTTCAGACACAGTTATTTCGAGAGAAAACCCTTCTCTCGAAATAACCTTTATTCCTCATACAATGAGGTTTACCAGTTATTTTGAGAGAAGGGTTTTCTCTCAAAATAACCATATCTTAACAGCGTCTGTTATTTCGAAATAGTGCAATAACATGAATATGCAAATGAAGTGCGGGATATTTAAATACCAGCTTCATTTGCAATTTCGAATGTCTTCATTTGCATCCCTCTCTCAAAAGAGGGTGCAAGTGTAGACATACCCTTGGTTAATTAAGCTTAGCAGCACAGTTGTGTCAGTATGGTAGGTCTGACACATCTCATTGGCAGAGCCAGAAATATAAATTTGCTATCTCTTTCTGTAGCTACTGGACCACACACGAGTTTTTACTGTCTAATAATTTATTATAGAGGTGATTTGTAAAGATCTATGAAGTGGAGAGTGGTACTGGTTTGGTGTTGTCAGACAAGTCTTCTGTTTTGATCATTTTTCTGTTACCGTGTGGCTGTGTGCGCCAGTTTTTACTTGTGCTATGCTTTAACTATGTGTGATACTGTTGTCTGTCTTTCTGGCAAATGCTGCCAACTCCATAATTAAGTAAACCACTATGCAGCCATTGTGACTGTTGATTTTAGTTCTTTATTCATTCCCCCGCTGGAACTATAGAACTTACAGTTCCCCAAGAGCTTTCCTGTAAATAACTTCTTCCAGCAATCAAGGAAAAGGTCTGAACCAATATGAGGTGCAGCTTTTTATTTTTTGCTCAGTGGGGCCTGTGTAAAGAAGCAGGCGCAACTATGCCAATCCCAGGGCACAAGTACAACACATTCACCCTTCATAAGTGCTTCACGTCTGCCCGTTGCTATAACAATGTTATTGGGGTTATTTTTCCATTGGATTTTTATATGAAAAAATAATAGCTTGCAGAAATAAATATTACTTTGTGCTGGGCTTTAGTGCTTTACTGCTTACTGGGCTTTGAGCCTGGAAGGATTTAAAAGTCATTGTGCTTTAAGGGAAAGTTGCAAGGAAAAAACAGGAGGGGACGGGCTGTTCCAGCCAGCTGTTGTGATTTGGGCAAAAGCTTACCTGGACCAATCAAAAAAGACTGAGACAGAGAGGTAGCCAGCACTGATCTGGCTATGCCCATGGGATTAGAACAAATTAGAAGCTCAGTTTCAAGGGGTTTATTATTTCCTTTATATTACAACATAAATAAATACAAATAGCTTGATCTTTGTTGTTGCTATCCTCTTCTGTCTTTCGTTAACAGGCATTGTTCATTAGTTTAGACTGATTTCCTTAATACATAAATAGGTTATATGATATGTTCCCATGCAGTTGCTGAAGTCTCAAAGTGACTGGATTTGCAGGAAAAGAATTCATGCACTTTGTGGTATTGGTTTCCAAACTTTGCTTGTCACCCTTCAATATGATACAGTAAAACTCCATGAGTCCGGCATCCAATGCTCCGGGACTCCTGATGGTCCGGCACCATCAGGAACCCGGAAGTGCTGGGGCAGCCGGACAGGTTTCCCCCATTCAGCTGCTGCTGAAACCGACCAGCAGCTGAATCGGGGAAGCCGGGAGCAGAGCAGCTGGGGTGCTGCCAGGTTGGTCTCTTAGCGCTGCCCCTTGGGGCTGCGGGACCAACCCGGAAGCACCCCAGTAGCTCTTGGGAATGCCTGGGGCAGAGCAGCTGGAGTGCTGCCAGGTTAGTCCCGCAGAGCCAAAGGACGGCGCTCTTGGGGACCCCTGGGGCAGAGCTGCTGGGGTGCTGCCGGGTTGGTCCCGCAGCGCCGAGGGGCGGCGCTACAGGACCAACCCAGCAGCATCCCAGCTGCTTTGCCCCAGGCGTCGGGATTCAGCCGCTGCTGAAACTGACCAGCAGCGTCAGTTTCACCAGCAGGCTGAATCCTGACACCTGGGGCAGAGCAGCTGGAGTGCTGCCGGGTTGGTCCCGCAGCGCCAAAGGATGGCGCTGCAGGACCAACCTGGCAGGACCCCAGCTGCTCTGCCCCAGGGGTCCCCGATTCAGCCACTGCTGAAACAGATCAGCGGCTGATTCCAGGAAGCCCCGGGGCAGCGCTACAGGACCAACCGGGCAGTACCCCAGCTGCTCTGTCCCAGGCGTCCCCAAGAGCAGCTGGAGTGCTGCTGGGTTGGTGCTGTAGCGCCGCCCCTCAGCGCTGCGGGACCAACCCGGCAGCACCGCAGCTGCTCTATTGCAGGCATCCCCGATTCAGCTGCTGCTGAAACTGACCAGCAGCGGCTGAATCAGGGACGCCTGGGGCAGAGCCGGACTATCGTAAGGGGGGGCTATGAGGGGCCTGGGGTGGCATCTCCTCCCACCCCACTCCAGACCCCTCATAGCCCCCCCTTCTGATAGTCCGGCATATCTGATAATCCGGCACCCCCTGGGTCCTAAAGGTGCCAGATTATCGGAAGTTTACTGTACCAAGATCCCAAAGACAATGCCATGGCTAATTCATCACAGTTGAATGCTTTGGGGCATTTTATAGTAACACACTTTCCTCTCTTGTTTCAGCCATTACATATGCATCATATCAGGAATAATTGCTATTGCCAGTCATTATGGGAAGCACATGCTAATCAAAATTGCTTGCTCACCAGATATTATCTTTGTATGCCTGCAGATCAGCATTTATATTTCAGTTAATTTCACTACTTTCTGCTTTTAAAGTAAAAGCTAAAAGACGATATGTAAATATACAGAACTTTGTGGCATCAGCAGTTTATAAGTGCAGGATGACAGAAGCATACTGCACCAATATTATCATAGGTCCTCTTTATAAAACTGGGTTACATAATAGACCCACAAGGCTCTATCACAGACCTAAGAAGACTCCAGAATTTCGCTGGAAACTCAGGCGATTACTTATGATGTAAGCTGTTTGGGGCAGTGACAGTCCTTTTGTTCACTGTACGGCACCAAGTGCAATGGGATCTTATCCATGACTAGGGTGGTACAGCAATACAAATAAGTAACAGTAATAATAATATTTTGACATTTATTTCTAGCTCTTCAGCAGGAAGCATTGACTCTCAAGCATTTGACTACTTCTGATGGTGATTCTTTAAGTCAGCCATCTCTGTGAGAGGCATTGATCTTTCCACTGGATGACCATGTTTTTCGGGGGTACTTTTTTCTCCTGGGTGGAGAAAGGGTTGTCAGGAGAGCTAGTAGGAGAGGGGCTGTTAAAGAGGTAGTTTCCAGGAAACCTCATCAGTACAGCTGGCTTCCAGGAGGCTGTCTGATTAGCCAGTGGCTTGCTGACTGGTCAAGGCTCATGTGACTTCTTCTGTGTTACCTTTTTTTCGGCTGTTCCTACATTGTGCCAGCCTTGCCTCTGTCCTTCCCCTGCCTTGAATCCCCTTTGCCTGCCACTCTGCTTGTGCTGGTTACTAAATCCACCTTGACTCTCAGCTCTGGTATCTAGCTCCTGATTTCCAGCTTGACTCTTGGCTTCTGGCAGCTGATTCCAACTCTGACCCCAGCCCTTAGTTTCTGGCATGTGCACCATCTGGTAGGCTTGATGCTTACTCTGAGCACTAAGCTAGACAGCCCACATTCCAGCTACTTAGCTGGGTCCAGAAAACGACTGGGGAGTTGAGCAGACTCTGGAATGAGGAGCTTAGTAGTACTCCAGTTTCACTATAACTCTGAAAGTCCTATGACCCCACTTCCATGATTCCTCTTCTTCGAGGCTGCTCATTCACCAACCTTGGTAGGGATTCAGGCAGTGATTACTTTGGAATCTGGCTATAGTCATTTCACATCTTGTGTACTGGCTGAGCGCTAAACATGTGGGTTGACTTGTTGTGTTAGTTCTGTGGTTGATGCTGCTAGTAGATTCAGAGGAAGAAAGTGAATGAGCAGATAACCCACAACCATATTCTTTATACCAGATACACAAGAAGCTTCAAAGAGCCAGTGAAAGGAAAAGTTCAGAGTAAAATTCTAGCAACACTGTGCAAAACAGAGACTGTACAGAAAATCGCTCATCGGAGAAGAAACACACTTCTTGTGTATTGGGTACCAGAGTGCAATTAAGTTCCACAGCCTATTTGCTACTCCCCAGTTCTGGGCTGTCTGGCCTCCATGTGAGTTAGAGCAACACCTCAGCTGCTCTAATTAACACTAGTTGCATAAGGTCTTAAAGAAATTTTTTTATCAATGGAGGAGAGATGTGGTGATGCTCTGCACAGTCATGTGCTCTGGCTGCCCCATCACATGCCACAAGTCCCCTGACGTGCCCCTGCATAATTTGCCAGTCAAGGAGCTCCAGAACATAGACTCATAGACTTTAAGGTCAGAAGGGACCATTATGATCATTTAGTCTGACCCCCTGCACAGTGCAGGCCACAGAATCTCACCTACCCCCCTCCTAGAATAATCCTCTCACCTATATCTCAGATATTGAAGCCTTCGAATAGTTTGAAGACCCCAAGATGCAGAGAATCCTCCAGCTGTGATCTGTACCCCATGCTACAGAGGAAGGCGAAAAATCTCCAGGGACTCTGCTAATCTACCCTGGAGGAAAATTCCTTCCCGACCCCAAAAATGGCGATCAGCTAAACCCTGAGCATGTGGGCAAGACTCAGACACCCAGAAAGTTCTCTATAGTAACTCCTATCATCCCTCCGTTGACCTATTTACCACTGATAATGAATGGTCAATTAGTTACCAAGATTATGTTATCTCATCAAACCATCCCCTTCATAAACCCATCTAGTTTAATCTTGAAGCCAGATAGATCTTTTGCCCCCACTACTAAAGAACAAGCCACTTTACATCACATGAGCAGTACTATGTGACTATAGCAGGCTCGAGAATTTGACCCATCATACATATAAAGAAAATTAATAGTTCGAGGTATACCATAGAGCAGGGGTTCTCAAACTTTGTGATACCAGGACCCCCCTCTAAGTTGCTCGGGACCCCCCGGGACCCACAGTTTGAGAAACACGGCCATACAGAATGTTAGTTGAGCCTCTGAGTGAGTGCTAAGAAAATTCTTTCTGCAGCAATGATGTTGTCACTGACTGTGCTTGTCCTCAGACCAAAACTATTTTGTGTGGAATGTTTGCACCTTACTTTCTAAGAAGACTTATCTCAGGAATGAAGAATCAGTCCTCTTCAGTAGCCAAAAATTAAATTGATTTTTAATGTGACTCACAAGAGAGGAGCACCTGAATTTTTGTTCGTGTGCCTAAAGGGCATAAAATACTGGGACTGGCTACCGCTGGCAAAATGCTTGAGTCTAATCATATATCAGGAAAGAATACTGTTGAGTGTGCTGTGTATAATGTTGGCATGAAGCATGCTTCTTTGTTGGATTGGATGGCCATCTCATGTACGCCACAACAATTCCAAGTTTACCAGAGAATACAATAGTAGAACTGCATTTGATATGGAAGACTGTGCTATAGACCTGTGCACCTGGTTCAACTAGAGCTCACGGGAATGGAATACTTCAGTAATTATGCATCTTCTGTGATTCATAATGCAACATAAATAAATAGATCTAGAAGCACATCAGTGCTAGCTGGCTAAACAGAACAAGTTATTAAGAGGGCTCCCCTTTCAAGGTCTCCTTCCTTTGTGATAACAAGATTGTTTCAAATGCCTCAGGAAATCCTCCCAAACTCTGATAACATCCATCCGCTGTTCTTCAGGCAATCTTTCCAGTCCCTACAACTTCTGCCAAGTTTCTACACAGGAGCAAGCCTTGCCTTTTTCTTGTGAACAAAGAGATTGCTGTCAGTGAAACAAACTGTGTCAGAATTTTTCAAAGATGATACAGCTATGCTACTTGCAGGTTGTTGATGATTGTGTTCTATTTGTGGAGATAATACATAGAGAGAGGTTCAGGAAAGCTCTTAGTGAAAGTGATGTTGCTGAAGGAGAGAGCCCTAAGTAGTGTTAGAAGCAACCAGAATGCTATTATAGGAGCAACCAGAATGCTATTATAGGATGGCAGCCTCTGTGTTCTTGATATTGGTAATTATACTGGTTTCTTTTTGTTCCAAAATATATTTACTTGCTGGAATGGCAGGAGTGTAAATTAAATATGGATTAATAAATTGAATTCTCTACAACAATGTTTCTCAACCTTTTTTTATAAAGTACCCTTTTAAAAAAAATTATAAGCACCCTCAGCACCTGCAGATTTAAGACACACACATTTATTTTCTACCATTGCCACACATTTGTTTAAACAACTTTATGGTAGCCAGGTGGGCAATGAAATTTTTGGGTGTAAAAAGTACAAAAATAATGAAACTTAAAACAAAAATTTAGTTTTCTCCAACTTCCAGTTGTGTTCATGTACCCCCTAGACTTCTCTCGAGTACCCCTAACGGTACTCATATCACTGGTTGAGAAACACTGCTCTACAATATACAGGCAGTCCCCGGGTTACGTACAAGATAGGGACTATAGGTTTGTTCTTCAGTTGAATTTGTATGTAAGTCGGAACTGGCTCCAGATTCAGCCGCTGCTGAAACTGATCAGCAGCTGACTACAGGAAGCCCTAGGCAGAGTTGCTCTGCCCCCGGCTTCCTGGAATCAGCCGCTGATCGGTTTCAACAGCGGCTGAATCTGGACTCCTGGGACAGAACAGCTGGGGCACTGCCGGGTAGGTCCCCACAGGACCAACCCAGCAGCACCCCAGCTGCTCTACCCCAGGCGTCCCGCAACAAAAGCCTGGTCTGCTGGGAGGGGGGGGCGCACTAGCTGCGCCCCCTCCTCCCCAGCAGACCAGGGAGACCCGAGCAAAGCTGCGGAGGCGCAGAGGTCCCGCCGCCTCTGCGGCTTTGCTCCTGTCTCCCTGCTGTGCTGGGGGAGTCCCCGGAGGATGTGGTGGCGGGATCGCTGCGCTCTGGGCGGTCCCGCCACCCGCGAGCTCCGGGGCGAGAAAAGCCCCGTTCGTAAGTGCGGATCCGACATAAGTCGGCTCCGCGTAAGTCGGGGACTGCCTGTACTGTGTGTAGGGGGTGTCTTTTGGATGAAACCTGAAAAATACAGAGGTGGTATGTGTGTGGAGATGGAAGATCCCAGTGCACTTTGCCTAAGTGTAAGTGTTTTCTCAGGATTCCTTCCACCACAATGTTCTCTTCCTGGTCTTCTTTTGCAGAGTAATGTGTGCTTGTGGATTATCTGTAGTTACCTCAGAGTTATATTTGCTTCAGCAATGCTGTTGGTTGACAAAGCACTTTGGGATTCTTTGGAACTAAAACACTATAAATATAAAAGATTACATTATCATCCCATCTCATTATTATATGAGCCTTTCTCAGTTCATTAAATTTGTTTGACTAGACCCAGCATTTATATTTAATAATCTGCAAATTTAGAGATAGATATATAAATTCATAGTTATGGATATAACTATGCCATTCATCAGAGTCCATCTTTATCAATGGTTAGTATAAGGCGGTGGAGAAATTACAGTTTAATTCAACTTTCATAAACTTCAGTGGATGCTGATTTTTTTCTTTTCAAAATTAAGGCTAGATAGCCCATCATTCTCATCTTCTGTTGCTCTAGTTGGGTTTGTGGCACAAACTGAACATTACTGGAAGCTTGGGGGGTTTATGTGTTAATTGAGAATAACCGTAGGGTATATGACTAGAGTTGTTAGGTTGATAGGTGATGGATTTTATTGAAGCAATAAAATATAGAAAACCATTAAGGGAAAACCGCTTACTACAGCCATGTAGCTCAGTGTGATTTATCGTTTTATAACTTCAGGCAGATTTAAAATATTTTCACCAGCTTCAGTATATGTTGTTAGATAAATCTATAGTTGGCTTGTACCTACAGCAGAATTGACTTTCTTTGCAGTGATTGTGAACTACAGCAGTGATGTACAAATAAAGATATTTTCTGCTCCTAATATTTTAACTTCATTTCAAGAATAGCCAGCTTTAAGGGTTTACTCTTCACATAGTGCACAGGAACTTTCACAGATGAGGCCTGTTAACTGTCATGGAAGTTGCATATGTAAATAGCCAATACAGGATTCCTTAAATGTGAAGTTTATGGGATAAACTTTGTGCTGCATGTGTGGTAAATAGGGGACAAGCAGAGATCCACACGTTGGTGCATAGTCTTGATATTTTGTTCTCTCAACAAAATTCCCCTATTAAATTGCTAATAGTTCCCTATATCTAAGGAGAGCAATATATTAGAGTAAAGATCTGATAAATGTCACCCTGACATGGCTGAAAGCAATAGAGTTTCCACTTCAGCTTTGTTATTTCCTCAAATCATGGAGTACCCTGTGCTACTCCATCTAAACTCGTATTTGTAAAATGCCACAGTGGGATGGTGATTCCATCACAGTGCTGCTGTGTCATGATAATAAGGCATAGGAAATGTACTTGAGAGCCTCTTGGTGGAAGGTGAGCACCTGAATCTCTTGTGCCTCTTTGTAAATCTTGGGTAAAGTATCCTGTAATTTAGGCTGGCAGACTACAAAACAGCCCAGAGAATGTCAGATTTCTTTCGCTCATTTTGAGGCAGGTGGCAACTAAATCATGTCCTTCCAGGTGAAAAGAATTCTGTAAATAATAAGGGACTGTTTCCTTATGTTATAGAACTACTACTGTTGTTGTTAATGTAATGGTAATAATGTCCATATTCTGGTTATAACCTGTAGCACTTATGCTTCAGGCATGTCTGCAGGGATGGACCCTTATGTCTGCATGTTGACTTCAGTCAGATGGTGACCCCATGTAGACACAAGAATTTGCCTACATGGATTGCATTATGGGATTGAGGCCTGTATGGTTCAGCACATGATTTTCTTCCCACGTGGATCTCATTCCAGGATCAGCGGCTCTATTCTCAAAATGTCTGTTTCTCCATATCTATTACAATACTTTCAGAGTTCACAAACATTGCAATCAGAATAGTCTCTGCTTGGGAGATACCCAAATATTAACGACTGTGTTATCCGCGTGCACATCAGTGTTCCCTCCGCACTTCAATGAGTTAATCCTGGGCAGTGTGGTGATACAGTTCTATTTAAAACCACAGCCTAATTTCTTTGTGAGATGGCACATTAAGATAACATTTTCAGGCCTATTTTTAAATGAGAGAGGGAGGCAGACACAAGTGCAGGGTGTGCTGTGGTCTGTCACAATTAGTTTTTTTTTCTCAGGGGATCACAGGGGCTGCTCCTTCTATTAGCCTGTGACGATGAGGGAAGAGCCGTTGGTCAATGCTCTGAAATACATTTTCTATCTCTCTTCCCCTCCACCCTCTTCCCCCATGAAATAAACCATCCATGCTGGCGGGCAGGCAGCACCACTTACAGGATGGTACGTGCATATTGAACTGTGTGGGGCAGGACTGTGCCCTCCCATAGCTCCCTGCTCAGCCTTATTGATCATCAGGAGAGTCCTTTTATTAAATAGCAATAGCACAAAATAGCTAATAGCTCTTGTTATTGAAAATTAAAAATCTGCTGGTGTTTAGTATGGATTAATAAAGATGAAAAGTGCTATATAAATGCATCAGCAGCATGATCATGGTTATTATCCCTGGGGTGTCACTGGCTCATGCTGAGTAGAAAGTCACTAGTATTGGGTAGGGGCTTTTACTTGCTGTATTAATGTCCTTTTATATTTTTAAGCCATTACAAAGTATATATTTGCTTAGCTCAAAAGTATAGTGAAATGATAGATACCCTCCTCACATATTGTTGATTTAAATAGATCACTGTGTAAAGATAAGCTTCAGTTTGATTTTGCAGTATTATTGTAAGCACAGATTTAAGGCGACACCCCGGCAAGAGAAAGGGATTTTTGAACGGACTTATCATTGACGTTAAAGGGAGTTTTACCACTAACATCAATGGGGAAGTGCCAAGCACATTAGAAAATTTCATCTTGAGGATGCTATAGCACCTGTCTTAATTTCTGCTGAAGCCAAGATAAATGAGACATTTTTCAATATTCATTTTATTCAGCTATGAAGCAATATATTATGGAACCAAACTTAGTAGCTCCATAATTTAAGGGGCATTTTTGATCTTGCATCTTGCTTTAACTTCTAGCCTGAAAGCTTAAATGTTTCATGAAATAATTTGAGATTCCTGATACAAAACATTTTAGTTTTGGGTCAGAAAAATTGTGGGTTACATTTTTTGACAATTGTTTTTGCCTCCCCATAACTCTAAAATCACTTGGCTGAAAGACTGCGGAATTGTTAACCAGTGTGAGAGAAATTTCATGGGTTGATTTTGAGATTTTTAAGTATGTAATTTGGCAACACTGATTTTTTTAAGAACATTATGGATACTGAAGACTCCATAAACCCTATACTGTAATCCCTCAACCTCTTTCCTGCCCCTTTTGTCCCATTGGCTACAGCAGAGCCCTTTTACACTGCAGTGGAGTTCTATAAATTTCCAGCTGCACTCAGTAGCCATTGACCTCATGAACTAGCCAACAGGCCATAGGCATGCAAGAGATCTGAAGGCCTATGTATATCGTACTCATTCAGGGTATGTCTACACTGCGTAGCTATTTCGGGATACCTTCAGTATCCCGAAATAGCTATCCGGCATCTTAACAAGCTGCCTGTTATTTTGAAAGATTTTTTAAATAACAGGAGCACTATTTCAGCATCCCTGTAACCCTCGTTCCACGAAGGTTAAGGGATGTCTTGAAATAGCATGTTATTTCAAAATTTGGTGCTGTGTAGATGCACCAAATTTCAAAGTACAGGCAGTCCCCGGGTTACGTACAAGATAGGGACTGTAGGTTCGTTCTTAAGTTGAATCTGTATGTAAGTCGGAACTGGCGTCCAGATTCAGCCGCTGCTGAAACTGATCAGTTTCAACAGCGGCTGAATCTGGACGCCAGTTCTGACTTACATACAGATTCAACTTAAGAACCCCAGGCATCCCCAAGTCAGCTGCTGCTGAAACTGATCAGCGGGCTGAATCAGGACTCCTGGGGCAGAGCAGCTGGGGTGCTGCCGGGTTGGTCCAGTAGCGCCAAGGAGCGGTGCTGCGGGACCAACCGGCAGCGCCCCACCTGCTCTACCACAGGCCACTAGCTGCGCCCCCCCCCCCCAGTAGACCAGGGACACGGGGAGCAAAGCCGCAACGGCGGCAGGGTGCCGCGCCTCTGAGGCTTTGCTTTGGCAAAGCCTCAGAGGCGCGGGACCCCTCCGCCTCCCGGCTTTGCTCCAGGTGTCCCTGGTCTGCTGGAGACGGTCCCCAGCAGACCAGAGGCACCAGGAGCAAAGCGGCAGCCGCTGCGGCTTTGCTCCTGGTGCCCTGGTCTGCTGGGGACCCTCTCCAGCAGACCAGGGGCACCCGGAGCATCTTTTCTCGCCCCGGAGGTCGAGGTGGTGGGACCGCTGCGCTCTGGGCGGTCCCGCTGCCTGCGAGCTCCGGGGCGAGAAAGCCCCATTCGTAAGTGCGGATCCGACATAAGTTGGATCCACGTAACTCGGGGACTGCCTGTAAGCTATTTCAAAATAGAATCAAAATAAGATACACAATTTGAATAGCGCAATTGCGTATCTTATTTTGAGTTCAGGTTGCTGTGTAGACACATTGACAGTCCAGTTCCTTTTTTTTAAAAGGTTTGTGAGTTACTCTTTGGAGCCATGGTAACAATGCCAATGTTAAGCTTGTAAACAGTTCCCATTCTAGGCCTTACTGTGAACCACCTCTTATTTTTGCCAAATAGTTCATTTCTGTCTGAAATTTTGCTTATTTATGCCAGTGGAGCACTTTTGGGAAAGTTTGGTGTTATTCAGACAAGCCAGATTATGGGACCTTAAAAAGTTAATGGTTTACTCCTATGAAGTTTGTAGGGGGAGGTGTGTGTATGTATATGCATTAAGGGCCTGATTTAGAATTAGCTCCACTTAAGTCAGTGAACCAAAACCACTGTTGCTCTACTGTGAGAGGAGAATTAGGCACATATGTACACATACACCACAACTATGTATACTTATAAAGTTCAAACATGTAAAAACACTAGTATAAAAAATGTGTTGGCCTATTTTTTAAATATATTTATCCCAATGAATACTAGCACTTAGATGTTGTTTTCCTTTTTTAGATGCACTAATTCTTTAATTATATTATATTAAAAGACCAGTTCTTAGGTTTTGTGTTTACTAATGTACAGGTTCTCTTATTTCTAATCTGGCTCTCTCATTTTTATAAGTTAAACTGTTCTTCTGTCTTTTCTATATTCGTGGCTTTTTTTAACACGTGAATAGTGTTTTACCATGGGAAATGATACAGAAAGAAAAAAATTTCTCTGAATAGGATGTTTTGTCAAAGTTTTCCAGGAAGTGTCAGGGCTTGGAGAAGGGATTGTATAGATTCAATCCAGACTTCCCCCCTTCTTATATTTTTAGTGTTTATATAAAAACCTTATTGATATAAATAGTAAATTCACAGATCATCTAAGCCAGGATTCAGTTTTGGAATATGATAATAACAAATGAAGTTGGTACTGTCTTATTAGAGGACTTATTAGAGTTGTGATTTACAATAAAGGTAATTATCTAGTTAAAAGCCAGAAAAGCTTGATTGGAGGATGAGGGAGGGAGAATTTGAAAGTGAATCTCAAAAAAATATGAGCTATCTTTATTCAGTTTGAAAAACATAACTTCACATACAATAAGAACAGCAACAGTGAATGTCCCAAAAGCTTTATGAAATTCAGAAAATAGAATTTGAAAGGAAATCACAAGAAATGTTGCATCTTTGTTTTTTTGCAATTATTTAAAGAAGATCTAGCATCCTTGAAATCACAAAAGATTTAAAAAAAATCTGGGCTACAGTCACAGAAAGCTTAGCCAGGAAAAAACCTGAAACCCTCATGCCCAAAAACTAAAATTCTGATTGCAAATCAAGTGTTCTTTTATGTGTCTGAGTAGACTTTGAAAAACAGGAAAGCCATGCTTTAAAAAAATTACAGTATTTGAGATGGTCTTTGCAACTTCAGGATACTCTCATCATCCTATCATTATCAGTCAGTAAACAATCAGATTCTAGAAAGTTGCAGTCTAAAGATACAGAATGGAATCATGAAAAATTTGAGAATGTTAGAAGGCATTTCAATTTCCTGACCACATTTCATTTCTAAGACAAAAAGAATTGATTAAATGAGTGAGCTCCTTAATATGAATCTAAATTTCAGGATTTAATATTATTGTTGTTTCTCTGTTGTAATGAGTTGAGGAAGTTATTTTTAATAAAGACCTCCAGAAAGAGGGTTTTATACTTTCCCCTGATCTTACAAAACCTTTTACCAGACAGGTTTTTTGTTTTAGTCTCTTTTCTACATTGTCCAGTACTCCAGTTTTATGATCCGTTCAGTTTGGTTTAAACTCGGATAAATCGGAGTTTGACTTGGGAGCACATGTTGCTAAGAAGGACTGCATCATGTGGGATGTCTAAAATATTTTCAGAGAAAACAGGTCAGGCCATTGTTTTCTTCTGCTGAATGATCAGCAGTGCAGACTATTATAACTAGGGCTGTGTCCAGACTCCATGCCTCCGTCGACGGAGGCATGTAGATTAGCCAGATCGGAAGAGGGAAATGAAGCCGCGATTAAAATAATCGCGGCTTCATTTAAATTTAAATGGCTGCCCCGATCTGCCGATCAGCTGTTTGTCGGCAGATCGGGAGAGTCTGGACGCGATGCCCCGACAAAGAAGCCTTTCTTCATCGACACAGGTAAGCCTCGTGAAACCAGGTTTACCTGTGTCGATGAAGAAAGGCTTCTTTGTCGGGGCATCGCGTCCAGACTCTCCCGATCTGCCGACAAACAGCTGATCGGCAGATCGGGGCAGCTATTTAAATTTAAATGAAGCGCGATTATTTTAATCGCGGCTTCATTTCCCTCTTCCGATCTGGCTAATCTACATGCCTCCGTCGACGGAGGCATGGAGTCTGGACACAGCCTAGTAGGTTTGAGGAGGGTAAGGACAGACTGGAGCAACAGGTCAGGTCCCTTGTAACATCCTTCTTTATGACATTTGAAATGGTACATGGCTTTTGGGAAACTAGCTTTATACACAAACACATCTCCCCATATGCTGCAATCTATTGATGTATCTTGAGAATATTATTACTATTATTATTTATTTATTGTATTCACAAACTGCAGCATTGAAATTAGTTTCCTTGTAGCACACAGACATAAAGAATGTTATATATCTTCATTTTTATACACTAATAATCATATAGCTGCTGCCTGAAGTAGAACCAGTCATTGCTGACAGGGACTGGAGAGAATATTTTAGAGTCTGGAAATATGGTTTCAAAAAAGGAGAGAGGATTAAATCCATCTTCCCTCACAGCCCTGATATTATCCTTGAGGACAAGTTGATACAGCCGCAAAAGGAACCAGCATGTTAGGACTCCAGGAGGCTGCATGCTAATTCTCAGTTGGGCCACTTCTTCACTTCACTGTTCACTGAGGTTCACCATCCCATCGGAAAAGGTAGAAATGAGAAGTCTCACCAAGTAAACTGTCTCTCAAAGCATTACACCAATTCAGATGTCCATTTCTCTCACGCTGTATGTGGAGTAGTAGTTTCATGTGTTGTTTTGCCATCTAACCTGGCAATGAGCTCAAGGTGACATCAGCCCAGTAAAGGCCAGTTTCAAGGAATACATCCCAATTCAGCAGGGCAAGCATATTCTTAACCATAACAATGTGTTTCTGTGCTACCCAAAATATGGATTATTTATTTTTATTCATTTATTTTTTTTTTCTCTCCCTCTCCCTGCTCCCTCCCCCCGCCCCTTATTTATTCTTGAATCTCGACTTCTACTACTCCTGTCATCTGAAGAAGTGGGTTGTTCCCACAAAAGTACCATCTACATGTTTTGTTAGTCTTTAAGGTGCTACTAGTCTATTTGTTGTTTTTTTAGTTTTTCCACAATAAGGATGAATTTAAGCATTTGCTAAATGGCTTTCTGAATAAGCTGAAAAGATTAAAGCTGGAATAGTTCAGAGAAGGGGATCCTAAGATGATGGACTCATACCAATGTCACTGGTAGAAGCAGTCAGCAACACAGAGGAGTCAGGCCTGGGGACTGCTGGATGAGCAGAAAGTTCTTGAGAGGAAGAGGTGTATTCCCTAAGACGATGATAAATCTTAGGAATTATGCTGTTGTAGCACTGAACAAAATTAATAAAATATGTTTTGTGCATTTAAAACATGCCCATTTCCATGCTGAGGAATACAATTTAGCTCAGAATCCTGTTGCCATCTCTGCTTTATAAACACAGAAGTTTCAGCAATAGCTATTTCATTAAAAGTTTTGTTTGATTTATTTATAGAGGACACAAGTATATGAAATGTCAACAAGAACTTGACCCTATGCCAAAGTTGTTTTTAACACAACTGCAGCCATCCCTATAGATGACTGATAAAACATTAGTTGTGCAAGTAAATCAACTTTCAGCTTCAGTAGCAGCCTACTGGTATTACTGCCTGTCTCATTCACTCATGTCCAGTCCTGTGAGAAAGTGAGTAAGTTTACTCCAGGGAAATCATGAATAGAGGGTGTTCAGCATTTTGCCGAATCAGTATCTGAGAAATCTGTTGGCATCAGACTGCCTTTCTCCTTTTTAAACTGAATTACCACCTTTCCTCCCGGTGTCTAAATGCAGGTTTCAGAGAGAAATGGGAAAGTGAATAAAAGCAAAAGTGAGAAAATAAGGTAGAAAACAGGAGAAAGAAGCGCTGAATAGTGGTACGAAGAAGAGTACCAAAGAAGAGATGAACTAGAAATTGAAGTTCAGATTCAATGCCCACTGGAAAGACTGCATGGACTTCAATAGGCCTTGAGTAAACCCTTGTGGAATATTATTGTGCAAGGTATTGAGCATCTTCATCTCTCGTTCACTTCAGTGGGAGTTGAGGATGCTTAGGACAATTCTTCACATAACTCATGAAGTCTAGGCCACAGGCAGACCCACTGGGATGGGGGAAAGCAGGGCAAAGGGAACACTTGTCCCCCGGACCGTTTAAATCACCACTGGAGCACTGCACTGCATGCTCTGGGTAGCGCTAAGAGCTGGGATGGGGCACTCCCTTGTTCCAGGTGGCACTGAGGACTGGCTACCCTGCCCCTCCTGCCTCTTAGGCCCCTCCCCTTCCAGGAGCACACCTTTCCCAGGGGCCTGTGGAGACTGTCTGTTCCCCTGGCCGTAGGCTGTTGAAGAGTTTTGTGGGCATTGTACTGAAATGTATCACTTAGGATGAAACTGCAGGAGAAGTTAGATGAACTGGGAAGCTCAGATCCAGCCACTTACCCATGGCAAGAGCTACAATGCATTCCCCTAGTGACCACAACTCCATCTGTGCCATTTACATAAAGAACCGGGGGCTGTGGCTTGCCTCCATTTCACACTCGGTGTCCTTGTCCGAGATGCTTTTGATGTGGGTGATTCTTCATGTACAACTGTCTTTTGCCACAAGCTTCCTGTTGCCTTTAATAATAATAATAATAATTAATAATAAAAGACTGGGCTGGATTCCTGAGAGCAATAGGGTGGTTTATAAAATTGTAACACCTAAAAGGTGTTCCTGTAAAAGAAAAATATCAAAAGAGAGCGCTTTTGGAAGCTACTGGACTGATGTATCTCTGTAGACTGAGGTAAGCTCTACCACTTCCTGTCACTGCCACTGCTTCACCACTCCATTACTTATCGGCTTTTCTAAAGGAAAGAAGAGGAGACTCCCTATGGATGGAATCTCAGTTTAATAATAGGGACTTTCATTAGCACTAAATGGGAGTTCCATCGTCAAGGCCTCACACATTAAGTTGAGAATATTTTACATTCTAGCAGTTTTAGTTACAACTTTTGCATGATTACTTGATTGTCTATGCAGATAGATGACCATTTTGAAATTCCATTTGTTTCATATGTACAGGATCTTTTTTGAGGACCATTTGAATAATTTTGTTTTAAGTTTAAATTGAAAGCGTGGTACTGAAAGCTTGACCCTGACATGTTTCCACTATAGGGAAGATGGAATAAGAGGCATGCACTGTACTATCTTTCCTGCTTCTCTAATAGGAGTGTTTGGTCATGAGTAATGGTCAGTTTATCAGGGAATCAGAAAATATTCAAGAGTGGTTGAGAGACCTGGAAATTATTTCAAGAAAGCTCTAAATAAGGTTCTTATAATTTTCCCTTTTGATATATATGAATGACCTGACTTGCTTCTCTGAGAGCTGAGTATTCACAGCATATAAAACTCTTTATTTTGTCCCACAATCTGGAATTGAACATAATAATCAACCGTATTTAAAACAAAACAAAAAAAAACCAGACTTCACTTCTTTGTGAACATTATTAGCTACTGCTCCAATATCTGCAGCTAGACCAGATGGCTAATGTCATTTCCAGCAACAGTTCTCCACCCTCCGAGGCCCCACATCTGGGACCCACCTGCACAGACTCCTTACTCTTGAACAGCAATTAAATGAGTTGGGGAGGGGAATATACATAATTGGATCCCCACTAAATATCATAGCCCCCTTAAGGAAAGTAGGTATCATCTTGCTTACTTAGAATACTATTGACTGTTGAGAAGCTGTAATCACTCCATTTGAATCTATACACTGGGTGCTTTCAGTGACAGAGAAGAACAAGTAGAAGTGGAGAACAGGAATTACTTAAAAGATCCACCACTGCAAATCAGAACTGATTTTTTTCACAATCTTAGCAGGGATATGAATCCCATTTGTGAAGCTGGGGCAACATCAAATTAGTTATGAAAATAATACATCAATACGAAATGGCAACCAGCATCCTCTGCTGCTTTTGTATATGCCCAGTGTGGAAACTTTCCTAAATGTAATCCCTGTTGTCCTGTTTTCTAGCTGATGTAAGATCTCAGGCATCCTCTTAGTAATAGAAGCAAAAAAATAGAAAATACTGCATAGAAAAACTTCTGTACATTTTACAGTACTTGGAAATATTTACAGTATTTTCTGTTTGGCATAATCAGAAGGTCTAACCCTAAATGATTAATGCTGCCATAATTTAACTCCCACAAGTACTTTAAAGTCTGTTGTTTTCCACTACTAAGTATCTGTTATTTCACTGTTACTGGTGTGCAAATACAACTTTGAAACATTCATATGGCAGAGGAATAATGAATCAGGTTAAACCTCTTTCATTTTCCAAAAGCTGAACCCTTATGTTTTGCCGATTGGTATAGTTTTTTTTCTTTTGATTTTTGAGGAACTTGCATCCTTAAAACTGTCCAGCTGTCATTTTACTGAATGCAAGATAAGGTATGCTTTGTAGTCTGGAAAATCAATATGTTGGGAAATTGAAAAAATACTATTGGAAGTATAGAGGAAAACATATCGATGCATTGATTTAAATAACGACTCCCTTTTTCCAAAATGGGCACCGTATATTGAGTGGGTAACATTTCCTATATATATTTAAATTAAAAATAAGCATTACTTATACACTTAGGGTACATCTAGATTACCCTAAGTGTATTTCATGAGGCATAAGGGAGCAGTCGACAAAGGCATTCCCTGTTGACTGATCCACGTCTTGACTCGCGCACTGTGCCGACGATCAACTGAGCCGGCACAGTGTGGCGGCCATTTTTATTTTAATGAAGCCGGGGATATTTAAATCCCTGCTTCATTGACTATGTCGGGTAGCCTATTTTACATGCCTCTGTCGGCAGAGGCATGTAATCTAGACGTACCCTAAGATAGATGCTTTTGCTGAAGAAGTCAGATACAAGGACTTTCCCAAAGACTGGATGTGTTCAGTTGTGGAGTCTTATTCCAATCCTATTTCTTTCCTCCTTTCTCTTCTGCAAGGCATCAGTGATGCTACACAAACAAGATTTCTATATAATTCACTCAGAAAACTATAATGTATGTTTTTTACAGATCTGTTTATCTACTGTGGACTGTAGACGCAATATAGGTTCAATCTCCCTGGTCCAGCACCCTCGGGACCTGACTGGTCCCGGACCAGGGAATTTGCTGGACTGGGGAGGTCAATGCGCCAGGGGCTCTACTTTTCCTTCTTGGCCACCCCAGGCTCTGCTCTCTCCATCTGGGGAAGAAGGGAGGGTCTGCTTCCTCCCCGCCCCCGCTGCCTTGTTGCCACCTGGGGGTCCGCTTTTGCCCAGTGGCTCTGATGCCACCAGTGTTGGAGGGGGGCTCTGCGCTCCCCTATCTGCTCTTGCTGTCACCTGGGGCTCCTCACTCCTTCCAATAGCTCTGCTGTCACCCAGGGCTCCACTCTCTTGACCCCCTAGACTGGCAATGCTCTTGGCCTGCCTGGGTCATCCTGATGATGCTGGACCAGGGGTGTTGCTAGACTTGAGAAGTCTGTGTTTACCTGAGCTCTCCTGTTTCAACATGCATATGGGAACAGAGAAAGGTCAAATTCTTGCTGGCTTTTGTTCCTATGTGCTTAATAGAAAATCTGCAAGCGGAAGAGGATGAAGGTTAGAAGTCTGTTATTGTTACTCTAGTTCTAGCTCCCCAGCAGCATACAATAAAGCCCCTGCCAGTCCACAAAACTGCCACAGCAAGAGTCCTGGAAGGGCTGTTTCACAAATATGCTGCTTCCATTCTGTGGCCTAGTGATGAAAATTAGGTGCCCCATGGGCAGAGTTCTCTCCAAGCTGTGTGGCAGCACATCTTCACAGCCGATTAATCAGCCCCACCCAGTCAGGCTCAGGGCTCCATGCAGGGAGCTCACTGACTGGGTGAAACTGATTAATCGCCTGTGAAGCTGTGCTGTCACGCAGCTTAGAGGGAACTCTACCCCTGGGCAGCTTTCTTGCGCAGCACAGGAAAGGAGGGGCTAAAACTCTACTGATCAGAATATAAGTACACAGCAAGAGTGCTGTTTTTGTAGCAGCTGGATCTTTTGGATCCAGATTCACCATAACCAAGAATAACGCATTCAGTTTGCTTTCTGATGTTTTCATGCAGTGTCATTTTAGCTGTCCTACGTGATGAGGCTTCTGCCATGTCCCTTGGCAGTCTGTTCATTAGTCTACATTCATACACGTAGTATTCAAAATATCTTTGAAGCCCTTGAGGTGATTTCAAGTTAGGCCTCCTTGTGTCCAGATGGCTGATATCAGCGCACCTCTTTCCTGTTGTCTTTGCCAGACAGATTTGTGCTGTTCTGTCAGCATTCTGTGCATCTTCCAACACAGAGACAGCACCAAGACATTGTCACGTGCAGTCCGTGAAGGTGGAAGGACTTAAACACCTTTCATCAAAAAACACATTTGCCAAATGGAAAGATTTTTACAGGCACCACTTTTCATTTGGACATAAACATACTGCACAATATTATCATTTTTTCTAGTTGCGTGCATTTGATTTTGCATCCTACCTGGACTCTTTTTGTCTTTTGTTTTTATCTATTTTTTTCCATTTTAATCAATCTGAGCAAATAGGAGAGAATAGGAAAAGATGTGATAGACATGAAGGACAAGTGGCTGTACCTCTTCTGTAGTAGCATATAGTTGTTATTTGTGTCACAAAGACAAATATCTACACACACCAGGTAAAGAAAATATGCAACAGGCCAACTAGGAACACTATAAGGAATTTATTTTGTCAGGCTCATGAATGATATGTCTTGAAGAGCTTTTTTTACACAGATTTTGAAAGTCATCCACATCCCACTAAGAACAAATTCCATATTTATATCTTGGGCTCTGTGGGGCACATTTTCAGACAGTTGTGTGGGGTTTTAACTGCCTTCATCACATTATTGTTAATGGTAGTTAGAGAGCTTAAACTCGACAAGTGATGGGAAAGTGAAGTACCTTTACCAACATAACAAAAAGCCTTAACAATATGTTTTCCTGATTTTTATTCATTTATTTATTTACCTGAACTCTCTGTCTTACTCCTGATTGAGCCTTTCCTCCTCCAAACACTGTTTTAGTTTTTCTGATAGCATCCGTTAGTTCCCCGTATGGACTCTCCCATCTGCTGGGGCATCTGTCTTGTATCCCCTGACAGCTTCCAGTGCTTCCTGTGGACACATAATTAAGTTCCATTGGCCTTCAGTCTTTCTTCCTCTGCTTTTTAATATGTTGACCAGCAGTTTCTTTCAGTTTTCTCTGGTGATCCTCAAGGATCTCAGATCACCTAACCAGTTACCAAACTCCCCCAGCTGATTTTTACTTCTCCATCCATTTTTCCTGCTAGCTGGATGCAACTATAATTGCACAAATTTCAGATAGTATTACCAGGTGTCCAGTTTTGAATCGGACAGTCCAGTATTTTAGCTTTCTGTTCAGGAAACAAATTGAGAAAATATAAATGTTCGGTATTTTCTAAATAGGATGTAATGTAGATTGTGATGTAATGTCAAGTGTGTCCAGTATTTTTGTTGAAAACATCTGGCAATCCTAATTTCAGAATGGCTTGTGCGTACCCAAAGGTCGAGTAACTTGGTATTAAACTTCTCAAGGACAAGCGTAGGTTACTTTTCTGAGCTGTTTTATTCCATCCACCAACCAAGGACCTTGTCAAACTCGCAATGAAGTCAATGGAAAGACTTTTTGGGAGTGGGACCAGGCACATAATTCTTGGCTGCATGAGGCTATGTGCCCGTATATTGAACGATCCTGTAGGTACTGTATAAATGGGAAGCTGAATTATGTTACATTTTACACAATGAATCATCGTACCAGGCTATAATAATTAAAACAGTATCCCACATGTTCCTCAGTGAGATTTTGCTCTGTTGAGAGATACTTTAATAGAAGGAAAGTTCTGCAAATTTTCATGAAGTTTGATTTGAAATCCCTTAGGACAGTGGTTCTCAAATCAGCAGTCTTCCAGGGATACATCAACTCATTTAGATATTTTCGTAGTTTCACAACAGGCTACATAAAAAGCAATAGCTGAGTCAGTAGAACTAACATCTCATACAATGACTTGTTTATACTGCTCTGTATACTGAAATGTAATTACAATGTTTATATTCCAATTCCAATTATAAGGTAAAAATGAGAAAGTAAACAATCTTCCAGTTATTGCTGTGACACTTTTGTATGGTTATATCTGATTTTGTAAGCAAGTAATTTTCAAGTGAAGTGAAACTTGAGGTACAGAAGGACAAATTCCTGAAAGGGACACGGTACTCTGCAAAGATTGAGACCGCTGCCGTAGGGAACATTATACTGTTGGATGGCGCCAGGAGCGAATTACTTATATCTCTATGTTCTGATGGAGTAGCAGTGAAGAATGGAAGTGTGTGTTCCTGGATATATCATATCTATCTATAATTTACAAGCTATAAGGATACTGAAGCATCAACATCAAATAACACAGTTGGTCTTTTCTGTATTCGTAATATTTAAATATTATTCGTGGTAAATTTCTGGTTGTGTTGCTGAAGTTTAAAATAAGTTTCATATTTTAAAAAGCAACTGCAAAAAGCCATCCTTATATGCTGGGTTTATAATGTTTTCTCCAGCACTAGTAATTTCCACAGAACATTCCCAGCATTAGTTGCAAACAGTTTTCTGTAGCTCCAAACACTTAAGTTCCTTAAGAGCAGGGAACCTTTGCTGCTTCTCTCCTGCAGAAATCTCCAGACTCCTCTTTGCTGTGAAGGAATTCTGGGGAAAGCTACACAGAGCTCCTGCGCTGTGCCAGAGAAGGGACATTTTGACACTCTCAGAAGTGGTGAACTCTTGAAGGTTTCAGTTTTGCATGTTATGTGCAAAAGTCATCAGACGGTGTTCATCAATATTTTTCAGAATGTGGTGTGACCCACATAACAGACTTACCACTTTGCCTCTTGGGAATTGGTAAAACCTTTGTACCACTTCATGGTACAGTATATTATATATAATATATTGCCAATTCTGAAATCGATTGGATGGTTGTAAAAGATAAACTTTAGTTCAGACAGAAATTATTTGGGGGAAGTTTATCATACAGAGAAGATTTAATGGTCACAGTGGTCCTTCGGACCTTGGAATCTATGAATATAAGTAGATGCTAACAGAATACAATTATGCTTAGCTTATAGAGCAATTAACTCTATAGTCCATAGAAATGCAACAGACTAAAGTTGTTATTTAGGGTAAAATTCCCAGGTCATTCTAAATACTCTTATATTTATTTATGTCAAAACTTTGTCAATTATCTACTTGTTAATAACTAAGAATATTTAGCGTAGTATTTTTTGTTTTAAAAGTACTTTACAAACATTGATGAATCATCTCAACATGCTTTTTAGGCATCTAGTATTGAGTTTAACAGAGTCCTTTTTTTCTTTCATCACAGCAAACAACTTAAGCACCTGCTAAGCGTTAAGTACATGAGTAATATCTTTGAAATAGATGAGGGCTATTCAGGTGCTTAAAATTAAGCAGATGCGGAAGTACTTTACCTAACTGGGTCTTAAGGGCACAGTCTAACTCCCATTAAAATTAGTAGAAAGACTCCCATTGACTTTAATTGAGGTAAGATCAGGCACTTACAAGTTTTCCAGAAAGCAAAGCAAAGCCAGTAGCAGTGATAGCAGTGATTCTTAACCTATTTATCATTGTGGGTCACATATGTAGCTGTCTATGTTATGTGGGTCGCAGCCACACAATATATATACACTACCTTTATGGTTCTGAGAATGTCACAGTGGGCTGCAGCTGTTTACTGATTGGGCCATGGGTTGAGAACCACTGCTTTAAAGCAATCCCTGCTGTAAAACTGCATATGTAAAATGCAGGACAATGTAGCACTTTAAAGACTAACAAGATGGTTTATTAGATGATGAGCTTTCGTGGGCCAGACCCACTTCCTCAGATCAAGTAGTGGAAGAAAATAGTCACAACCATATATACCAAAGGATACAATTAAAAAAAATTGGACACATATGAAAAGGACAAATCACATTTCAGAACAGGAGGGGGATGCACGGGGAGGGAGGGGGGAGGAAGGAAGGTAAGTGTCTGTGAATTGATGATTTGTCCTTTTCATATTTGTTCATTTTTTTTTTAATTGTATCCTTTGGTATATATGGTTGTGACTATTTTCTTCCACTATTTGATCTGAGGAAGTGGGTCTGGCCCACGAAAGCTCATCATCTAATAAACCATCTTGTTAGTCTTTAAAGTGCTACATTGTCCTGCATTTTGCTTCAGCTACCCCAAGACTAACACGGCTACATTTCTATCACTATGCATATGTAAAGTGAGACCTGAATAATGCTTGGTCCAGTGTACTGTGTTCGTACAACAGGAGCCTTGTGCACCCAGAAGGGTGTAATGCCTGTAAAATGAGTTCAGAGGTTTTTTCACTAAACAGATTTTAAAATATGAAATTTCTTATTTTAAATATTTTATACATCTGTTTGGTAAAACAACTGCAATCTCATTTTTTGTAAACTTGTTGGTATTGATGGTTCTTGTGTAGTACAGATCCCCATTAAAGATTATGGGCATTTGGCCTAGGGATGTAAGTATATGCTTATCAGATAGTCGAGTCATTAATCAACTAGTTGCTTCCTATCGGAGGCAGCAAGTGGGGGGGAGCAGGAGCTGGTGCTGGGGGGGAACTAGCTTAAAAGCCGGTTACACCTAGCACCATCTCCATGAGGGGGCAGGAGAGGCAAAGGTGCAACAGAGGACTGGGTTCAAGCTGGAAATCAGCTGTCCCAGCTCGTGCCCAGTCCTGGAAGCTGGGCCTCTGCTTTTGAAATGTAGCAAGAGTTGTGTGTGGCTGTTGCGCCTCAGCCTACCCTGTCCAGATTCCCCATTGGGCCTCTGCCTTTGAAATGTAGCAAGTACTGCCGGAAACATTTCCAATCGAGTAAACATTGGAAATTCCATCGACTACTTGATTAGCTGATTAATCAAAATTTAACATCCCTAACTTGGCTTAACTATTACTCCATGCATCTGGTGGTAATTTTGCGCGCTCTCTCTCTCTCTCTTTTTTTTTTTCAACTTTCCATTTAAGATTCCTAGGAGCGTTGCAAATACTAATGAATTTATTCGTACAACACTGAATTGCATAGTGGCTCATAGATGTATAGAGCTAACGAGGCAGGATGGTCTGATGGTTAGAACATTAGTCTTATTGACCTTAGATTTAATTCACAGCTCTGCCACATATTTCCTCTGTTGCCTTTCGTCTCTCTTGCCTTCAGCTTCTTGCTTGTACAAGGGGATAATACCTCATATGAGTGTTGTGAGGATAAATAGTCAAGATTTGAGGTTCTCGGATACTACTGTAACGGAGACTGTATGTGTACAATACAGAGAAATGTATTACTCTCCTTGTATTTAGCAAGGACACTAATTGACAGAGTTGTTTTTTTTCCTTTCTTCTCTCTCTCCCCTCTTTTTCTTCTTTATATTTCAAACTCTGTGCCCCTTGCTCCATATTTGTCATCTGAAGAAGCAAGTTGTGCCCACGAAAGCTCATGATACTATTTATATATTTTTGTTACTCTCTAACAAATGCAGGACCATTGTTGTTTTTTAAGTTTCTTTAGTTAACAGAATAATGCAGGTACCCTTCTAAGACTTTTACTCGCCTTGTGCTATAGATGGGTAACTGAAGTATGGTTAGGGTAATGTGATTTGTGCAGTCATGTTAAAAGTCTACCTGATTGGGAAAATGAATCCAGATTTGCCCAATCTCCATGGTGTGATTTGGTTTGAGATTTGGGTCAGTTATTTTTTTCTATTGCAAGTCAACCATAACAACAACAGAACAAGAGCAACAAGAATTCTTGGCCAATAAATAAAATTAAAGACATTAGCAAAGAAAACAATAGCTAAATGTTGGTTAATCATTGAAAATTACAGTGGCTTCCAACGTTGGGACCTAAATGAAATTCATGCTACTCTTAATGTAGTGCTCCATTCCCACAACTTGCCAGGCCCATGCTGGGATCCATACAATGCCAATATCTGAGGGACTGTGAATCCAGACTAGCATCCATGTGAACATACTCACACCCTAACAAACTGATTTTTAGCAATGATCAAAATTGACAGGGAGCAAAGGACTAATACCGTCAGTTAATTTATAAGAGGATCTGAATACACGGGGAAATGGGGTTGGCAATGAGTATGCTTAGCCACACACGTGTCCAAGCCTACTGCAAAACTGTACTGTATTGCAAAACCCTGATTCACACAAGTGCTTCTGCTGAGTCAAATGGAACTATTGCTGAATACCGCTATTTGCATGAGAAAGGGGTTGCAGGATCAGGCCCCATAACCATGGTGGGAACATCTGGAAGCTGAGAGGGAGAGCAGAGAGGGAGTTCATGGGCACATACAGGTGTTAAACAGGGGAGTTATAATGGTTATGGTGACCCATTGTCATAGGATGTCAAGGAAGAGCCTTATGATTAGGATATAGGAGTGGGGACGAGGAATAGGTGGATAATGTTTTCTCCTTTCCTTTATTTTTCATTGTTGCATGCCCTCTATATTTCCTAATTCCATCCAAAAACAGATGAGCCAAAGGATCACCATGAAGGATGTTGTCAGAGATTTCTGGACCAACTAGAGAAGGGATCTCATTTTACAGGATTACTAGCCCAGTTTTGCAGATGCAAAAGAACCAGATTCGGCTCAGTTTGAACCCATTGAATACCAGTTGACTTAGACCCTGAGAATAAATTTGGCCCCTTAGTTTTGGGTGCCTATCTAAATCTGATCTTCGAATCCTATTGCTATTAGGGATGTAATAGTACAATCAATTAGCCAATAAGGAAAAGCTTATAGGTTAATGCTATAGACTACATACATTCCCCCATGCCCCACTAGTAAATTTTTTCGCAGGTTGGCCATCAGCCCAGCTTAATTCCAGCTCGCACCGGTTCCGGGAGCTCAGACCTCTGCCCCTGGATAGGGGCTGTCACCACCCCGCACTGCTGCCTCTATCAGGCAGGCAGTCTGTGAGGGGAGCTGGTTTTTAAGCTGGCTCCCCTCACAGACCAGTTCCCGCCTGGCATCCCATACTGCTGTCTCTAATATAGAGGCAGCAGCACAGGGTGGCAGAGGGCTCCTTGGGAGTGGGGCTGGAGCGCACTGGCTGCTGGCCCCACCCCCAGGGACTATAGAATAGTCGAGTAACCGATAAGAATTCATGGGGTTAATCAATTCTTCAGTTAACTGTTATTTAACATCCCTAATTGCTATTGATCTCTTGGATTGTGGCTGCAAGCTATCTGTTTGAACATAGAGTCTTGTTCCATATATTGCACATAGAGAAACATGTTTGACTTCTTAAGTAATGAAAAACCACAGCATGGCACAGATTAAATTCATTCAAGACAACCAAGAAAAGAGACGTATGTGCGAGTCAATGAGAGGAGGGGAAAAAACCCTGACATATACAAGCTTTTTAGTGTGCACAGCATAAGATATTTTGGCTGGCACTCACATGATTTTATTCAAGGGCTGGGAAAGAACTATGATTAGTTAAAAGCTTCAGCAAAGTCTGGAGGGAGTGCTCTAAAGAGTTTGGAGCTGCACAGAGGTGACTGTAACTCCTCTAAGCAATTTCAGACTATTATTCCATAGCTCAGGACAAAAGCCTTTTTTCCCCTCCGTGTTCAAAGAGACATTTGTCTTGAGATGTTGCAGCTGTGGGCTGTGGGATTGCTTGTTTGAAGATACCCCTTCGTAGACCAGAGGAGAGTCAACGCACTGAAAAGTGGTAATATTTTATCCTGTGTGGGGGTTCCCTCCCCCCAATTCTCCACCCTCCCTCCTCCGCTACCATGTGCGGTTTTTAATAAGAAGAAGAATGTGGAGGCAACATTTTCCAGGCAAGGGGAAATTTCCTGTTTCTTTTCTGTTTGTTTAATAAAGTGTGTAGTTGACTGTAAAACTGTAGCTACTTTGTTGTGAATGAGTAATTCAGTAGATTGTTGAGCTTGCTTCTTGATACACTTTTATATACTGCAAGTGAACATGTTTAAAGCTCTCCTTTTTTTATAGCTGCGTGGCGTAGGCAACTGAGATTAATAAGTATTAGGCAAATGGCTTCTGCTTTTGTTTCTGTGAGATAGTACCAGCCGACTTGCGGTCACACAAAGGCTGCCATTTAGCAGGGAGCACTCCCTAATTCTCTTGGCAGGGGTGCCACTGGAATCGGATACAAGTGGGTGGCAAGGGGAGGAGCTGCAAAAGAAGACAAGCAGGCTTTGTGTATTAAAAATGAAACAAAAGCACTTTATACACTGAGCTGGGTGCAACAAGCTGTGCTGCTTGTGAGTCGGGGTGGAGTTTGAGTTCTTAGTGTTACAGGAGAAGCCTTTTTTTCTTTCTCCTCCCTTCCTTAAAAAGCTGTTCACTGAAATGCTGGAAGAAGTCCATAGATAGCAGAGAATGCCCAAAAATATATATAATAAACTATACTTGGATCAACTTTGCAAGCTTTATTATGATTTATCTTCAAATCAGAGAACTTCAAATGAGTAGAAAGCCTATATATCTAGATATAAATGTCCTTACTGATAAAGAGCACTAATCTCACTTGAAAAAGAGACGTTCCATTTCCTGCCTCTTCCATACTCCCTTTCTATTTGTAGCTCCCTTTTATTCGTAGCTACATGCTCATGAATTGAGACAGAATGTTCATTTTTTTACAGTGGTGATGACTCCTTGTTTTTTATGTGCTTCATAACTCTTGATAGATTAGCTCTATGCTTTATATTATTTTATACTTTGCATTTCACTTCCCCATGTTCCCAACACTTCTATGATAGAGAAACATGATGCAGAATTAAAGGTTTAAGGCTTGTGATTTAAATCTTTCATGGGAATTTTTTAATTTTCTGGGTTTTTTTTCTTTTCTTATCAGAATCATAATGAATCAGTCATATGTGCCAAATGTGTTGAATAAGTTTAAAGGAGAAAAATTATATGACATTTGAGTCCATTAATTTGATTTTCTTCTGTCCCAGCAGTTTGGTTTCAGTTTGTGTATAAAATATACGCATAATAGATCTGTAAAATATATATACAGAGTCCTAGCACTACAGCTAGCTAGATCCAAGGAAAATACATTGCACTGTATAATTTAACTTGCAAACCTGTCAGTGGTTTTTATTAAAATGTAATTGCTGTACATTATGCACGTCATCTCATATTGATCTGCTTCAAAACTCTTTCCCTGTCAAATTGAAGTAAATTGCTTCATTGTTGTAAGAGAAAATGAGAGCCATTCTTCTAAATATTTAGCACAGTTTCCAGCTCACATTTATCCTTGGCAAGTATATTTGTGTTTGTAGACTGGCTTGACATGTCTAAGGAGCCTATGTCATCACACACAATTACATTCATAATCCCAAGCAAAGACACAGATGTCAGATTTAAAAAAAAAATGTTTCTTGTGACCTACAAAGTCATGTAAGTAATGATAGGATGATAAAACAGTTGTTGCGGGGGGAAGGCCGTTTAAGTGTCACAGTGTCAGGTAGCCATTGGTTTTGTTTCACTTGTTTCATTATTTGAGAAATACTTACCAACCATATCCTGTCTATATCACTACTTGTAAATGGTTCTTATCCTGCATAGGCAGCAAGCTCTGATTACGTTAGGCTGAGAAACACATTGGCCAGCACATGGTGTAAATCCCAGTGACTATCTAAAACCATTGTCCTGGGGGTGATGTAACTATTCTCAGTGTGCAGTTTGCCTGTGCAGCATATTCTTTCTTTGACAAAACAATATGAGGTTGTCTTTATGTGACGCTCTAAGGCTTGGTTACACCTTAGTAACATTTTTGTCGGTATTGCAATTTAAGTCGCTTATAAATACGAAAAGGGATTAATCTAGCTGAAGAATAATGCTTCATTTATGGATAGTAAGCATTTGAGCTTTCTACATGTGCTTTATTCTTGTTTATCTGCTTACGGCAAACTTCTTTCACTTATCCAAATCATCTTCGCTTTGTACCATCAAACTGACACAGTTGCAGTTCCATCTGGCTAAAAAACTGCAAGTATGATGCATTACTTCCAGTAAGTGCAAATGGCAATCTCAATTGGAAAACAAGGTATCATATTTTAAAATGCTCATATTAAATTTTGAAAATATTTAATCAACTGTTTGTTTTGGGCTTTATCTTTTTAAACCATTTCTGAGAACTATTAAACACTTTTATTCTGCTAAATTTGCCTATGCCCAGGGTTTATTTTTTTCCCCTGTAAAACAAATATAACAAGTTTTTGACCAGTATTCAATACGCACCAGTGTAAATTCCTCCCTAGGGTAAGTCAGTTGGCTTCAGTGGAGTGCTGCCAGGCACGATTTGGCTCATTGTGTTTCAGCCTGTTTTTTCACATATTATTTGATGAAGATCTTGCTAATGTTGTGCACCTGATGGCAATCTGCATAACAGTGCACATTTAATTTTTCCATTTTTAAATATGTGTAGTGGTATTCTCATTAGTTTCCTCCTTGTTGTCAAATTTGTGGCATGGGGGTTACACTGACACCACTTTTGGCCTCTTCCACAGCAGGATATTGCAGTGTTGACCATTATCCAGGAATCCAGACTGTCACTACAACACTGCAAGTGAGAGATCTTAGTTTCATTCAATAAATGAATCTGCACACACACACACACACACACACACACACACACACACACACACACACACACACATTTCTTTTTTTATCTGATTTTTTTAATTGCTGCAGAGTCACATACTATAGCATTTGTTCCACAATGCTATTTGTTTAGGTTTTGATGACTTCCCCTGTGGCCCACCTTAACTTGTCACAGTCGTCCTCTCTAGAAAGGAATGGAAAATGTAATTTGATTTTTTGCAGTTAAAATAATTCCGTTGACTTCTCCATGACAAAATAACCCAACACTTGTCCAAATAATCATCATCAAATGATCACTATAATAACTAGTCAGTTGTGATGTTTGAGGCTTTGTGGACCTGTGAGATGACTGTCAAACATTCGTGACTTCCATCACCACCTGAATAATATAGTTGAGTAACTGGGTAAAACAGATATGTTCTTAACCTATACAGAAAAAGAAAATCCAAAAAGATTCTTCCTGGTTCCTCTATCAGAAAGGCATTTCTTATGGCCAACACTTTCAAAAATGGCTTCTGATATTTTTGAGGGCCAGCATTTTCAGCAGGGCTGAGCACCCACAACTCAGATCAAGGTTAACAGGAGCAATAGCTAATTAGAACCTCTGAACATTCAGGCCTAAAGTTGCAAAATTAAATACCCAGAATTTGCTGCTAACTTTGAAAATTTGAGTCCAGAATGCTTAATGCTTTAGTTCAAAAATCAAATGTCCTACGCTCCCCAGAGATTGAGTCATTATCTAAAAATGTTACTATTTCATCTAGTGATTTCTAAGCACTTTATAAGTGTTAATCCTCAAACCCCTCTGGCATAGAGCCTTTGGTATCCCATTTTGCTATGAAATATTCGCAGTGAAATCTGAAAAATCTCTGCGAGGGCTTATCTATTCCATTTTTGCTTGGACACAGGACCATTTCTGAATTACTGATTTTAACAAAATTCAAAATGTACAGGCAAAAACGTCCATTTTTTAAAATTTCAGTCCAGTACACGTAGGGAATTCTCTTGCATAAAAACATGCGAAATCTTTCATGTTTTGGAACCAATCCTCCATTTTACAAAGATATCAAACAAAATTAGTTTAGGGCACTTAAGCACATACATACTAAGACAGCTCTCCTTCATAAAGGTAACATATGCACACATGTTTGAAGGAGATGGGTTTTTACTGGACTGTGAAATTGCCTGGAATTATACTATGAAAATATTTTTGGAACATTTTGTGGGTAAAAAAAATCAATTAGCCACTGTCATAGAACCCTAATTATATTACCATTCTAGATACTGGTATACTGAAGCCCCAGTATCTTTTAAGTGACTTATCCAAAAATGAAACAGTGGCTCATTGGCAGAGCAAAGGACAGCACATCTGAGTCCTGGTTCCTGGTTCCAATTTGGGACAATTGCTTGTCGGTTAACCTCAGCTGGTAGCTGTAGAAAAGGCAGCCCAGTTTAACGGACATATCATTACAATTTGAGTGCAAAATAAGCTTGTGAGAGTACTTCTTATAAGTGGATCTTAAAAATAACAGAAACCCTCTGAGCTGTTTTCTGTTTGCACATGCTCGGGAAGGTATCCTAAAGAATCCCCCATTGTAGCTGGAGTGGGGGTGTTTAGCGAATCGTTGCCGTATGCGCATAGATTCCTCTCACCTGCTCCAAATGCCAGATTACAGTGTGTAGTGTACAGACAGAAGAGCAATAATTACTCTGAATTACAACATTGCTACTGATTGCATGAAATAAAATGTATGTATGGGGCATGTCTCCAACTTAACCCTAATGAAACACATTAGTTGATAAGGGGGGAACAATTCCTTTTCTGTTTTTTTAAAGAACTGTTTAATCTGTTTCTCTTTGTTGGCTCTTGCCTTCCTTTTCCTTTGGGGTAAACACTTGTTTGCTTAAGGACTGATTGTTGCCCTGAGTTCATTTTCTGAGGTAGTAGGGATACTAGAGTTTTTCCTCAAAATCTGCAGTTTTAAAGGCCTGCAAAATCCTATAGAGTGAAATTCCGACATGCACACGCACACGCACACACGGTTAACTCGGGGTTTTGGTGGGTCTGGGATTTCAGTTGCTGAAAAAATTAGCTTGCACACACTCAAGAAAACAAGACTGATGTGTCTGTCTTGTTTGTTGATATGTGTGGTACTTGAAATGTAAAGGTATCCTAGCAAAACCTAATTCTAGGGCCTGATTCTGCTTTCACTTACACACATGTTGGTCGGGAGTAACTGTATTGGAGTTAGTGCAGTGGCACTGGTTTAAAAAAAAAAGAGGCCAAAGTCAGGAGCCTTATAGTTCTATTTGTTGGAGTTGGAAAATGCATGATAGATCAGTCTCTAGTCTCTGGGCAATGGATGGATGTATTTCCCTAGCAGAGAATGTACTGTATCTATGCTGAGTTTCCCAGCATCCTGTTCCACCATTCAAACTACTTCCTAAAGCTTCAAATATAGTGAACATATATGGTGTGCAGCCACTTCGCACTTGACTCAGAAACCAAGTTCAAATAATATCCAAATAGAAGCAATTATCTACTGAGAAGCGTTTTAAATCCTGCTGATCTGACAGTAAAACTCTTTTTGATTGCAGGTATTCGCCCACAAATAATGAATGGCCCTATGCATCCTCGTCCTTTGGTGGCTTTGTTAGATGGAAGGGACTGTACCGTGGAGATGCCAATTTTGAAAGACTTGGCTACTGTTGCATTCTGTGATGCGCAATCAACTCAGGAGATTCACGAGAAGGTAATTTAACTTCTGCAGCTGCTTTTACATTGTTTTGAAGGGGAAGAAGATGATTGTCCACTTCAACAGCATATTTATTTTTCTATTTGGATGCTGCAATTTAGTGTGATAAACCAATACTGATAAAAATATCTATGGCTAAATATTCAGCAGAGCTGACTGAAAATCAGGGAGTAATTTTCATAGATGTTTCAGGAGACTTTTGGTTTTTTTGCATCAACTCAGTGGCCTCTGTCTGTCTGTTTGGATGGAACATGAAAACTTTTGAATATTGCACCCATTCAGTTCCAAAATTTTAGGGAAAGTTATGGGTGTCACGAGGCAGAACTCTGTTAATTTTGGAGAAAATTAGTCAACTAGCAGAGGAAAATTAGGGATGCAAGTAGTCCCTGGAATCTGGTTAGCATATACATCAGCTTCAACTAGGCCTATAATTGTCTCTGGTTATTAGCAATTGTTAACACTGTGCAATCTAACAGCACCCTCAGCGTGGGTCATACTCCCAATAGCATTTAAAATGTTGGCACCCTGAATGATTTATCTCCCTCAGCAGAAAAAAAATAACGGAGAGAGGGGAAGAAGGGCACATCAAGAGCCCCTGGCATAGAGGAAAATGGGTGACTCCAGTATGGAAGAAGTGGGGGACCCCACAATGGGAGGGTTGGGGACACACAGAGCTCTGACTGAGGGGTAAGAGAATTGCAGGGAGACCCTGAGATGGAGGCCTACCAATGGTGGCACACAGGGAGTCCATGGGGGAGAGAAAGTAGGCATGTAAAGACCTTCTGGTGTATGCAGTGAGTTTAGCCAACAGAAGTAATTGTGTTTAACCCTCTAGTGTGTAAAATACTTGTATAACACCTAAGGGAACACATAGAAATATTCACCTGTTGCATTTCTTATTATATAATTGAACTGTTCCTGAAGCTTGCTCCAATGTATAAAAAAACTCCTCAAAGTCAGCATTGGCATTCATTGCCTGCTGAACTCTGGCGTAGTGTCTCCTCTAAGGATGACACATCTTACAAATACTGGACCTTACCTTTGAATGTGCCTTCAACTCCTTTTAAATCCTGCCACTGTCAAGGGCATACAGCACCACAAGCTGAACGCCATATAGGATCAGGCCTCTTGATTCTATTGTGAATGACAAATCACTGGACTGTAACCTTGTTGCCGGCTCTTCCCCACCTAACTGGCAAGGATTTTCTGATGTCCTTTTGTTCTGTTTCAGGTATTAAATGAAGCAGTTGGGGCGATGATGTACCACACTATCACCCTCACCCGAGAAGATCTAGAGAAGTTCAAGGCCTTAAGGGTTATTGTTCGAATAGGCAGTGGTTATGACAACATTGATATCAAAGCTGCAGGGGAGCTCGGTAGGTTTTCATTCTGTGTAAAGGCATTTTCGCCATTTGTTTGTTTCTCTTTAAATCAGCACAGGGGATTTCGTTTTTTAACTGCATAATATCAACATGGGTTTCAGATCATATTTTCAAATGGGTATTAATTCAAACCCTAAAATTGTGAGTGAAGTTGTGTGTGTTTTATAATTTTGTAAAGAAAAGAACATGACTATGCAATAAAATAGTGGACAATTGCAGTTTTAGAAACTGCTTTTTAAAGGTTGCCTCAGTTAGAATTATATATTTCTATATCTCCCTCCACATCAAAAAACAAAAAGAGATTTATGTGGATTTTAGATTGTTTTTATTAGTTCTGTGGAGAGTTTTTGTTATTTTTGTTAGTATTTATTTCTCCATCATGTTTAATTTGTATCTGCATAATCAAATCTTCAGAAACTATCATCTACAGTTTTAGGTACTTTTTTTTTTTTTTTTTTTTTTTTTTTTTGTCGCAGTCATAACTCGTGTCCTTAAATTTAGTTGCATTTTGTACACCACTTGAATGGTTATGGGCCTGCCCAATTTGCATGCAAATGCAGAAGGCTTGTAGTACTCTGGGGGACTGTACTTACAAATAACTAGGTGAGCTTAAATTGTATCTACAATTCTAGTGATTGTGTTGAGACCCCTTTTGATAATTTGGTCCAAAGAATGCAATCCATCAAGAACCACCATGACAGCATTGCTTAGGATAGCTTGCATGTATTAAAGATTTGTTCTCAGGAAAATAAGAGCAGACACTTAGATTCTTAGATAATTCAGGTAAGACAGTTTCAAATTGTCATTCCTAAAAAACAATTCCTAGCATAGTGAAGTATTTTTCATCTATAAGTGCAGTGTCTTCTTAGTGTGACAGATTCTTCTGTATTTATAACTCTTACTGTTGTCATCCACATTATCCATGTTCAAAGACCTTCAATATTTAAAAAAAGATGAACATAGTACATGACTACATAATTTTCCCTTTTAAACATTGCAAATTGGCTGGCCAAATGATGGCCTTTAAAGACTTCAAAATGTAGCCAAAATTGGCACCACTATCTAGAAGGGAAATTTTTAAAAAACTAAGAAGAGATCTTTAACTCTTTATAGGTGATACATGACAGGTTTCTAAACATAGTACTGAGTTGTGCAATATCTAAACACAAGAGGTGCAGTTCTCTTTTCAGACTTTCAGACTCATTTAATGCATACTCTCTTCTATGTACATGTTCAGGTATTTCCTCCTTGGAATAATTACCATAATAGCAATGAAATTCAACATTTACACCAAATTAATTCAGTTTAAATTGTGGAATTGAAACAGAATCCTGTGTTACCTTGCCAGCATCCCAGATGAGCACTCTGCAACAAACATTTCAGAGCTTTCTCTCCACAACCTCTTTGCTCTTCCTGATGATTATGAAAAGCGGAAATTAATAATAGAAGGGTTGTACAGGCAAATAGGGAGAGCACCACTGTGGCGGAGCAGCTTTTGTTTTAATTTAGGATAGCTGCAGTCCCTGAAGTCTGCACACCTGCTTTGTAGCAGTTTCTGGAATTTGTAAAATAACATCAAAGATTATATATTTGAGAAGACTTTTCTTTCTCCTGCCACTGGTTCCTATTTGTTGTGTAGGTGAGCATGACAATTCTGTTTTTAGTATCTGATCACAGGTTATTCATATCAGTATTTTTTTTACCTTAACAAAAGCTTTTTTATATCATTCCAGTGGGAACAGGAAAATGACATTAAAAATGTTCTCACGGATCTGCTGAGAAGTTAACTTTACTTTTTCATGTCTTCAGAAAGTTGCTCTGTACCATATAAAAGCAAAGGCAGCATTCAGCCATGGAGATAGGCAGTGCTTTGACACAAAACTTTGTATACCTTTGCATAACGAATGTGCAGCAGTTCCAACAGGTTGGAACAGAGCAAATATCCCCAAGGAAAAGCGTTTCTATAATGGTCAAACCATTTACTATTAATTGCTATTAGTAATAAACCACTGCTGCAGCTGCTACCTTCTCCTTTGCCACCTTGTACTCTTCTGTGACAGAGATAAGTATCTGTGGTTAAACAAATAAGCAAAATGGTTCTTCTGCAGTTTGTTAGATCTTAGTTTAACTTCTGAAACTTCAGAGCCATGTAGAGATATTGTCATGATGTGCTGTGCTTTGAAGAAGAAATCACTCTGGATCCACATGCATAGAAATATTAACAGTCTTGCCAGTCAGCCTCAGTGCCAACACTGGCTAATTGTATACTCCGTATCAAGAAGTTTTTGAGGAAAGGGTATAATCCAGAGTAGATGATCATGGCTATAAAATTCATTCTTGCTTCCCTTTCAGATGTATTAGTGATAACTATTCCAAATATTCATGTTAGATTTTAATTAGAATTGGCAGGGATGGATGGCACTGATTTTGCAAACTAAGATAAGTCTTTATCACATACCTAGTGGCCTAATTATTTGTATTGCGTATTTATAGACTGTGATGGGGTCCCAGAGATTGCTCAGTTAGCTCAAACTACAAAGAATGGAGCAGAAAACCTCCAAAACTTGTGGTTATGCTAATACTTAAATTCACCAAGCCAGGAACAAAATAACTTGTACAATACCTTACTGGGTAACCAGAAGCCAGAAAAACAATTAAAGCAACCCAGCCTTGAGCTCCCACTCCGACAGCCAAGTCAAATACGATGAGGATTACTAAAAATCTTGTTCATTATGTAAAAAATTCCACCAATTTCAAAGGATCAGACACATTACCCACCATGAATATTCCAGATCTTACCCAAATACATGTCTACAGCCAGTTCTTATTAACTAAGCTAAGATTTATTTTAAAAAATAAGAGAGAGAGAATATAGGTTAAAAGTTCATTATTATAGACTTGAATACAATTCTGAGATCAGTTTCACAGAAGAGGTAATGGGCTTTAGAGTTGCAAAAAGCTCTTTCAGAATTAGTTCCATAGGTTGTAGTCCAATGTCCAATATTAGGGTGACCCAGACCAGACCTCAGTCTTGCAACTCAAATTTCCCCTGATGAAGCTTAAGTAGTTCAGAGATAACAGGATCAGGACCCAAGAGTTCTTTTTATAGTTTCTAGCATGCTATCTGTAGCCTCTTGACAGCAGGTATTGAAGAATAGTGGCTTTGAAATACCCTCCTATTTCCCTTTAAGCATCATTAGTAGAATGGATTAACATAAAGCAACTGTCCAACTCTGGCCATTTACAAGTAGTTTATTACATACTTCAAAGAGAAATGAAGACAGCGATATTACTACAATCACAATTCATCTAAATATTAATATTTCTTGTCAATCTTTGAATTAACAGAACACTGTGATAAATAGGAACTGTTTGGTTACGTTGTCAACCTCTAATAATATATGTAAAAATGCAGAAAACACAATCCTCATCCATTAATGTCTCTGAAGGCGAATCTGAGTCCTTTAGCTTGCTAGGTAACTCTTTCTGGCCCTGTGTCACATAAACACCAGAGATTTTTATGAGGACATTTTCCATACAATCCTCTTTTTTATTTTTTATACTCCTAAGACCGGGTCTACACTCAACCTGGAAGGTTGGCTTAAAGTACACAACTCCAGCTATGTAACATACGTAGCTGGAGTTGGCTTACCTTAAGCTGAGCTTGGTACTGTCCTCACTGCTGGAGGCCAATGGGATCAAATGCTCCTGTTGGCTTCCCTTACTCCTTGTGACTGCAAGGAGCACAGACACCAGTGGGAACTTCCCTCAGTATTCAAGTTACAGATCCATGCTAGAGCTGCTAAATTGAACCCCAGAACATCAATCTTGAGTGTGGCCAGTGAAAACATTGCCTAAGTTATGAAATTACTCTGTAGAAACGTCTCTCAAGCTCCTTGCCATAATTGGACAATGGAGAATTAAAATTTCCCCTTTGACGTTCTTTAAATGGTCATCTTCAGCAACTTCCACATTAGATAGAGCCATGATGAACTCAGTTGGTGAGACTTCACCTGCTAGGAAGACAATGAATCAATGAAAAGGGGTTTTCAGTCAAACCTGAGGTGCATGTCTGGAGCTGCTGGGTCACCTGTCATTGTGCATATACAGGCAGTCCCCGAGTTACGCGGATCCCCCCCCCCAGCAGACCAGGGAGACGCGGAGCAAAGCCACGGAGGATGCAGGCAGGACCGCGGCGCGTCTCGGCAGTCCCGCCACCTGCGTCTCCCTAGTCTGCTGGGGCGGGGGGGGGGGCGCAGCTAGTGCGCCCCTCCCCCCCAGCAGACCAGGCTTTTCTTGCCGACGACGCCTGGGGTAGAGCAGCTGGGGCGCTGCCGGGTTGGTCCCACAGCGCCGCTCCTCGGCGCTACTGGACCAACCTGGCAGCACCCCAGTTGCTCTGCCCCAGGCGTCCCCAAGTCAGCCGCTGCTGAAACTGACCAGCGGCTGACTACAGGAAGCCCTAGGCAGAGTTGCTCTGCCCCGGGCTTCCTGGAATCAGCCGCTGATCAGTTTCAGCAGCGGCTGACTTGGGGACACCTGGGGTAGAGCAGCTGGGGTGCTGCCGGGTTGGTCCCCGCAGCGCTGAGGTGCGGCGCTGCGGGGAACTACCTGGCAGCGCCCCAGCTGCTCTGTCCCAGGCATCCAAATTCAGCCGCTGTTGAAACTGATCAGCGGCTGATTCCAGGAAGCCCAGGGCAGAGCAACTCTGCCTCGGGCTTCCTGTAGTCAGCTGCTGGTCAGTTTCAGCAGCGGCTGAATCTGGACGCCAGTTCCGACTTACATACAAATTCAACTTAAGAACAAACCTACAGTCCCTATCTTGTACGTAACCCGGGGACTGCCTGTACTTGATTCTGCTTGCAAGACTTCGTCTGTGTCTCTTACCCCTGTGATCTGTATACTCTGCTACCAAGCATCACATGAACAAGAGAGTCATGTTCCCATCCAGGTTCTATAAGAGCTCACTTAACAGCTGAAAATTGAGAACATATGAAAGCGTGTTCCTTTCTTGACCAAGTTCCAGGACAGTCTGTATGTCCTGGAGCTGAAGGTCATCCAGTTGGCCTGCATGGCATTCCTGTCTGTTCTCTGGGACCCTATGGTACAGGTTTTTATGGACAACATGTCTGCGGGGCATTGCATCAACAAGTGTGGTGCTGCTGGGTCATATCTCTCTCTGCTAGGAAGCCAGTGGACCTGGTGTCATCACTACGAGTTAATCCATTAGCTCTTTATTTTCTAGGAATGAGCAACATCCTAGCAAACTTCATTAGCAGGCACACAGTAACCAACCTTGATTGGTCTCTGCAGATGTCCGTTGCAGAGCTGATATTCCATTAATGGGGGATGCCACAGAGGACAGTACCAAGTGCCTTGAACTTTTGCATGAGAGGGTGCCTGAGCCTGAACTTTACAGTGGTTTCCAGGTTTCCTATAAGTCTTTCCCCTCCATTTCCCTGATCCCAGGGTGATATCCAAAATCAGAGGAGAGACATCCATGCTGGTGCTAATACCTTCCTATTAGACAAGGCTAGTTGGGCTGTCAGACATCTTGAACATTTCTGTTCAGCCTCCCTCTAGCAATCTGCCTGGACATGGATCTCAGCCCCACAGTCAGATATTACAGCTAGACCTGCAGTTGTTGCACCTGATGGCTGGGATGTTGACATCTTGAGCACTACTGACAGAGACTGTTATCAAGAGAACCAAGATAGCCTCATGCAAAGCAGGAAGCCATCTGCCAGGAAGATCTACTCCTCCATATGGAAACAGGTCTCTAGAGAGGTCACAGCATGCTCTGGGACCAATTGAAGCTCCAGTACCAAAGATCCTCAGTTATGTGTTGAAACATTCTGTCTTGACTTGCCACTCTTGCACAGTTCACATTGCAGCGATATTGATGTCACATGTCAGTACTGTTGTGCCCAATGGTATCCAGATTCCTCAAGGACCATTTGCATACTTACCCTCCCACTGGAAACCTGACTCCTGCATGTTGTCGTAATGTTGTCCTCCAGTTACTCGTGGAGACTTCGCTTGAGCTGTTGACAGATTATTTAACCACCTTTGCCCCAGGACTGGTGTTTGGGTGTCAATTAAACCATACCCTTAAGATAGTCTTTCTCTCACATCAGTGTGGATGGAGAAGTCAAAGGAATATTCTCTAGGTATATTCTATGAATAATGTATTCACACTCATGCACCATTCCTGAGCAAGTGTTGTCAAACGGCATGCAGGACAGTCCCATCGTCCATAAATCTAAGCCTTCTATCCAATGCCTAGTTCCCAGAGAGTTTCTGTGCCTCAGTTAATGACTCCTATCAGAGCATCTCACAGAGCTTCCTCTCTGCTAATCTGCATCTGCATACAGCCTTTCAAAACCTCACCCTGGAACAGGACAGCATGTCTTTCTAAGAGTCAGAACTTGTTCTTGTGCCGTCCCCAAAATCAGAAGGCTAATGTGAAAGCCTTCCACATATAGATCATTCACAGTAATGATGCTCACTATCACAGTAATGCTGCATTCTTAAGTAGGGTGGGGTATGTCTACACTACAGAGTTAGTTCGAACTAACGGACGTTAGTTCGAACTAACTTTGATAGGCGCTACACTAGCGCTCCGCTAGTTCAAATTTAATTCGAACTAACGGAGTGCTTAGTTCGAACTAGGTAAACCTCATTCCACGAGGATTAAGCCTAGTTCGAACTTACTAGTTCGAATTAAGGGGTGTGTAGCCCCTTAATTCGAACTAGTGGGAGGCTAGCCCTCCCCAGCTTTCCCTGGTGGCCACTCTGGCCAACACCAGGGAAACTCGTCTGCCCCCCTCCCGGCCCCGGACCCCTTAAAGGGGCACGGGCTGGCTACGGTGCCCGTGCCAGGTGCAAGCCTGCCAGCACCCAGCCAGCAGACCCTGCACCTGGCACGGCTCGAGCCAGCCACCCGATGCCCCCAGCCCTCCCCCTCTTCCCGGGACTAGGCTGGCGGCTCCCGGGAGCTTGCCCGGGACCGCAAGAGGCAGGCACCCACCTGGGCTAGTGCGGACATTGTGGACCTCGTCCACGATCTCCGCACTAGGCACAGGAAAGTGGCCGGCTAGGGCAGGAGATCTGCCAGCCTGGCCACCCAGGAGCAGGTGTGCAAGAGAATCAAGGGGGTCCACTGAGACCCCCGACCCTGAGCCCTGAGCTTACAATGGCTGTCCTGGGTCAGACCAAAGGTCCATGTAGCCCAGTAGCCTGTCTGCCGACAGCGGCCAACCCTAGGGACCTTGGAGGGGATGGACCGAAGACAGTGACCAAGCCATTTGTCTCGTGCCATCCCTCTCCAGCCTTCCACAAACCTTGGGCAGGGACACCACTCCTACCCCCTGGCTAATACTACTCCATGGACCCAGCCTCCATGACTTGATCTCACTTCCCTTTAAACTCTGTTCTAGTTGTAGCCTTCACAGCCTCCTGCAGCAAGGAGTTCCACAGGTTGACTCTTTGCTTTGTGAAGAACAACTTTCTGTTACTAGTTTGAAGCCTGCTACCCATTCCTTTCCTTTCCTTTGGTGTCCTCTAGTCCTTCTTTATGGGAACTAATGAAGAACTTTTCTGTATGCACCCTCCCCACCCCACTCATGCTTTTAGAGACCTCTATCCTGTCCCTCCTCCATCTCCTCTTTTCTAAGCTGAAAAGTCCCAGTCTCTTTAGCCTCTCTTCATATGGGACCTGTTCCCAACCCCTCATCATTGTAGTTGCCCTCCCCTATCCCACCCTCTCTTTTCCCCTCTCCCACCTCCTTTTCCCAGTCTCCCCCAGTTTTGTTCAATAAAGACAGATTCCATTTTGGAAGACACGTTATCTTTATTTTGTACATCAAGAAGAGGGGCTAGAGAAGGGTAAGTGGAAGGAGGTGAGGGAGGAATGGGGTACGAGCCCCCGATGGGGAGGACTGGGCTGGCTCTGCGGGCTTCTGGGGGTAGAAGCTCTCCTGCAGCCCCCCAATTCCCCCCCTCTCCCCAGATGGCAACCTGCGGCAAGTGCAGCCGGTCTGATGGCTGAGTGGTGTGATGTGCCCAGTGTGGGTAGTCCGGGCACTCCAAGCCAGGACTGCTTTGCAAGCGGGGCACCCCTGAGAACTGTCTGTCTGGGGTGGGGGTTGGGACCCTTTAAGCACAGCCCTCCGCTAGCCTGAGACAGCATCTCCACGCTCTTAAGTCCTCCTCTGATGCCCTGCCGGCACTGCTTCCGGCCATCCTTAACCCCGGTTCAGGGTCCACTCTGTCTGGACATGCTAGTTCGAATTAGCAAAACGCTAATTCGAACTAGTTTTTTAGTCTGGATCCGTTAGTTCGAATTAGCTTAGTTCGAATTAACTAATTCGAACTAAGTTAGTTCGAATTAACGTTGTAGTGTAGACATACCCTTAGAGAGTCATTATATATATTGGACATTTCTGTGTAACACAAATGTTAGGGAGATGTTGCAAGCAGCAATGTGATTTGTTTTATCACAGATGGATATCATGAGCATATAAAATCAAACTGCTCTTTTTACCCTGTCAGGTGAACACAACTCATTCAAGTGTGTTGATAGGCTGGTGTTAACATAATTCATCTCTTCAAAATCTAAGAAAACGTGCTCTTTTGAATTAGACACGTGGTAAATATATTTGTCTACTAAAATGTGTTCATTTGGCTGTGAACTGTTGACATGTTGCTCATAGTTTGACTGTAGTTTGAATAGCTCCTTACTGTTTTATTTTAGAAAAAAAACAAAAGCTTTATGATTATTTACATTTGAAGGCTTTAACTTCACATTTAACTCTGTGGAGCCTTACCCTACCCCATCTCCAATTTCCTCTAACCATGCACATTATGCATTGGGTGTTACATCTCTCACCATTAGATAGACAGATCTCGAAGCAGAGTTAGTTTATATCTGTAAAACAATGAGGAATACTGTGGCACCTTAAAGGCTAGCAGATTTATTTGGGCATAAGTTTGTGTCAGTCAAAACCACTTCATTAGATGCATCCAACAAAGTAATTCTGACCCATGAAAGCTTGTTCCCAAATAAATCTGCTAGTCGTTAAGGTGCCACGGGATTCCTCATTGTTTTAACATTAGGTAGAGTTACTCATATACTGACAGTGGTAGAATCATAGAATACTAGAACTGGAAGGGACTTCAAGAGGTCATTAGGTCCAGTCCCCTGTCCTCCTGGCTGGATCAAGCACATCTAGATAATCCCTGATAGATGTTTATCTAACCTGCTCTTAAATATCTCCAATGATGGAGATTCCACAACCTCCTGGAATTTATTCCACTGTTTAACCACCCTGACAGTTAGGAAGTTTTTCCTAATGTTGAACTTTAACCTCCCTTGACACAATTTAAGCCCATTGCTTCTTGTTCTATCACCAGAGATCAATAGAACAATTTTCTCCCTTCTTCTTGTAACACCCTTTTAGGTACTTGAAAACTACTGTCATGTCCCCTCTCATTCTTCTCTTTTCTAAACTAAACAAACCCAATTCTGTCAGTCTTCCCTCATGCCTCATGTTTTCTAGACCTTTAATCATTTTCATTGCTCTTCTCTGGACCTTCTCCAATTTTTCCATATCTTTCTTGAAATGTGGTACCCAGAGCTGGACAAAATACTCCAATTGAGGCCAAGTCAGTGCAGAGTACAGCGGAAGAACGACTTCTCGTGTCTTGCTCACAACACTCCCGTTAATGACTTATATGGGCCCAATCCAGAATTCACTGAAGTTGAGGGAAGGATTCCCACTGACTTGCATGGGTTTGGATCAGACCTTAACAGTGTTTGTAGTACAAACATGTATTCCCTGAGGAATTCTGTGTCAAAACCTTAACAATTCTGTACACGCTATTTTAAAAATCTGTACATTTTGTCTGTAAATAAATGTGGAAGCTGACACAGTGCAAGGGCCAGACCTGCCGCGAACAACCCAGGGCTCTGCTCCTCTGAGCCAGCTGTACCAGGTGAGGACAGGCAAGTTCAGCCTGGCAGGATCCTCTTGTAGAGGGACTTAGTATGAGTGGGATCCCGATGTGTTCGGGGCAGTCTGGGTGTGGGCTGCTCAGTGTGCGGAGAGGGGCGGGGAGCTGGATACACACAAGTTCGTTGGGGGTTCTGGGCACAGCGGCAATGAGACTGCAAAGATGGGGTGGTTCAGGGTAAGGTGGCTGGAGCTCTGCAGGGGGCGGTCTGAGTGCAACTGGTCGGGGCTCTGTGAGGTGGGACTGGATGCAGGGGATGTAGGGGTGGTCTGGATGGAGAACGGGGTGGGGGTTTGAGTGCAGGAGCTTGTAGGGAGGTGGGGCTCGTGGGGGGGATCCACGAGATGAGGAGTGGCTGGATGCCCAGAGGTTTAGTGATCAGAGGAGCAGCTCTCTGCATAGGGACCCTCCTTATAGGAGAAAAGAAAGTCCCATCCTCCCTCAGCCCATCCCAGCTGGGACTAGCAGCTGACCAATGATTTACCTTTTCCCCAGCAAACTCTATGGTATGGTTTGAGCATTGTCAATACACAAGTATGCAGCATGTTGAAAGCATGGGGGCAGGGTAAAATAACATGTCTGCAGGCGTGCTGCATCAGTTGCATGGTCATGTGTGTGCAGAATTCCCCATCTGCTCAACTAGTCCTAGGGCAGTGGTTACCAACCTTTTTTTTTACCACGGACCGGAAAATGCATTCACAAACTTTTGGCGGAACAGCAATATTTTATTTGCATATTTTCATATTCATTATGCAAATAATGAATACGCGAATATGCAAATAAAATGTTACTGCTCCATGGCGGCCGCCGGAGCTGAAGCCGGCTGCTGTGCAGTGGTTCAAGGGTCAGGGGCCGTGGTGCACGATTCCCTTGATTACATTATTCAATATGCCTCATGGTATTCAAACAGAGATTGTATTGTGGACTAAAACAGGTTTCTCATAAAGCAAAAAAATTACAAGTCTAATGGTAGAGCAGGGGAAAGACAAGACTAAAGTATTTTGAAGCAAGAGAAGGAGAAATTTTAAAGGGCAGTGCTGTTGGAATAGCTTGTGGACTGTTATCTGTATCCAAAGAAAAATGTGATTTTATATTTTAGTCTTAAAATTGTATTAAAAGAATTGAGAGTTTAATAGCAAAAATGTATATAAACCCAGGCGCCTCATCCGTATTTACAATTGTTAAATTTGAAAAAAAAATCCAGTACTGTTTGCTGTTTTTAGAAATGTGTCTTTCAGCTCACCCAAACTGAGATTAGAGAGGAGTGTCAGAACTTTGTGTATAGCCACTTTCCCAGTGTAACTTTGTCAAGCTGGGCACAGTCGCTGCCATTTGTGGTTCGTGTCACCCTGAAAAAGGGAAACATCAGGAAGAACAGGGGCTTGCTAAGGCAGTGCCTGGAGATGGATGCAGACCTGGGGGTGCTGTAACTCAATAACTAGGTTAAGTTGACCGATTGCTTTCCTCCTCCCCACCCCACCCCCCATGTTGTGGGGACATTGGAAAGGCTTCTGTGGCACGTGGGGCCCTTGGCTCCCGCACTGGCATCAGCCCACACCCACCTGCACTATAGGACAAGGTCCAAGGGAAGGAGAGCTAGGCACCTGAGGAAGGAATTGGCAAGGAGTCACCTAAGCTAGCCAGGATGAGATCCCGAGGAAGGACTTGGGCGTGGGGCGAGCTTAAGCACCCAAGCGTCTGTCCTGGGGAAACTGTCTGCTGGGTCCCTCCCTCCACATGGCATTCTCAGCTGCACACCCTCTCCTGGAGTAAGGCACCAAAGACAGGTCAGCTGCTTAGGCAGCCCAGGCCCTCACTGCTGAAACCATCCCCCCCCCCTTTCTGCTCGTTTGTTCCCATGCTCGCTCTTGCCCCTGGCTGTGTTTTGTATGAGAGCTGCGGTGCCCCCATCTCACAGAGACCTTCATCCTGGGGTGTGGCGGGGTATGTCTTAATCATGCTCTGAGCATGCCTACAGGGAGAGGCCCCGCTGGTGAGAGAGGCGTTCCCCTTCCCTGGCCTGGTTTAAGACTCTGGCTTAGGGGCCTACAAGGTGTCAGCTTGAGTAAGGCCTCCAAGCTGCTCGGTAGCTGTAGGGGGAGCATCGCCCTTTAGGTGGCTTTGCAAATGCCAACCAGAAGAAACACAGGAGCCTCCAGGGTTAGGCAGCAGCTTTGAGAGTGTCAGTACTGCCTGAATGTGGACTATGTCACCTAAGAATCTTTCTGTAGTGATTTTCATGAGTTTGCCTGAGTAAGGGCCATGGGATCCTGACCCTTCACAGATGGTTAGGGCTGCAAACTTTGTGACTGCTCTTTCCAAGGACAGGGTTAAAAGGAATGCAGCAGGGTGGTGGGTAAAACACCCAAAAGTGCCAGACCCTCAAAGGCATTTAGGTGCCTAATTTGATTTCATTGTGAGTTAGCTGCTGAAATACCTTGGAGGATCTGGGCCTTGGGCTTTTAGCAACCTAAATGTCAATGACTTTCAATGAGTCATAGGCTCCTAAACCACTTGGACACTTTCAAAAATGTTACCCCAAATGGTTGTTGATCTCTTGTAGGGAGAGAAAAAAAAAGGACTAATGCAAAAATGTTCTCCTTTGGCCGGGGGTGATCCTGTGTCCCAAGACTCACTGCAGAGAGGAAGAGAAGGGTTGGGAGATCTCTCTGTGTTCCCATTTAAGTATTTCTCATGACTTATAACCCAGGAGAGAAACGGATGTGTAGAAAACATGTGTGCTTTTCAGAGGGACTCAGTGCATGTTTATACTGTTTTCCTATTACTGAGAGTTCAGCAAGTGCAATGGGAAATGGTAGGTCGGACTCTTGGTATGGCAAGGGCAGGCTGCCCTGGGAATTTTTTGTAAAAAAAATCAGACCCCCTTAGTGCATCTCAGATGCAGACATTTCTTCAGAAGTATTTTTAAGAGCCTGAAGGGCATGTCATCCGGGCAGGACTCCAGAGATAGGGTGACTCCTATCAGACACTGAGAAATCACCCTCAATCTCCCCTCGATCTGGTTGTGGAAGTTAAACCAGAAGTCTCAAGAAACCCCATCCTTCTCACACAGCACTCTGCCACAATGTCATAACAGCCTCGACTAAAGACAGAGGTTGAATTTTGTCTCAAAGAATTACCAGCTGCACTGGCCAGTATTGCTGCCCTGCCATGGCACGGTGAGGAGGTCTCACCAATGTAGTTGTTTGTGCGTGGCTGGATGCGTGCATCTGTACAGAAATGCAGCAGAGGTGAAAGCAGTCTCATTGCAGCTTCTGAAAACCAGCTGTTGTGAAGGAGCAACAGGCCTGGCTGGGACTCGCATGCTTTGGAACTACTTAGCTCCTTTGTTGTAGAAAATTAATACAGTAAAATGTTATAGACAGCTAAAGAAAACAAATCCGTAACATTCTTGTAATAACCGCTGCTGGTGTTACATTGGAAAAGAAATTATAATTGTTTCATTGGGGAAAATCCTGTTTTGTAAGAATCAAAATAGGATTTGTTATTAGCAGTTGGGATTGCTTAAAATAAAGGGAGTCTTTTCTGAAAAAGGTGTCTTTAGTTTTTAGCTTAAAACCTGTGAAAAAAATCTACCTTGGGCAGTATAGAGTTTGGCTATCTGCCTAGCAGGCCTGCTTGCCTGAGTCAGTGTGTCAATCATATTTCTTAAGTATAGTGTTCCTGCTGCCGGCTGCAGCTGTGAGTTAGGTGCTTTGAGAAGCAGCATCCAGCGGTACAATTCCAAGGTGATACCGGGAGTTTGCCACATCATGTAATTTTGAGCAGGCCTCCTTGCATGCTGGGTTGGGAAGTGGTCTGCAGATGGTGTCAAAGAGCATAGAAATGTTTCAGCTCAGTTTCATGGCTATAATCATAAACTGTTTCATTAGTGAGAAGCCTGGGGATTTGCTGGCATTTTGGTGACTAGATCACGCAGCTCTAAGATAATGATTATTTTTTCCCCTTCTTCAGGGATTGCTGTCTGCAATATCCCATCTGCAGCTGTGGAAGAGACAGCAGATTCCACCATATGCCATGTCCTAAACCTCTACAGACGGAACACTTGGCTGTATCAAGCACTGAGGGAAGGGACCCGGGTGCAGAGTGTGGAACAGATACGGGAGGTGGCCTCGGGAGCGGCTCGGATCCGAGGAGAAACTCTCGGCCTCATTGGATTTGGTAGGTTGGCAACGTTGGGGGACAGAATACCCTAAACAAAACCGTTTGCTTTTACGGTGATCTGATGGAGTCTCAACCCAAGCAGACTCTGAAGAGCTTCAAAAAGATCTCACCAAACTAAGTGATTGGGCAACAAAGTGGCAAATGAAATTTAATGTTGATAAATGTAAAGTAATGCACAATGGAAAACATAATCCCAGCTACACATACAATATGACGGGGGCTAATTTAGCTACAACTACTCAAGAGAGAGATCTTGAAGTCATTGTGGATAACTCTCTGAAAACATCCACTCAGTATGCAGCAATAGTCAAAAAAGCAAACAGAATGTTAGGATTCATTTAAAAAGGGATTGAGAATAAGAAAGAGAACATCTTGTTGCATCTATATAAAACCATGGTACACCCACATCTTAAATACAGTGTACAGATGTGGTCGCCTCATCTCAAAAAATATATATTTGCATTGGAAAAGGTTCACAATAGGGCAACAAAAATTATTAGGGGTTTGGAATAGGTTCCATGTGAAGAAAGATTAAAAAGACTTGAACTTTTCAGCTTAGAAAAGAGGAGACTAAGGGGAGATATGATAGAGGTTTATAAAATTATGACTGGTATGGAAAAAGTGAATAAGAAAAACTTATTTACTTGTTCCCATAACATAAGAACGAGGGGTCACCAAATGAAATTAATAGGTAGCAAGTTTAAAACAAACAAAAGGAAGTTTTTCTTCACTCAGTGCACAGTCAACCTGTGGAACTCCTTGCCAGAGGACATTGTGAAGACTAGGACTTGAACAGGGTTCAAAAAAGAGCTAGATAAATTCATGGAGGTTAAGTCCATCAGTGGCTATTAAGTAATGTTCTTATGTAACCATGGAGTACGACTCCTCTCAGGCCTAAGAGCGGGGATGGGCAAGTGGTCACCTGAGGGCTGAATCCCACTAAACAGATAATTTTATTTGGCTCCCCACACTCCAGCTCAAGGCAGGTGATGTGGTGGTCTCAGGGCCACAGTAGATGTGGGAGGAGGGGGAAGCTGGGACCAGTCCCATGGCAGAGGAGTGAATAATGCAGCATGAATGCTGGGCAGGCTCACTTCCCAGTTCTCTTCTTCCTTCTCCTCCTGCTAGCCTATCATAGGGTTTGAATGGATTTGGTGGCCCCCTGCTACCTTAAGGTTCCCCTTGCCTGGCTTAGATCTTTTGTATCTGCGTGGCTCATGTTGCTACATTCACTGGACCAAGCTGAGCTGTTCCGTACTGAGGTAACTGCAGTCATGCTATGGGTTCCCTCCATTTAATGGCCTTTCTAAGCTGGTATAGTTATGTAAGAACAGAACGCATGTGCCCTGATTGTCCAGCCAAGAATCCAGTTCGTTTCCTATTCAGAACTGTTACCCCAGCTGAAAAGGAAGCCGCTTGCCAAGGCTGCAGGGACTTTGGGGGGGGTCCCGGCTCCTCAGTATTGTTAATGAGCCTCTAGTGTCCTCGCGCCCTTTGCCAGTTTCTCCAAAGGATTCACCACACATACTGGCAGCCGTTACAGGCTGTATCTTGCCTCCAGAGTGAAGCTCTGGAGTGTGACCGTGAATCTTTACTACAAATCTATGTCCTCTGGCTAGCGATGATTTTCTTCACAAGCACTGCCTTGGCCATGCCCTGAACCCTTCCATGAATACGCCTGTATGTGAATCTGTGCTGCTGTCCCCGAGGAGCCACACCAGGGAGGCACTGCAGAGACCTCGCTGGCTCCTCGGAGAAGATTACAATTCCCCGCCCACAGGTAACTAACAATCAGGTAGTGTGGTGTTCTCTTCCTCTCTAGCAGTGGCTGGGCCTGCTGCAGCCTTGGCTGACAGTTGAGTCTTCTAGTTCAAGCAGGCGTTGGTCACGCTTTTGGAACCATTGGTCACGCTTTTAGAGCCAGAGGTTCCAGGTTCAGTTCCTGCCCCTGAAGACCCCCTTGCTCTGGCCAGCCCATTTGGGGAGCAAAGCCCAATCCCTGGCCACTAGTGGGTAAGGGAAATTCCTGGCTGTTGCAGAGGAGTGGGAAGTCTGTATAAAGCCCAGCCAGAATCTGGCTTGCAGTGGAGTGAAAGTAGCACAGATAACGGGCATCGGGGCTCATCGTTTACCAGGTGTAGCGAATGTGCATTAAAGATGCTTTAAAGCTGGGGTGACCTGACGAGAACCTGTGAGCACAGCTACAGAAAAACCCTGCAGCACCAAGTCTTAGCGCCTGACTCCACAGACTCGGGACCACGAGGCTCGTGCTGTGGGGCTAAAAAGCAGTAGGGGAGACATTTGGGCTCGGGCCGGAGCCGAGGTTCAGACACCCAGCCGCTGGAGGGGAGGAGGTCGTCTCAGAGCCCAGACTCTCGGCCAACATCTACATCAAACATCTACCTGGCTGTTTGCAGTGCTGCGTTGTGAGCCTTGAAAGCCGGAGGCAGGGCTCTGACACTCCCTGCCACAGGGGAGGAGTTTGGCTGTGCTGTGTTACTGATGTTTGGGGGCTGGCGTACTGTAAGACATTGCTGGTGTATGTCACACACGACCATGTCTCCCTGCATGTCGAGCAGTAGGCCAGGCATTGACCGCCAGCAAGGAAGTATGGTCCAGTGGTTAGAGTACAAGGGTGACAGTCTTAAGGTCTATTCTAACAACATATAGTCTTTGTGTGATGCTGTTCCTCATCAGGGCCTATTACTAATGAATCCTGCCAGTACCTCTGCGATGCAGGTAGGTCAGCATCGTGCATTCTAGTCACTGGGGAAAGAGAATAACAAGTTGCCCAGGTCACGCAGCTGGGATTCCAGCTCAGGAGGCCCTAGCGCCTAGCCCTGTGCTCAGACCCTGACTGTCTTGCTATCGTACTGAAAAAATCCTGCATTAAAAATAGAAAAAAGTACTGGCTACAAAGCTAACACCAGACCTTAATGTAATGGTGTCATTCTTCCATTTTCTTTCCCTGCAAACAGCGACTCCCTCTCCTGCCCAGATCCTTCTGCCCTTGGGCTCTGCTCTCCCTCTTTATTCTCGGATGCTGAAGACTGAACTGTACAAGTGTGAGAGGACTTGTTAGTCTGCCTCCCTTTAAGGCAGCATTGGCCAGTGGCTAGGGTACTGGCCCGGGAGTCAGGAGCTCTGGATCCCATTCCCAGCTCTGCCACTGACCTGCTGTGTAACGCTGGGCAAGACCTTTTCCCACCCATGCATTCCTTTTCTGTCCTCTGTATAGAGTGCAAGCTCTTTCAGGGATTTTACACAGCACCTAGCTCACTGGGGTCGCCAGTTGTCATATAAACTGATGCTGAGCTTGAACTCCGGTGCATGTGTAGAGCGTTCAGCCCTGGTGACTTCAAGTACTGCTGGGTCTGTAGGAGCCACAGATGATTGCCCTCTTGCTGGGCTAGCCCTACAGGTGCTACGGGGCTGCTCAGGGCACTGTGGCCAGGGGGGCACTGTCTGAGTACCATAAGCTGGTAGGCCTGGATCTACCAGTGCAGGGGTGAGTGGAGGCAAGCCCAGGGATGCAGCCCCTGCCCAGCAGAGCAGGGGTGGGCGATGCTGCAAAGAGCTGCCAGCCTAGCAGGGAGGTGCAGGGGTCACCAGAGGCCCAGTCCCTGTATCCCCACTTCCCACAGACACAGGCAGTGGCCAGGAACCCACTGAACTCTTGCTAGGTAGTCGGGTAGCTCACAGGCTCAGAAATTCCTCCCTGTGCAGCCCAGCCAGGCTTGGAGGCCAGAGGCTAGTCCTTGCTCCTTGCACCTCATACTGCTGTTCTCAAAGAATGGGTGCCAAAATGCAAGGTTGCCCAGGGTGCCATGTTCCCTAAGACTGGCATTTCTGTGACAGGAAGTGTGTCCTCTTGACTCAGGAGAAGAGCAGGAAAGACAAACCAGGTTAGTAGGAAAACGCTAATTTGTCAAACCCAAATGATTTAATGGATACCTGAAAGTAATCATATCAGGGTACAGCCACAACTCTAAAAATAGCTGTGTTGCCTGGAGCCAGGGGCCACCTGGGGGACAGAGCTGCTGCCTCTGTGTTGCATGAAAGTAGAATGCTTGCACCGTTTTACCTGACCACTTGCCACATTGTTAGGCTGTGTGGAAACTGCTCACTTCTGGAGAAAAGCAACCCTCCTCCCCCAGGCTGCCTGACCCTAAGGAAACAAAGCAATCTCAATAAACAAAAGGCGGAACGTGGGCAGGGAAGGAGGAGAAAAGCTATTGGTCGTAGCTTGGCAGTGATTGTTGTTACATTCATTTCTTTGCGAACACAACTGGAATTGAAACATTTTCAGACATGGCCATGGTTAAGCATTTGAAAACTGTCAGAAAATCCACCAGAAAACTTGCCCCAGGGTTGCTGTGATGCTCTTCTGAGATGACGATCTGTAGATGGGGGATCCCAAAACAAGAAGCTGCTGGGCAACAGAATGTCAGAAGAAATTCAGTGCTGATAAATGCAAAGAAATGCACAGCAGAAAACGTAATCCTAACTGCCCAAAATGATGGGGTCTAAATTAGCTGTTTCCATTTAAGAAGGAGATCTTGAAGTCATTGTGGATAATTCTCTGAGAACATCAGCTCAATATGTAACAGCAGTCAAAAAAAAAAAAACCTAACAATGTTAGGAACCATTAAGAAAGAGAAATAATAAGTCAGAAAAATATCATAATGCCACATAATAAATCCATGGTATGTCCACATCTTAAACAGTGTACAGTCTGGTCATGCCACCTCAAAAAAGATGTAATAGAAATGGAAAAGATACCGAGAAAGGCAACAAAAATTAGTATTGGGGTAGAACAGCTTCCATACAGTGAGGTTAAAAAGACTGGGGCTTTTCAGCTTGGAAAAGAGGTGACTAAGGGGGCAAATGATACAGTCTATAAAATTCTGAATTGGGTGGCACAAGTGAAGAACAAAGTCCACGAAAACTCAGCGTCAGCCAATGAAATTAATAGGCAACAGGTTTAAAACAAGCAAAAGGAAGTACTTTGTACAATGCACAACCAACCTATGGAACACGTTGCTGGGGATATTGTGATGGCCTAAATAACTGGGTTCAAAAAAAGAATTAGATGAATTAGTGGAAGATAGCCAGCGATAGACCTATTAGTTAAGGTGATTAAGGATGCAACCCCATGTCCTGGGTGTCCTAAGTCATTAACTGCCGGAAGCTGGGGTTGGATGACAGGGGAGTGGATCTCTCAATAATTGCCCTGTTCTGTTAATTCTTTCTAAAGCATGTGACACTGGCCAGTCCAGCATTCCCTGTAAGCTGAGCTCTTGGGTAGCCATTCAAAAGACATTCAAATGCCACCTAGCTGATTAGCAGAGCCCACACAGCCGGCATCATGTGTTTCTACTGGTGGTGCACATCCGCATATGCCTCAGTGCACACAACAAAATTGATTCCACAGTTGGATGAAAAAATTAGAGGGAACATTGCTAGCCACTGGTGGCTAGTGGGCTAGGTGGGCTATTGGTCTGCCACCGTGTGGTATTTCTTTTGTTCTCATACCAGAGCCAATGTGCGCATGCGCTTCATATTATATGCCCCCCCCCCCAGCATAAATAGTCCTCATCCAGAGCACTGAGCTAGGCTAGCCCCATTATCATTTGTATTTTGGACAATGAGCTAATTGCAACCTTGCTGTCATACCAGTCACTTTGGTAATGCTGCATGAGAGGTGAATGAGACGCAATGTTGTTGGGTTAACAAAATACTCAGACATGAGCCCTGGCCCTTGTCATATGCTGTATCAAAAAAGATACACTGAATGGCTGCAGTCAGTCTGGAAACTTCTCCCATTTTCCTAGCATCATAACATACTCAGGGCCTATTCCTGTAGCCACAGGCCCATGCCTACCGCTTGCTGCTGGAGGGAGGAGAAAAGCTCCAACAGTCACTCACTGGAATGCCAACACCTTCAAATGGAGCCCTTCAGCACCAGCCAAGAGTGGGCTTTCCAATGATAGTGATAGCACTTAGCTGTGTGGCAGAATGGGCCAGGTCTGTAGACAGGGGATGCTTTGTATGCAGTAGTCAGGTAAGGGCAGCTTTTCAGTCAGTCGCAGCAAGGCCTCACAGACCTGATTCTAATGAGTACTTCAACATGAATGGACAGTGCCTGGTTATTTGGCTTTCTTTACATTGCCAGACAGCCGAATGAGGAATGAAGGAGCATGTATTGATGTAGGAATTGGGTAGTTGAGTCCAGGCAATGACATTGAATAGGAACGACATTGTGGATAATGACCTGCTGATTGCACTGCAGCTGTCCCTCTTTATCAGAATAGCCTGATTAAACCTTTGCTTCCAAACCATGACAGTTGTCTTAGTCATGCCCAATTAAATAGCCATTCAGCAAGAGTAGGGAAGAAAAAACCTACAGCAAACAAGTTTGCTCTTATCACTAGGGCTTTATTTTTGTGTGGGTTTTTGGGGGCATTGTCTGCTTGAACAAAAGCACCTCATAAAGGATTTCATTTCTCAATACCGTCCCTCATGGCCTGGCATGCTCGGGGAACACACAGAATGCCTGGCTGTGGTCCTACCCTGGGAGGGTTGTAGCTGCAAATGTGACCTCAGAGTCAAGTGCTGCAGGCACACAGATCGTTAGGGAGAGTCCTTTTAAATAAAAATGGCTAATGCTTTATGAGCTCCCCAATTGCTGTCGATATTGGAAAGGCACATTCTAGTTTTAGCCCGGTGAATGCTGTGCTAAATGGTTAATGTTTCACCTTCAGCTATGTCAACAGCTAGATGGTGGATCATGAGAATTAAAGAGGCTTACAGATGTCACAGCTGCGGCAGGGAGGGGAGGACTCAAAGGCTGGTAGTTTGTGTGACCAGCACAGAGGAGCATTGAATGACACACTTGGTTACTTTTTTTGCTCTTTCTTAAGCCAAAGGTAGAATTAATGGAAGTGATAAAATCCCAGGGTCAGGGTTGCTGCACACTGAAGTTTGGCATAGGCATGGTTGTGGTGAGGAAGAAGAATGGGCAGTGCAGGGGTTTAATAGTGATAATATTTAGCCATTTTCCTGCTCAAAGCACTTTACAGCCCTTGGTTAATGAATTTTTGCAGGAAGTAAGTCTTATCATCCCCACCTTTGGGGTGCAGAATCAGATTCCTTTTGTGGCATTGGACATCGCTGGCCTGTCTCCGTTTCAGAGTTGGGCTTCGAGGCCCCGGCTACAAAGCTTCCATTGAAATCGCCAGCCCTTGTTTTGGCTCAGATCCTCAGAACACACCGTGCCTCTTTAAGGAGAAATGCTTTCCACAACATTAGCTTTCCCTTCGCATTTCTCAGGTCACCCATCACCTCCGAACAGGAATATATTAGCCTAGACCCATAGCGCCCAGTCTTCAAAGGTATTTAGGTTCCTGACCCATGTGCAGAGGCCCTGGAGCTTAGTACCTGGGCCTATTGAAGCTAATGGGAGCAGGCTCAGGCCCACATTTCACTTTCTGAGGCATCCTAAGAACCCAAAGCTCTTTCAGTAAGTGGGTATGAAGGTGTATTAAGAGAAGTGGTGCTGGGAAACTTCAGGGCCACCTGCCTGGCTCTAGTCCCTGCTCATATCCTTCTTTCTTCCAGAAGCCTCACCCTTCAAACAAACAGATTAGATGATAAATAAGCAAGAGAGCATGCAGGATGGGTGCAGACTGAGTGAATTTGCTGTGGCACCAAGAGAAAATACTTGGAGGCCAATAGAGGCCGTAAATGGATCTGTTGCCTGCTGAACATTAATGGATAGAGTCTGTGCTGAGCATCACATAGCTCAAGCCATATAACTCTCAACATCTGACTTTCCTCTCTTCTTTTCCTTTATACACAGGTCGCACTGCGCAAGCAGTTGCAGTTCGAGCCAAAGCATTTGGATTCAGTGTGATATTTTACGACCCATACCTGCAGGATGGAATAGAAAGGTCTCTAGGCGTCCAGCGAGTCTACACACTCCAGGACCTGCTCTATCAGAGCGACTGTGTATCATTGCACTGTAACCTTAACGAACATAATCACCACCTTATCAATGACTTTACGATTAAGCAGGTAAATTACCTTCTCTCTAAAAGAAAGATCATTTTATGGTTCTTGCTGCAAACCCAGAACATATTACTGTTGAGCGCTGGAGGGAGCCAATGCTGTCATAGTGATACCAGTGATTTTTATCTTTGAGTAGTTAATTACATCCATTTCTTTCCCATTGTGTACCAGGTGATAGCATTTTACCAGGTAAGAGAGCCCATTCATGCAGTTGCAGAGACAGAAACAGCAGGACTTATATTGTTTGACATTTCAAAATAGAGCTTAGGCTTTCTAAATAAAAGCCTTTGTTAGTAAATGAACACCAGAACCTCCTTGCTCGCTTAGAAGGGATGCAAAATGTGTGTGTTTAGAGGTAATCTTTTCAGCAAGGAAAATCTGCTTGTATTTACCATATAAAGTGTTCTGAAGTTCTGCAAGCAGCGTGGTGGCTTGGAAGATGCCAGTAGGAGAGGATGCTACCTACTGTACGTGTAGTGAGAAGTGAAGAGTCATTGAATAACTATATTGAACATTCTCCCCTTTCCTCCTGGCTTCCATTAGATGAGGCAGGGAGCATTCCTAGTAAACACAGCACGTGGCGGGCTTGTGGATGAGAAAGCCTTAACTCAAGCCCTGAAAGAAGGAAGGATACGAGGAGCAGCACTTGACGTGCATGAATCAGAGCCATTTAGGTAAACAATGGGTTACGGGTTTGGATTTTTTTTTTTAATTAAAAAGCTTCACTTTTCATCTTACAGCTAGATGAGGGCTTATATCTATTCCCATTGGCCCCTGTGCCCACAAATGGGCCCTGTGACTGTTGAACCTAGAATTCCTAGTGCTATGAATAAGAAAATACAGTAGTCATTTTTCTAGAAGTACCGTATTTTCCGGCGTATAGGGCGACTGGGTGTATAAGACGACCCCCTATCTTTTTAATTAAAAGATAGGGTTTCATCTTATACCCCAGCGCCCCTCCGCCTCCTTTGCTCCCGGTGTCCCTGGTCTGCTGGAGATGGTCCCCAGCAGACCAGAGGCACCGGGAGCAAAGCCGCCAGGAGCGCCTGGGCTGCCCCCCCCCCCCCCCCGCCGGAGCCCCTCCGAGGCTTTGAAAGCCTCGGGGGAAGCCGGCGGGGGGGCATCCCAGGCGCGCATGGGCTGCCCCCCCGCCGGAGCCCCTCCGCGGCTTTGAAAGCCTCGGGGGAAGCCGGCGGGGGGGCATCCCAGGCGCGCATGGGCTGCCCCCCCGCCGGAGCCCCTCCGCGGCTTTGAAAGCCTCGGGGGAAGCCGGCGGGGGGGCATCCCAGGCGCGCATGGGCTGCCCGCCCGCCCGAGCCCCTCCGCGGCTTTGAAAGCCTCGGGGGAAGCCGGCGGCGGGGCATCCCAGGCGCGCATGGGCTGCGCCCCCGCCGGAGCCCCTCCGCGGCTTTGAAAGCCTCGGGGGAAGCCGGCGGCGGGGCATCCCAGGTGCGCATGGGCTGCCCCCCCGCCGGAGCCCCTCCGCGGCTTTGAAAGCCTCGGGGGAAGCCAGCGGCGGGGCATCCCAGGCGCGCATGGGCTGCCCCCCCGCCGGAGCCCCTCCGCGGCTTTGAAAGCCTCGGGGGAAGCCGGCGGGGGGGCATCCCAGGCGCGCATGGGCTGCCCGCCCGCCCGAGCCCCTCCGCGGCTTTGAAAGCCTCGGGGGAAGCCGGCGGCGGGGCATCCCAGGCGCGCCTGGGATGCCCCGCCGCCGGCTTCCCCCGAGGCTTTCCAAAGCCGCGGAGGGGCTCCGGCGGTGGTGCATCCGGCGTACAAGACGACCCCCGATTTTGGGGGGATGTTTTTTAACATCAGAGGTCGTCTTGTACGCCGGAATATACGGTAGTAATCGACAGAAGTCTTGATACCATTACTAATTTAAAGTTTTGGTTTAGAAACAAAGTTGAAAAGGGACTGTGTCAGGTTAAAAGTCGTGTTTCGTTACAAAGAATGCTCAACTCCACAGTGAAATAAACCAACACTAGTACAAATCTGCTAAGTTTGCACTGCAGAGGCGAAAGGAGAACATTTGTTTATAAAAGTAAATGAAAACTATTACTGGAAATCGTGGACAGAGTTCTGGTGACAGTTTTGAGAAAGCTTTCTCTTTATTTACATACAAATAATTCTATGTAAACTTACAAACTCAAATGTTTAAGTAGCCTGGCAGTGTCCCGTCTAAGTCTCCAGCATTAGTGGCTTTGCTCCTTTAGTCCGATGTGAAAAAGAGACACTCTGCTGGAGACAGATGAACGATAGTTGCTGCTAGAGAGATGCCCAACCATTTATCTCCTCATTAATACAAGTGATGGAAGCATTGAGACCACTCATCCAGCAGGTTTGTCAAACCAACCTGCTCTTTTCTTCACAATTGCTGAGCGTAAAATATTTCAGCACTCATGCAAAGTCCAAAATGCCCCTTGAAGTCCAACACTAAAGCAGTATTTCAGCACCTCTTTCCCCAATGCCAGACACCACTCAACAGCTTTAGGCTAGATGGAAAGCGCATGTTGTTCCACGTTCAGTACATTTACAGTGCCTGTAAATCATGTGGCTAGAGCAGTGGCTTGCATGTGAAAGAAGCTGGCCAATATGTTTTCGTGATTTGTAACTTTCACCCCAATTTTTCATATTTATATAGTTTTGCTCAAGGCCCATTGAAAGACGCTCCTAATTTAATTTGTACTCCACACACTGCTTGGTACAGTGAGCAGGCATCCCTAGAGATGAGAGAGGCTGCTGCTACTGAAATTCGTCGTGCAATCACAGGTATCTAACCCTTTTATCTCATGCGTATTTTATTTAGCCTACTTTTATTTTGTAGTAGGTAGCACGAGTCAGTGGATTGGACAAGGAGTTTGGAACCAGGAGACCTGGTTCTGAAACCTGGCTTTGCCATTGAGTTGCTGTTACCTTGAACAGCTTATATGTGGCCCAGTGTAAAGAGGTGCTAAGCTCCCCCAGCTCTCTTAGGCCATTAGGTATGCATTATTTGCCCCCCATTATGCAGGCCAGGGAAGTGTCAAGGAGAGGTTCATGATTTGATTGGCGAGAAATGATCCTTACTCCACCTTTCTAAAGCACTGCCAGCCAATAGCTATTATTGATACTACACACAGTGCAAGTTTATGAACAGTGCAGCACGTGGCCAGCTGGCTGACACAGACTCTTTTAATTATTGCCTCTTTTAAAGCAATAAGCCTGGACTGCAGAAAAATAACCTTTGATGTCACAGACACTGATAAATCAGAATAATTGTGCGCTGACTTCCAGAAGGCCTTGGTGTCACAAGACCTCTGGGTATTTTAGCCCTAAAGAACTGTATGTCCCAGCCAAGCCCCATATAGCAAAAAGATGGCCAAGATCCAGCCTCCAACTTCCCTCCAACTTTTGGAGTAGGAAACACACACCTAAACAAGGAGGACTTGCGTCTTGAACAGTTGTATTCCACCCAGTCATTTCAGGCACCTAGCATTGAAGAGAAGGCAGCGGTGCCACAGTAACAGTTGGTGTGGGCAGCGTACCAGCCAATGTAACCTAGGGCAGGCATGAGGTTGTACTGGAGACTGAATTGGCAATCCGCTACCCCTAGATCAGAGGGCTGCAAAGGTAACACAAAGCCACTTGTGTCCAAAACCCTGACACTGTGGGTCTGTTTTTAGGCACAGCTGAATGTGACCCAAGAATTGGGCCCATCAGATGTGTGTAACATTACAGCTAATCTTTGACACCTCACTTTTCATCTGGTAATGGAAGTTATTTACCTTATGGCAGTGGTCACCATAGTGATCAAGTAGTAGATCTTGAAGCCTCTCACAGGTGATCCTGACTGGTTTGCCCAGGAGGCTATCAAGTGCCGGCACTTCAGCAGCCCTTCCCCCCAGTGCACACCTCTTGCCCTTTGCCTTGGAGCTGCCCCTCCCCCTGGGGAGCCTCCTGCTTCCTGGGCAGAGCAGGGGAGGGAGAGGAAGGACATTGATGTCAGGGTGCCCCCTCCCACTCTTTCCTTTCTCCACAAAGCAGAGAGGGAGCACTACAGGACTTGGGATGGAGTTTGCTGGCTGTTTTAGGGAGTGGGCCAGGGCCAGGGCAGGGGTGAGCCTGCCTTAGTCCCAGTGCATCACCACCTAGGAGCCATCTGAGGTAAGGAGTGCCCAGCTGGAGCCCACATCCCAAACTCCTACGTCAGTCATGAACTCCCTCCTACCCTCCAGCTCTCTGCCCCAGCCCCAAGCACCCCTGCATCCATACACCCTCCTAGAGTCTGCACCTAGAACCCCCTCCTGCATCCCAGCTGCCTGTCCCAAGAGCAGCTCAGAGCCCCTCTCACACTCCAGATCCCTTAATCCAAAACCAGAGCTTGCACCCTCTGGCCCAGCCTGGTGAAAGTGAGTGAGGATGGAGAAGGGAGGGAGGATGGAGTGAGCAGGGGCAGGGCTTCAGAGAAGGGCTGGGAGGGAGGCGGGGCAAGGGTATTTAAATTTGAGGTAGCTCTTGGATTGCACTTAAATTCAAAAAGTGATCTTGTGCTTAAAAAGGTTGGAGGCTCATTTCCTACATACATCTCTGAAATCTGCAGAAAGTCATGTTACAGTAGTGGTACAGCAACCCGTTATGCTCAATTGTTATTCTGGCTCCAGAAACATTGCTGGGTTCTCCTAACTATTCCATTTTGCAGTAGAAATCAGAAAACAGTAGCTCATTGTATCCTGATAAGGCCATAAGTGGCGTAACACTTATTTAGCTTTAATAACTATATTCCAGGTCGCATCCCAGAAAGCCTAAGAAACTGCGTGAACAAGGAATTCTTTGTCACAACAGCTCCATGGTCAGTAATAGATCAGCAAGCACTTCATCCAGAGCTCAATGGTGCCACATACAGGTAAGACAGAAAAAAATATTTTCACAGCTGTTTCACCCAGACTGGAATTCCATATGCAGTGACAAGGCTGCTAGTGACTATTTCTAAAAGAAATCTCTGTGGATTTGACTAGGTAGAGGATCTGTGTGTGTGGTGATTCAATAGAGTTTAACAGCACTGCTCCAGTTACTTATTCTATAGAAATCTTAGTTTTTACACATTTATTCTGTTGAACTGCTGATGTTGCATCTCCATAAACAGGCCATACACAGAATCTCTAGATTTGTTCTGTACTTCTGTAGAAGGGCTTCAGGCAGTCTCAGGCTAATCGGTTTAATCTAGCCATTTATACCATGCTTATCACCACAGCCTAAGAAGCTGATGGAAAATTTGAGACTCAGTGCATTATTCTTACTAAAAATACCCCCGAGTCTATAAGGAGCTGTGGAGCTTTTGTGGACCAGAGGCTGGATCAATCAGAAATATTTATAAATAAAAGTATAGGCACTGTACAGGAAGTAGCCTGTGCTTTTAATTCACAGAGAAAAAAGTGAGAGTTTGGAGTGCCAGGGGAGCGTCTATAGGGGGGGAAGATTAAACTTGAGACAAAGGCTTAGGATACAGTAAAACACAAGCACACAGGATTTTGAGAGAGAAATACTCAGAAATGTTGCCCTATAGCTTCCAATATCAGCACCAGGCAGATCATGTTATACATTAGTAGTCTGATTTTTTTTAAAGGAGCATATTCTTAGCCAAGATTTTCAAAGATAAGAGGCTTAACACTAGACTTTTAAATCCATATTTAGGCACCTAGATTTTCAAGTGCTGCGTGCCCAGCAGTTTCCATGAGGTTTTAGAGTCTTGGTTTTAGGTGTATAGAAACAAGCAGCTACAAGACCTGAAGCCAAGGGTGTCATTTATGGGGGGCTAGGAAGGGGACTAGCCCCACATCTCAAGTTTGGACCCCTGCATTTCATACTTGAGGTCTGCTTAAAGCCCATGTCCCGGCTCCAGAGTCAGTTCTTAAATGCAACAGAGTTTGACCTGCTTGCAGTTTTGCCTTTGGGGTAGGGAGTTTGTTTTAAAAAGAGGAAGGCATGGTGATTAAGAATAACAAAAGGCTGGGCGTTCCAGTAATTGAAAGATCATTAGATCATGAAAACATTGCTGGGTGCTCCACTTAATAGATGGGGCAAAGGAAGAAGGAATGAGTGTTGTGCTTCTGGGTTTTGCATTTGGATTACTGTGTTAAACTTCCAAATGTTCTTGAAAAAGTACTGAACAGAGACTGATCCAAAGCTGGCTGCAAAGAGCTACAAAGGGATTTCACAAAATTGAGTGGTTGAGCAACACAAAGGCAGATGGAATTCAGTATTGATAAGTGCAAAGTAATGCACATGGAAAAATATAATCCCTAACTATAAATACAAAATAGCTATTTCCACTCAAGAAAGATATCTTGGAATCATTGTGGATAGTTCTCTGAAAACATCTGTTCAATGTGCAGTGGCAAACTAAAATGCTAACAGAATATTGGACATCATTAAGAAAGAAAAATATAAGACAAAATACCATATTGCCACTACAGAAAGTCATTGTATGCCCACATCTTGAATACTGTATGCAGATCTCGTCAACCCATCTGAAAAAAGATACATTGTATTTGGAAAGGTACAGAAAGGGCATCAGAAATTATTTGGGGTGAGGAACAGCTTCCATATGAGGAGAGATTAACAAGACTGGGACTTTACAGCTTGGAAAAGAAATGACTTAAGAGTGGGAGGGGGAGTATGTTAGATGTCTAGAAAATCATGAACGGTGTGGAAAAGTAGAATAAGGAAATGTTATTTATTCCTTAACATAACACAAGAAACTGACCCAATTACATTTATAGGCAGCAGATTTAAAACAAATAAAATAAATTATTTTTCACAATCAACTTGTGGAACGAACTCTTTGCCAGGAGATGGTGGAAAGGCCCAAACTATAACTAGGTTCCAATAAGAATAAAATAAGTTCAAGGGGGATAGGTCCATCAGCGGCTGCTAGCCAGAATGGGCAGGGATGGTGTCCCTTGTTCAGAAGCTGGGAATGGGCGACGGGATGTATCATGACAATTGTCTCTTCTGTTTATTCCTTCTGAAGCACCTGGCACTGGCCACTGTTGGAAGACAGGCTACTGGGCTACAAGGACCTTTGGTCTGACCCAGTATGGTCATTCTGATGTTCTTATACAGAGCTGAAATGTATCTGCCCCCTTGGTGTAACTAAAACCCCACTCCCCTTCCAGAGCTGAGAGCGAGCCCAGAAGCCCTGATGGGGTTTCTCTTTCTCCACAGAGTTAGTAATAAAGTAAGAATATACATTACAATGATAAGACTAACCAGTGTCCCTTAAGAGACTTGCCACAAGTTGTCAGACTATGTTAGTGTGAGAGCTAAGTGGGTCTAATATTTATTTTTTTTAGGAATTGGATATAGTGCACCTGTCAGCTAACTGCTAAGTTGTCTCCTAAAAAAGTAGTTATCCAGTAGCACCTTGATAAGAGATGATGCGTGTGGGGGAGGGAGGTTTGGTGGTTGGCTTGTACTGAGCATGCTCAGTAACACTGCTGAAACCGCTGTTCTCAGTCTGCACCCCAGTGCTTTCACAGACACCTCTCCCTCCCTTGATCACGGTATGCACAGGTCAATCACCCACCACCACCCAAATCTGAAATGGTGCCCCTGCCTGAGGTCATGATTTTTTAAAAAAAAGACACTCCCCCCTCCCATCCCAAGTCTCAATGTTTATTTTAAATTAATAGACATTCCTCAGCAGTGTGGATAATCAGAATACTGCAGCATAGCAGTAAAGCATGAGAACTGAAAAATGAAACTAAATTCCCAATTTTCTTTTTCCAAACTGAGAGAAATGAAAAAAAAGTAATTAAATGTCATGAATAGCAGAAAATAAATGAGGCTTTTAAAGTGCTTCCAGTTTCAGTGTAAGCTGGGTTTAGTAACCAAGGTTACTGTGTTTTATTACGATACAGTTTGACAGTGTCCCTTTTCAAGTGGGCAAATCGACTGGAAGGAGGTATCTGAAGAATGAGATTAACTCTAGCACACACATCCTCCTAACTTCGCTGGGCCCTCCCACAGCACATGGACTAAGAAACCTCCTTAGCCAGTTTAAAAATGCACATGTGGGGGCCAGATCATGGCCTTGTTAGAGCTGCTTTGCATTTGACAATGGCATTTTGCTACTGAGTTGTTGGCCAAGGCTGTATACTATTCCACTATGGACTGCAGCTTAATTGTAGAAAGAAAATGGCATAAAAAGTTCATTTCTGTATTATTTTAAGAAAATGCAGTTATAACTGTCAGTAAAATGTCCAGTGCCAGTTGTGTCGCTAACTTACACTGCAGCAATCAAAGGAGAGAGGAAATGAAGGAGTAAAATGGTCTGCTCTTCAACTCTGTATGAAACGCTCATAATTAAGCGTGAATGAGGCAGTTCAAACAACAGTGGTGTCATACACTGTGCAAAACAAATGTTGAGCGAGATTCTACTGTTTCCTGGAGCGACTCATTTTATTTGGGCCAGCTATAAAAGAAGTCATGACTCTGTGGAGAATATAGAATTTAGCATCAAAAAGTAGCCAGAATGTTACACTTGGGATGTGCCCTAGCAGGATATGCAGCGTATTGTGGTTAAAGCTGTTGCTTTCGCTGTTTAAAATTGTATTTTTATAGTATGCAGCACACATACTGCTTATTGTGTAACACATTTAGATTCTAAAGCAGTGGCATCAACCAATAGTTCAGGATCTACTGGTAGATCTTGGAGTCTCTGACAGGTGATCTTGACAGCTTTGGCCAAGAGGCTATCAACTGCCAGCGCTTCAGCTGCCCCTCCCCCTATTGCTGTTCAAGTCCTGCCCTTTGCCTTGGAGCTGCCTTCCCCACCCCCGGGAACCTCCCGCTTGCAGGGCATGGGAGGGAGAAGAGGGGTGCTGATGTCAAGGTGCCCCCTCCCCCACCCTGTATTCTATCTCCACAGAGCAGAGTGAGGGGCACAACAGGACTTGGGATGGAGTTTGCTGGCTGCCTTTGGGAGTGGTGCAGGGCCAGGGCGAGTCTGCCTTAGCCCCACTGCACCACCACCCAAGAGCCACCTGAGGTAAGCAGTGTCCAGTCGGAGCCTGTATCCATGAACCCTCTCCTGTACCCCAAGTCCCTCCCGTAGCCCCAAGCACCCCTGCATCCAAACACCCTCCCAGAGCCTTCACCTAAAACCCCCTCCGGCACTGCAATGGCCTGCCCCAAGCTCAGCTCAGAGCCCCTCTCACACTCCATATCCCTTAATCCAAGACCGGAGCCTGTGCCCCAACCCACTGCCCCTGCCTTATGAAAGTGAGGGAGGCAGGGAGGATGGAGTGGGCAGGGGGGGCGGGGCCTCAGAGAAGAGGCACAAAGGAGGCGGGGCAAGGGTTATTGGGTTTGAGGTAGATCTGAGATTGCACTTAAATTCAAAAAGTGATCTTGTGCTTAGATAGGTTGGAGACCACTGTTCTAAACTGATGTACAGCACAGATTGCTAACAATATATTTTCATTAGTGTAGATCAGCCACTTTTGGAGTATGCTTGCCCACTTAAACTATGAGCGCATTTTTCAGGTCTAGCAGTAGAGACCAGGTATTTTAATGAGATGGAACACGTGTGTGTCTACAGCATGTGTTGGGGGAGTGAGTTTGGTTTTGCTCATGAAGCCATAACTTGGAGAATGTGGCCAAGATGAATAAAACATTTTAGCACAGTGTAATTAAGGGTCAAGATCCTTGTGCCAGAGGTACTACTAAGAAACTGTAACTGACAGTGGGGGTAAAACAAGCCATCTGCTTCCCTTCTCATTTTCATCTCAGAGTTCAATGCAAGTTTAACCCTGCTTCTGAAATTTCCTCCCACTCCCTTTTCCTTTGGCCTTTGCCCATTCTACTTCATACCAAAAGTACTATCAACTTCAGCTGGTTTGTTATTTCCATGCCAATTCATCTGATGAAGATGTTTGGCCGACAAAAGCTCATGATTTTCTCTTATTTCTTAGTCCCTAAGGTGCCACAGGACTTTTCCTCCTCAGTCTCCTTGAGCTTTGTTGTCATTTAGTAGTCTGCATTCCCCTCCTCTACACTTTTCTCATGATATACTCAGCTTTTCCATGTGACTGCTCTGATGGAAAAGACTTCATACTTGGCCATTGTTCCTGTTCTGTAGTTATTCCTTGATGCCTTAGTTTCAGCTCTTCCCTTCCAGAGCCTGTTCCATCAGCCTCATCTCATATTTTTCTTGGTTATCCCATTTCCTTCACAAGCTCAGCATCAGTTCTGCTTTCCATTTACATCTCTTTCTGTTATGGTTGAGAGTGCCACCAACTCTCCATTAGCTAAGCTAACCCTGATTTTGTACTTGCTGCCTCTCTCCTCCCTGGCACTCTGGTGAAATCATATCTGTCTTTTTTTCCTTCTAACATCTGTCCTGTCCCCTCCATTTCTAATCCAGACCTTGTTTGTCACATCACATCTACTGCAAAAAACCCCCACCTGCCCTCCATGTTTATCACCATAAGCCCTGCGACTGTCATCTCCAGCCAGTTTACCCCCATTGCTATTCTTTATACTAAGATCAAAGTATTTGTCCTTGTGTGCTCTTTCACAGTTCTGCATCATGCCACCTCTGCAGATATTGCTCCTCTTACGATCCTCATGAGGGTACACCCATTCTGCAGGCTAAAGTTGAGTTCAGCTATGCAATTATCATAGCTGAAGTTGCATATCTTAAATCAAAGTAGTTTAACTTGGCTTTTAGAGCTTACTCAGCAGGAAACCAAAGAATATTCTTCCTTCAACTTCTGTTACTCCTTGTGAAATGAGGGTTACAGAAAGTGGAGTAAGAAGCCTGTTATTTTGAAATAAGGGTGCAGTGTAGACATAGCCTCACTGTGCTCCTGCCTGCTCTCTTGGCTTTGCACCATTTAGTCCTGTGCCAAAGAAGAAACTGTCCTCTTGATTCTGGACTCAGATACAGCCCCCACCTATGCTACTGCTAGGGTTGCCAGGTGTCCAGTTTTCACCCAGACAGCCCAGTATTTGCAGGCGCTGTCCGGTTAAAAAAACAGAAAATACCAGACATGTGAAATATCCGGTATTTCCTGTTTCCCTCAGACAGAAGCCCAGCAGGGACAATTTTCCCCTGCCATATCTGTCAGAGGCAGGGGAGTGAGGAGTGCAGCAGAGTGGTAGCAAAGAGGAGCAGGAGGGGGTACTTGCCAGGTGCCACACTAGGGGAGGCACCGGGCTGCGAGCAGAGCACACGCTGCTCTGGCCCACGTGGCCAGCAGAGACCCGGGAGCCGGCCACATGATGCCTTCCTCTACATAATGTGAGCCTCGGCAGCTGGGTCAGGCAGCAGAAGTGGCAACTTTAAAAGATTAACTTACCTGGCCATCCCGTTCCTCTGGTACCTGGCTTGAGAGGGGGAGGTGGGCACTCCCAGAGCTGGGGATGCCTGGCCCAGGGGGCAGGATGAGTGCATTGGGATGGGGATGCTGCGGGGTGGAGGGGGGCAGTCTGGGTCTGAAACAGGGGTGAGTGCATTGGGATGGAGGGTGCTGGGGGGGGCTGGTTCTGGGGGAAGGGTGGGTGCATTGGGAGTTAGTGTGTGGCCCCAAACTGGAGGGAGTGGTGCAATTTTTGCTTAAATTTGGTCTCTCCCCCCCTTTTTTTCCTTAACTCTCCCTGACAATTTTTTCCCCTTTTGAGGGGGGGGGGGAGGGAGAGGAAACGGTATTTTTTGTTAAACCATCTGGCAACCCTAGCTACCGCACTGGCTCACATCAGACCCTAAAGCTGTCCTCACTAGGCATCTCAAAAGTCCCCCCTCGAGGCAGCAGTGTGAGGTTTAGACCAGCAGTTCCCAACTTTTTCCAGATAGGGACCCATTTTGACAATTCAGGAAGACGTAGTGTGAGCCAAGGCAATTCAAAAATGAGGGGGAGGGAGGAGGGAAGTGCCACCTTTTTTAAATGTTATGGCAACCCATATTTGGGAAACCCTGGTGGCAAGGTCATGGCAGGAGGCATAGTTAGAGCATTACTTGCTAGAACCTGGCTGTGCTCCCTCACCTGTGAGCACCATATCCAGTATCTCTCCCATCCATGTGTAGCTGCAGCATGCTTGCTGCTTCCCTCAGGCTAGAAATTCTCTTAAGTGTTAACACTTACAGCAAACCATTCTTCCATCAAACATCCCTTAATTCATATTTTTGCACCCTTACTTGTGAATGTAGCCACTGGAATGTTCTCTTAACCCTTTAAAGCAGTATAAGCATTTCCAATTTAACACTTGATCGTGCATTAGTTTTCATGCCCCCAGAAAGAGTTGAATTAAAGTATTTGCTACAGTTGGCCTGACTTACATGAAAAATAAGCTACTAACAGACTTTTATTCATCATCAGAGTTAAGAATATTTATGGGTAAAATTGCGTCCTCATGACCTTTAGCTGTCCCATTGTGAACAGCAACTTAATAGCCACAGTAGAATAGATTGTGTGTTCAATTCATTACCTTCCCGAGACATTGAGCAAGCAGCGTAAGCATTGTTCAACCTCTTCCTTGCAGACTTTTAGACAGGTCATTTCCTGTAGTTTTCAGAAAACTGACTTCACTGACATTTCATTTTAAACTGACACACCGGATGTTTTTCCCTTTAGAAGAGATCATGCTAATACAGAGTATCTCTGCTAGTGTGTCTAGATCATGCAGAACAGTGGGTACAAAACAGGGAGTTTCATTGAGCTCACTTTCACATGCACCTGCTGCCAGGCTACATTCTTAGCCAATGCACCTAGACCATGTATTATTAACAAAGCCACTAGATTAGTTTTGTTCAGGTCCTAAGCAAATGAGACACTTATTTCTATAAGACAGGTGGAAAAATATAACTCTGTAGTTGTGTCAAGAGGAAAGCTTGAGACGTTTTTAAAACTAAATCAGTGTATGAAGTCTGTGTGCTGACAAAGTTAAGCATATCACAGTCTTTATCCTCAAAAGAGGCAGCTAGCGGACTTGTAAGATACAAGACCAAAAAAAAAAAAAAAAAAAAAAAGGGCAATGGAAGTATGGCAGCTGATGTGCAGTCAAGGCTGCCTGCACTTTTAAACATTTTTTTCCTTCCCCCAATTCAAATAGAAGTTTTTCAATTGCCTTGTTTCCTGCTAGCTGGGTATGGGAAATGCTTCTTAGATTACAGGGGTAGTGCTGTTTTCAGAGACTGATCTCAGTACTAGAAAGATTAACTACAGTTTGAAGTACATTTATGTCTACATTTTTGCAAGAATAGAATTACATGTTAACACTTTAGGCATGACCAGTGCTTAAAACACTTTCCTTCCACCCCCACTGACTAGTGGAATTATTTTAAAAAAGCAAGGCTCACCTCTTCAGCCTTGAAAGACCACATCATTACAAGGTCTGGCTGTAACTCTCACATGCCCATATTTAGGGACCTCTTCACTGGCCACTAGCAGATCTGTAATCAGCAAGCAGAAGCTGAATGGCCTTGGATAAAGTTTAAAGCCTCATGGGCTAGCATTCTATTTCCTTTTTGTTTTCTCACTTAACATTGCAGAAGCCCTTGACAGAAAAGTACTTATTTCCTTAAAAAAAATCTTGATATGAAGGTAGGTGATTAGTCTGTGGTGTGAAGGGGTGTTGCCACAGCTGTTACTATTTGTACACAAATGGACAGATACAACACCAGCTGCAGTTTGTTTCTCCTGCTCTGACCCCACCCACCCATTCACCACCTGAAGTGATTTGGAGAATAGATGCGCACAGGTCTATATGGGCTATTTTATTCTGAAAATTACTTTAGCTTTTGCTCAAAAGTAGGTTTGTTTTTTTTAAAAAATGCATTTGGTATTAGAATACCTTGCTGCTCGTTTTAGTGAATTACAGATAGCGCTACACAGTACATATTGAGTGAGAAATACTCTTAGCTGACTTACCGCCTTCCAAAACACAGGCCCTGTGTTCTAGTATTAATACATGTCTTTCTTCAGTATTTTTGCATATTGGTCTCAGTACCTGTTTCTTCCTAGATATCCACCTGGCATGGTCAGTGTCGCACCTGGAGGGATTCCAGCAGCAATGGAAGGCATCATACCTGGAGGCATTCCTGTTACCCACAATCTTCCAACAGTGGCACATCCTTCCCAAGCTCCATCTCCTAACCAGCCCACAAAACATGGGGACAACAGGGAGCACCCTAATGAGCAATAGCAGCTAATTTTAAAAAAATTAGTCAAACTTGGGACCAAGAGACATTGGAAAGAAGTTATACAGGAACTAAACATGGAATTTGATACAAAATTTGTTATGTTGATTTTGGACCGATGCATCATTGATGTTCCAGTGTTAACTACAATGCGATAGCAGTCAAGACTGGGGAGAAAGAAACCCTGAAGAGATCACCTGCACTGAAGTGCTGACAACTAGGATGATATACATTAATGATCAGCTTTGGTTACTGTGTGTTAAGTTTCCTTCATCTGTGCATCAATCACAAGAATAAAATAGAATTCCCCTTCTCAACCTTTGGGAATAACAGGGCCTATTTACCTGCATTTACAACATTGCATTAAGCTAACCTGAAAGAGTTAACATAAGAAATTTAAGAGGAAACCATCATGTGGCTTCAGCCCTTTCTTTACTCACTTGTCTGGTTACCTCTTTTTACTGGAGGAGGAAATACTGGCATAGAGATGAGGAGAAAAATTTTCTTGTTGCAGTCCTAGCTGGCCAGTACTATATTGAAAGTTCTCTTAATAAAAGTTTAATTATAGCCATTCAGGCCAGGAAGGGAAGAGGGAAAGTGTCAAATACACTCCCCTTCTAAAACATCACAGTAGAAATGTCTCTCTCATCTGACCGATACACTGAATAAAGTAGCTGTAAATTCAGTTATGGCCCCCTAGTGATGCAAAAAAAAAAAGTATTAAGTTTCACACACTATTTGTACTCAAATATATTTTCTCAGTTTTAAATCTGCAGCTATTTTATCGAGTGCAAGCGTCTTGAGCTGGAAAGGGTTCAAGAAGAATAATGTTGCATTTCCTTATGTCTCAGGAAACACTTTTTATGGTAACTTGTCAGACTGTCTATGAACAAACCCACTTTTTTAGACATTGATAAGAGTCTTCTTTTCTTCACGTGATATTTTATACAAGAACACTTCAAAATGTGTTATTAGATGTGACTGATTTTAACAAATCCTATTAGATTTGTATCAACTAGTTACATGTTATATTCATAGTCTTTTGTGAATCATCGCCTTTTTTGTTTAAAAAGATGGCCTATTTTGAGCCTTTGTATGGGGGGGTACATTCCTGTTTCTGTGACAAAAAAAATCTTAACTGTCCCAAACAGAAAGAACAATGGCTATCAGAAGTATGTTTTGCTTTAGTGTGTTACCGTTATTGTATTTGTTTATTGTGAAGGTGGACATTTAGCGTTCAGTGCAGTTTTCAATAAAAAAAGTGATAAAATTTCTATAATTTTCTGAAATGTAGAGCCCTCAATGCAATTTTAAGATGCTTTCAAATAGAAACTCTATGAATGTAAAGTTATGTCATAACAGTATTAATACTAGCCTCTAAGACATGGCTGTACAACTCTACTGAAAAAGGACAGATCCTCTGCTGGTATAAACTATCACACCAACTAAGGATCTAAACTGCTATGTTTCTACACTACATATTTATAATTTAGAAATGCTGGAGAAACTCAAGTTTAATCTTTCTGATTCATTAGGAGATTCAATTTTAAAAAACCCTCCGTGTGTTACCTTCTGCCCCATGACTTTTCAGAAAAATAGGCATTTGGGATACATACTCTTGCTGATATTTCAATTTGTGCAACTTTCATTTAACCTGCATATTAAAGAAACTCACCATTGCCTCACTGTGCTTTGGGACAAGCTTGGCTGTACAACCATTTAGTAAGGCTTAACACTAACCTACACTAGACAAAATGCTAGCAAGTTTCTGGAGAATCAAGCTTACAGCTGACTGAGCAACACTAATGGCATCAAGTTTCACTGCATGGAAGGACTACTCTTATTATGGCCGTGCCCTTTTAAAATTAATTAACAGAATACCAACATCCACTTGACTATGGGAAGCAAATAACTGGATGGGAAAACATCTGAAACCAAAAAGTTTCTAATTACAAAACTTTGTATTTTTGTTTTAAATTAAATGGAAAGCTATTTACCAGCTTCAAACATGTTACAGAGAGGTCATATTTTTCATAGCTGTCACTCTCCTTTTGTCAATGATTTAACAAAGTATGAATTATTATTCACCAACAGCCTAGAGAAACCAGGATACTACAACAGGTTAATTAGAGAGAGGACATTTGGAAAACATGAAAATGAGGATAAAACAAGAGAAATCATTTAATTCATATTGTCAAGGTTTGAAGTGACTATTTTAAAAATAACTTGTTGGTACTGTCATTGTGTTTTAAAATAAGTAGTTGCATTTCAGATGGATGTAAATACTGTACTATGAAACAGAATAATTTGTGCCAGTAGTTCTTAGTGCATCCATTGCCAGCAGTGGATTTTGAACCTGGAAAATAAGTGTCCCAGCACAAATCTTGCAGAAAATGGTAGATGCTGTATGCTGTCATCCAGTACTTATGAAAAATAAGACCAGATGCAAATCAGAGCAAACTTAGACAATAGCTTCCAATTAAGTTTTACAGTTCAACAAGAACTAAAAATGAGTTTAAAAAAATCCAAACGTTACAGACAAAGTATCATAGTAACAGGCTTCAGTTTAAAAACAACACTGTACTTCTGGAGTTGTGACCAGTACAGAGGGATTCAACTGTCTGTAGTGCAAACATCAACAAAATACACAAGGAATAGGTGAGAATGTGTCCACCCTAACTTAAGACATATTACTGGGTCCAAAGAAATATGACAGTGGTATGCTGCAAGTTTTTTCAGACTGAAAAGTTAGTATGCAAGGGAAGGAGAGAATAATGTATGCCAAATAGCTGCTCCTCAAGATTTGTGGCTTTTTCTTTACCTGCAAGCCAGTTTACTGCTGCTTTTGTACTAATACAAGGAAAGATGGGGGCTCATCCATCAATCAAGGACAATGTGAAGCAGAGTTTATCACAATATAGACTGTGGATAAAAGTGGCCAAAGTGCCACTACTTCATACAGTAAAGCTCACAAAAGTTACTTCTCAATTAAAACAAGAATTCTGCATTCTTCAAAAATGCTCAGCAATACTACTTCATTAACAAAGTAGGAAACAGTCTAGGAATTCTGCTTAAAAGCTATGCTATATAGCAGCACTCCAGATGATTTCAGCAGACTTTGGTTTAATATATTAAAACAAAAGCAACACAGAGATTAAGTCTATTAGAATTCATGAATAGTCAAAGACAATTCCCAAATGCAGCAGGGCAAGAGTTTGAAATAAAAAGCCAAATATTGTGCTATTATGTCTTCACCACTATGCCAAATGGTAAATTTAATATAGGACTTCCCCACCAAGCCTTCAAGTATGTTATATGCCGAGATTAATGTACATTGGCTTGCGTGCTGGGAAAAGGCCAACTGATTACTCTTTCATCTATTGTAATGCATGCAAGTGCACAGTCATCAGATAAATGGGGTGGGGCTTACCTAGGGTTTTTTGTTTAAAAGTCTCACTTAATTTTGAAAACACAATGAGGCATGTTAGCCTGAACCTGTCATTTACAGATTAGAAGCAAGCAGTAATGTTTAGCAAAACTGTACAAAAAATATCAAAAGTGTCAATCCATAACAAAAGGGAGGCATAGATATTAGACAGTATGGGGTTTGGTTTGCTATTTAAATCAAAAGCTGTAATTGATTGTATAGTAAACGGACATTAAACTAAATTTCAAAATGAAAGGATGCGCAGTTCCTCCAAGTCAGTCAAATTTGGGTGCAGTCCACCAATGTTAGAGGAAAGACAAATCTTGCTTTTGCAACATCTTTCAAAAGGAAGGTATTTGAATCTTGCTTCATATGACTTGCAGCAACAGCCTGTCATGTGGGGGAAGATAATCAATGAAGTAAAGTGTTACCTGCTATTTGTGTGTTTGTCAATACCACTTCACAGAGCATACTGAAATGAATGCATGAGCTCTTAACTTACTTAAATTATCCACTGCTCAAGGTACATGTGGATCACTGTAAAGTAACAACAACAGCTTGGAAGAATGAGGACAAGGTATTAACTTTCCTCACTACAACTTAGAAAGCAAACTGAAATCAATATTATATAAGATAGAACCTGTTCACTATCTGTGATTCTTCTATTTTCACTCAGGTAATTCATACATATACTGCAAAAAACATGCATTCTGTTACCTGAAAATCTGTGCATGCACCAATCAAAGGAAACCTAGTGGCCAAAAGCTTGAAGACACAGTTCATAATAAACTTCAATGAAATTGGAGAGGGAAAAATTGCTAACTTAATACAGCACTTCATTATTTCTATATGTTTGGTGTTTTGTCACCAAGATTATCTAGGAGTTGTGCACACATTTCAATACCATCGAAGCAGCATGTGGAAGAAAAAGCAGCAAGTTCTTTAGTGTTTCCATGGCCTTAAACTACACAAAAATATGCACTTTATGGATCTTCTTTTGAAATTCTAGGTCATCTACTGCAAAGCTCCCTGTTCACCCACCACGCATAGTTTTCAAAGTGCTTATTAAAGGAGATCTGAATTGCATTGTATATGTAAAAAACTGGCATAAACCTTCAGTGTTTCTAAGCAAGGTTGGTTTCAGATAAACTTTACCCATAAACTACATGGCTAAATTTATCACAATAAAATTTCTACTGATGAATATATATGCTGGACTTAATATGTTAAGTATGGCCACAAGTGTCAACATGCAAGAAATTCCCGGATTTACATAGAGAAATATAAAATACAGTGCTTTGCTTTAAAAAAAAAAATCACTTTAGAATGAAGGTTTTTGTTAACTATTAAAGCTGCCATGTTCTCACTAAAATTTAAATGATCAGGGATTGTCCCTAGTAAAAGGTAGTTTTCACTTGCAATGTTTAACTAGGGTGAAAGACTCATAGTAAAATTGTGTACTGTACATGTCACAGCAAGACTGGGTTTGGACAATATGAAATTCTCAAATCACATTTGAGTTGGTAACTCCACACAATTGTTTAGTATGTAATCTCTGGAACAACATTTTTTTCTAAATAAATATTTGAAGCATACTGAGAGACTACTCTTAAGTGTTACAAAGTGAAATATTAATGGAGAGCAGAAAGGATTTTTCAGAAAACAGTTATGTTCATTCAATGAAAAATGTAGCTCTTCTTCAGTTTGTTCCTTAAAGATTTGATTTTATTATAATGGGCACAACAGTAACTAAAATAATAAAATAATGAACTTGTTTGTACTTCTGACTTGCTCTGGATAATTTGTGCAAACAAAAAAAAAAAAAACCTCACAATCTGACCTGGGCATTAGTGAGGTCTCACATAAAATGGCCTTTCAAGGAAATGTGTCAGAAAAGTTAAAAAGTGATGTAGAATACAAATTCTACTGTAAAAGTAAAATCTCAAAAGGAACAAATATCCATCTAACATGTGCTTTTGTAAGTGCCCTTATTTGAAAGAAATTCCTTCTCCATTTGAAGATGCTGGTATACTTTTTTCCTATTACACAACTTCTTACACAACCACATGCGATACATTTAGAGACAGATTTGCAACTGGAAAGAAACTAATGTTTTGTCTTGATAAAATTAGCTTTTTGTTTTTTTTACAAACTGTAGTCCAACCTCTCTTCACACAGCAGATGAACTCTCCCCATGCTGGTAAGAAAAACCTTTTACAGCATGTTTCTGCTAGATTTAAATCAATCCATAACAAACTGCTAGAGCACAACTCTAACTTCGGGGTCATCAGACACTATGCATTGATACTTTATTTTTATTTCATCATTCATCATCATCATCTTCATCTTCCTCACCATCAGAAAGGGATGTACAAGGGCGAATCTGTCGATAACGGTCAAGCCACTTCTCTACCATTTGCGTGACCAGAGGATGATTGCGCCGACGAGAGCTTTTCTGCATAGCAACAAGGACTCCACCCTCTGTCACACAGCAGTCTAGCCACTCTCTGAGCAGTTTTTCTTGCTGCTCCTCATTACCTATCTTTGAGGAGAGAAAACAGATTCAGGATGAAGGTTTCAAAACTGTTGACAACTTTAAGGAAACAACTGTGGTATATTGTGACAGCTCAGCTAAAGCAGTATCACTACTTTATTTAAATGCAGTTAGTGGGACATTCCATATTTATCGCATTTTTTTGTCTTCTATTTTTGAGTTTAATCTTTTGGCGCACTCAGGTTTCACTTTTTTTTTTTTAAATAATTGTTACATTAAACTCCACTGTACTTGCCCGTTTTCCTCACTCCCTCCTTATCTTTCAAAAATCCAGTGCAAATATGTGTGTTGCCTTCTGTACAGTAAAATTGATGAGGTTTTACAAAGTGCTTGTAATTAGCAAGGCATTCCTTTTAATTCTAGGGCTGTTGCTTCTCTTCAAAGGTGGAATAGCCTTAACTAATCAAATAGTCAATGCAAAATGCATCAATTAGTCGATATTTAACATTCTTAATGTATATAATACTCCAACTCAGGGTACTCCTCGCATAGCTGGAGCGCCAGCTCCTTGCTGTGGGGAGGGGAAGCCCTGAGCCTTGTGGGCTGGATCAAGGCAACCTACAGGCCTTGCCCACTCATGGGCTATGCCTGGTAGGGGGAGGAAGTGGCTCTGCACAGGAAAGCGCTGTCCCTGTGCTCACTTGCAGGCTCCACCCTCATCACTCTCATTGGCTGGGAATTGTGGCCAATTAAATCAGTGGGGGTGGTTCCTGCAAGAGCCACCTGTGCCCCTGCCAAGAACTGCTCCAGGGAGGAACTTCAATCCCCTGCTCCCTCCCACCCAAACCCCATACCCCCAGCCCACTCTTGTACCCTTTCACCCAAATCCTGTGCACCCAGCCTGCTCCCTGGCAGCCCCCTCCCATATTCTGAACCACTCATTTTTGGCCCCACTCTAGAGCCTGGGTGCGGGGGAAAAGAGGAGTTCACAAAGTCTACTAGCTCCAGGCCCCCAGAAAAGTTAATTCAGCTAGGGAGCCCTGAGCATCAGGGCTGGAATGCGAGATGAAGTGAGGTGGTGGGTGTGGTTTTTTTGGGGAGTTTTTTGTGCATCAGTTGGGAGCCATGTTTAGGGCCAGGTCAGTGAGGATTTGGTTTTGGGGGTTTTTTTTGGCATTTTTCTATTGTGTGAAGACCCTGCCTACCTCCGCTCTAACTCAGACTTAGAGCCTACTGATCAATAAACAAACTGCATTCAGATCAGGGCTGAATTTAAATTTTTAGTTTACTAAGCACCTAATTCTAGATATATCTGGGTCCATTTCAGGGGTACTACATTTGTATTTACATATAAAATACATGAACATTCACACGTAAAAAACTTACCTATATACTCGAGTATAAGCCGAGTTTTTCAGCACAGTTTTTGTGCTGAAAAATGCCCCCCTCGGCTTATACTCGAGTCAGCATCTCGAGAACTGAGGCGGGCAAAGCCTCAGAGGCGCGGGGAACCGCCGCTGCTGCCGCTTCAATCTGGGTGCCTGTGGTCTGCTGGGGACCGTCCCCAGCAGACCACAGGCTCCCGGACTGAAGCCGCAGCCGCGGGGGGGTCCCGCGCCTCTGAGGCTTTGCCAGAGCAAAGCCTCAGAGGCGCGGGGAACCGCTGCTGCTGCCGCTTCAATCTGGGAGCCTGTGGTCTGCTGGGGACCACAGGCTCCCGGACTGAAGCCGCAGCCGCGGGGGGTCCCGCGCCTCTGAGGCTTTGCTCTGGCAAAGCCTCAGAAGCGCGGGAACCCGCCCGGTGCCCCTGGTCTGCTGGAGACGGTCTCCAGCAGACCAGGGGCACCGGAGCAGCTTTCGCCCCGACTTCCGGGGCTAGACCCGGTATCTATCTTCATTTTTTACATTTACCAGTAGCTGCCTCATTTCCTACCCTAGGCTTATACTCGAGTCAATACTTTTTCCCAGTTTTTTGGGGTAAAATTAGGTGCCTCGGCTTATATTCGGGTCGACTTATATACTCGAGTATATACGGTAAGTTTTCAAAAGATATGAGAAGCATCCTTTTGAACAGTCTCAAATTATGGAGAGGAGAGCATTAAAGAAAAAGGGTAGGTGTATTTAAAACTTCAAAAATATCAGACTACAGAAGAGACCTCCTCCTAAATGTGGTAAAAGCTGTCAGCCACATAAATGCGTCTCACCTCTTGAGCGGAGAGGAAGTGAATATGCAGTAACTTCCTCTCACTATCGACCAATGGTAAAAAAGTAATGGTAACATCATCATCAGTGTTCAAGTTAGCACCAGCACCGCGATTGCCATAACCATCATTCTCCATGGCAACCAAAGCAGAGAAGTGGCCCCTTGTATAGCCCAGAGCAATAGGACTTTTCCAACAAAAACTCTGTTCCCATAACAAAGGCAAATATACACCTAGAAATAAAAGGAAAAGTGGATAAGACAGAATTGGAACCCTCTTTTACATGAAATGATTTTTGGTGGGGAAAGGGCTTTCAAGCAAGCATCTTCTGTTAGCTGAATATTGTCATAACATGGGCATTAAAAGCATTCAGCCACAAGTAGCTGGCCCATGTTAAAATGGATCAGGCTGTCCACTATAGTCAATCACTACTGGATTAAGCATGAGATTACAATATACATACCCTAATCCACCAGGATACAGCATGTATTGCAGTTACACTGCCCTTTACACAGTGCAATCAGCAATATCAGTAAATATAGCAGTAATACTTCATGTTTGGTAACCCCCTTAAAATAAGATACATTCCACAGCATAGGAGAATAAAACACACTTGTGTTTTCATTTTCTTACACCACCACCAGATTTTTCCTTATGGTTTCAGAACGTACTATTAAAAGAATCCTAATAATCTTATAATTCTAGTAACACTCTGATTATGCAGTTCTGAACTACATGGCAAACTTTCCTTGTCTGGCCAGACAGCCTTCATACCTTGTAGGCACACTGTATTAATGGACTGCATAAAAAAAGTCATACTATTTGCTTACATGAAAGCAGCATATTTTAAACCTAAAATAAGGCCCCATCCCCCAAAAAACAACCCAAAAACAAACAACCCACCACACAACTGATTTTCACATGTCACTTCCAGAAATAACATGAGTAAATTTCAGTGCTGGCATTTTTTATTTCCTCTAGAAACACAAATAATTATTGATGTATACTCCTGCATACAACTGAAGGAAAAGCATGCCTTACCTTGTGACAATTTATAAATTTGCGTGCAAATCAAGTGCATATGTACCATAACCTTTCATAGTATAGCTGCCTGCAATGTGTTGGGCAGCTATGGCTACAAAATAAAAGCCGTATCTTTTACTCTTACAACATTTGTGGAACACAAGTACCAAAAGGCAATATTGAAAAGGAATGCTAAATATTTCTGAACAATGAAAATCTATGAACCAGTCTGCCCATTTTTATACATACTTCCAGGTGATCAGAACTGGTCCAAATCTGGACTACAAATACTACAGAGCAGTGTTTCCCAAATGACATTCTGCGGAATCCCAGGGTTCCGAGAAGTGATAATAAGGACTCTGCGAGAAAATTCCATTATATTAACATTTTATGATTTTTAAAAAAATTAATTAATATTATGTGATTTGTTTTTAAATATGTGCAATTAAACTAAATGTTGATCTCATGACCTTATTTCGCATTTGTTTATTATTATTCTTACTTATTTGTGATCTACTTTTTCAGCTCCATATATTAGACTGTTCTTAGGGATTCCACAAAATTCTTTCAAGTTTAAAAGGGTTCTGCGGTCAAATAAAATTGGGAAACACTGCTGCAAAGAAATATATAAGATTATTTCAAGTTTCTTTGAATTTTTTTCTAGTAGATTTAACCTAACAAATATGTTGTCCCCAAATTTAGATTTGGGGACTACTCCAAATTGAGTCCCCCTTTAACATTTTATTTAAATTAACTTTTTGAATTGTAAACAATGGTCATCTTTCCATTTGATTAACCTGACAGAGAAATAGATGAAGAATGCGGATTAGTTACCTTCCCCCCCAAAAAAAACCCCACAAAACCCTACATTGCATAAATGTTTTGTCGTCTAAAGCAAAGGAATAAGCGATGCAAAACTGACAGGCAAGTGCAATGGAAAAAACTTTTGTAATTCCTCATAGTTAATTCTGCATGCATATTTAGGCAAAAGGCGTCATATATTTTTAATCTCAATATTTGGTTAACTGAAAATACCAAACCCATAAAGCATTAATGGGAAACTAATTTTAGATTTTGAGTACTTCTACTTTAAAGGATGCTAATTACAATATAATTTCCAATTTTCAGAGGAAACTAAGCAGCATGAAAGTTAACAGGGCAAAAAAATGAAAGCAAGGACATTCACCTCTGTCTTTACCCATATCTCAAAACCAATACGTCTCAGATATGCAATATTATGAAGTTATACTAGTCTTAGATAACAGATCAATGAAAAATATTAAAAGACCATTCCAACAGAATTATTTAGGTCCTCTCCAGCCGCACCTCCATCCACAAAGTTTGGCAGTTGATTTTTAAATCAAAAATATGACTTTACGGGGGCCCACCCTCTCATCACTGATTACAAGAGTCAGTGAGAGGACTAACAATGAGAACAGAGGAGTAACACACAAGCTACACACAATCAGCTGCCACAGATAGACTTCCATCACTATCACACAGGGAATTGTGCTCTACTGAAGAGGATCCCCAATCCATTAGCTGGATCCAAATACCCAGCAAAACTGAGGATCCTCCACAAAACCCCTGCATCAAAGAAACGAAACAGAAGCTGACCTCAACATAATACCAGCTCCTCTTCTCTGAGCATTCCCCTAAGCTCTAACAAAGCTGCAGGAAATGGGGGGAAATTCAGACTGGTACTGGAAATTTAGTGACATACACTAAAGCAGCGGTGCTCAAACTTTTTGGACTCTGTGTAAAAATGTATGCGGAGCCCCAGCGGTCCACTGATTGTATGGGTTGTACTGTACCTATCAATGTTTCCAGTTTGTCAACCTCACGGAGCCCCTGGAGATGTCTGAGTTTGAGAAACACTGCACTAAAGCAATTCAAATGGTAAGTGCCTCAGGTGGGTACAGCTGATGTCATGGAACCTCAGGAAATGGAGCCACAAGTAGGGATGTAAGTGACTAAGTATATGGTTATCGGGTAGTTGAGTAGAAACTCAACTAGTCGCTTCCGCCCACTTTGCTGCCTCTATCAGAGAGAGGCAGCAAGGGTGGGAGCAGGAACTGGTGCTGGGGGGAGCCAACTTAAAAGCTGGTTCCCTCCAGGACCATCTCCACGAGGGGCAGGGGAGATAGACACGTAGCAGGGGACAAGGCATGGGGGACCTAGCAGGTTTTAATCATTTATAAAGCAGAAGCGCAGCGAGCGATACTGGGCATAAGCTAGGAATCAGTTGTCACAGCTTGCACCTGGTGCCCTCCACTACACTTCAGCCTTTAAAATGTATTAAGAGCCTGAAGGTTCCTAGACCTCTGGTGTCTGCCACACAGCTATCCCAGATGCCGGGAGGTTGCGGGCTGGACTTGGGACCGTGGAGCTAGGCAGCAGCCCCAGAGTTTGTGGGCTGGAGCAGAAGCCCCAACCCTTGGAGTCTGCAATGTCCAGTAGCCTTTTAACGCACACTGGGCTACAGCTGTGCGCTAACTGCTGCATGTGACACGGGTTGAGAGCCACTCATCTATTCCCTCAAACTGGTGACAGAACTGCTAGTAGGAACATCAATTCCTGTTTCTCACAGCAGCAAAAGACATAAGAAGCTCAAGTCCATTTATACATTTCTTCTAGGTTTAACTTAATTAGCTCAATCAGTCCAATGCCCCATGACCTTGTCACTATCTCTGATCAACACAGTGCTTGTACACAGATTGCTGGTCACCACTGCTGACTTGGGACTATTCCTGAGGGCAGACATGGTCTCAGAATGGCAAGTGGCCCCAAAATTTTCTCTCCTCACTCCACCTGTGACTTGCACTTGTCAGTCAATTCTCCACAACTCCACCTTGCAGGAAAGAGGCTGGAAGGGATTTCTTCAGTAAAGTCAGACCCAGTTTACCGGGTGATTAAGCATAGAAATAAATTTAACTGGATGGAAGTTTTAAAATCTGTAATTGTCTCTTAATTGACAAAGTGATATCTGCCTGAATCAGAAACAATTGCTCAGAAGTAGAGCTGATCTATTCCTCTCAATGGAATGCAAACAAAATTTAATGACTATTTAAAATGATGGTGAGCAACCTGCAGCCAGAGAGCCACATGAAGCCCACTGGGATTCAATTTTTGGCCTGAGACACATTTTGTTTACCATTATTCACACACAGATTTTACTGGTTTTTGTCCCCGTCATTTTTCTCCTATTGGTATTGTTAAAGTCACACACACTTAATGCAAGGGCAGGTGAAATGAGTTGCAGGCTGACTGCACACAAAATTGACTGAGAACCATGGGCTCCTTCTGCATCCAATCAAAGCGCTGCTACAGTTCAACTGGCACACCCCACAATTTCTAGGTACATAAGAGCAGTTAGAAAAACTATCCTATCCCAGAAGACGACCATTTTGGCTATGACAAACTTGTGGCCCACTAACATGAGTGAGTAGTAAGAATGGCCCTCCAAAAGCCTAGGCTGCCACTCACTGTTTTCAAGTGCCAATATTAACGATTCCACCAGTGTTCATTTTAGAAGAAATATAAGCCAAGGTGATAACCCAGCCTTGTAGCCCATAATGGCTGATACTCAGACAAATACATAGGGAGTTGGTTGCTATAGTTAAGGATTTGTTTAGGGTAATGGAATTCAAATCCCACTCCCCTCAAATTTTAAGTTCCTCTGCCTCTGGACACAGCAGAACCCAGATTCTGGTGCCATGAGACGCATAAACAGATGGGTCTGCATAGTGCTGCAAGTATGGGACGATCAGAAGTGGCTGCAAGACTTACAAATGTGTAGGGGCTGATGATGAAACATCCCGTGTGATCCGTCATCAGCATATGATGGTCAGGAAAGGTGCATGACACATACATCTTTAGAAATTCCTGCTTGTTCAGCAAGTTACAATCTGAATTTTTTTTCCTCGAACTGGAAAATTACAATCAGAGATGCCAACAGTAGTCTGCCTATCCCACCCTCCCATGGCTCAAAGCCATATAAGGGCATCCTGCACTGCAGCAAGGAGCAGTTCAACCAAAGGCTGAACAAGTGCAGAATGGTGGTAAGATGTACTTTTTGGCTTTTAAAGGGAAGGCTGCGCAGTCTTCTAACTAAATTAGACCTCAGTGAAAGCAACATTACCATTGTGGCTGCCGCCTGCTATGTACTCTATATTTGTGAAAACAAGGGGAAACGTATCTGTCCAGGTGGAATGCCAAGGCACAATGCCTAACCAGGGATTTTGAACAGCCAGACACCAAGTCAAGAAGAACACATCGAGAAGCAGTGCTAATCAGAGATGCTTTGAAAGTCAGTTTTATGAATGGCCAGTTTTGAGAATCATACATATTGCTCTCAATGAGGTGCCACTGAATTCAGTGTGCTTGCCTGAAACCTCCATCCCTTCAATACAAGCAATAAAGAGACTGTTGTTCCCTTAATAAAAATTCATGAGAATACAAGCAGAGAGAGGGTAAGTTTAGAAGATAGGATACACAAAGAACAAGTTAAAAGTCACTTAGGAAAGTTAGATGTCAGCAAGTCACCAGGTCCTGATGAAATGCATCCCAGGATACTCAAGGAGCTGATAGAGGAGGTATCTGAGCCTTTAGCTATGATCTTTGAAAAATCATGGCAGACAGGGGAGATTCCAGAAGACTGGAAAAGGGCAAATATTGTGCCCATCTATAAAAAGGGGAATAAGAACAACCCAGGAAACTATAGACCGGTCAGTTTAACGTCTGTCCCAGGGAAGATAATGGAGCAGGTAATTAAGGAAATCCTATGCAAACACTTGGAAGGTAATAAAGTGATAGGGAATAGCCAGCATGAGTTTGTGAAGAACAAGTCATGCCAAACTAATCTGATAGCTTTCTTTGATAAGATAACCAGCCTTGTGGATAAGGGAGAAGCGGTGGATGTCATATACCTAGACTTTAGCAAGGCATTTGATACAGTCTCGCATGATATTCTTATTGATAAACTAGGCAAATATAACTTAGATAGGGCCACGATAAGGTGGGTGCATAATTGGCTGGATAACCGTAGTCAGAGAGTTGTTGTTAACAGTTCTAAATCCTGCTGGAAAGGGATAACAAGTGGAGTTCCTCAAGGGTCTGTTTTGGGACCCGTACTGTTCAATATCTTCATCAATGATGTAGATATTGGGATAGAGAGTACGCTTATTAAGTTTGCAGATGATACCAAACTGGGTGGGGTTGCGACTTCTTTGGAGGATAGGGACATAATTCAAAATGACCTTAGCAACTTAGAGAAATGGTCAGAGGTCAACAGGATGAGGTTTAATAAAGAGAAATGCAAAGTGCTCCACTTAGGAAGGAACAATCAGTTCCATACATACAAGATGGGAAGCGACTGTCTAGGAAGGAGCATGGCAGAAAGGGATCTAGGGGTCATAGTGGACCACAAGTTGAATATGAGTCAACAGTGTGATGCTGTTGCAAAAAAAGCAAATATGATTCTAGGTTGTATCAACAGGTGTGTTGTAAGCAAAACTCGTGAAGTCATTCTGCCGCTCTACTCTGCACTAGTTAGGCCTCAGCTGGAGTACTGTGTCCAGTTCTGGGCGCCACATTTCAAGAAAGATGTGGAGAAATTGGAAAGGGTACAGAGAAGAGCGACAAGAATGATTAAAGGTCTAGAGAACATGACCTATGAAGCCAGGCTTCATGAACTGGGCTTGTTTAGTTTGGAAAAAAGAAGATTAAGGGGGGACATGATAGCGGTTTTCAAATATCTAAAAGGGTGTCACAAGGAGGAAGGAGAAAATTTGTTCCTCTTGGTTTCTGAGGACAGGACAAGGAGTAATGGGCTTAAAGTGCAGCAGGGGAGGTTTAGATTGGACATTAGGAAAAAATTCCTAACTGTTAGGGTGGTCAAATATTGAAATAAATTGCCAAGGGAGGTGGTGGAATCTCCCTCTCTGGAGATATTTAAGAACAGGTTAGATAGACATCTGTCAGGGATGGTGTAGGTGGAGCTTGGTCCTGCCTTGAGGGCGGGGGGCTGGACTCGATGACCTCTTGAGGTCCCTTCCAGTCCTATTATTTTATGATTCTATGATTCTCCAAATCACACAGAGTGATAGGGAGCAGATGCTGACTGCATGTGGCCAGAAACTTGGGCCTTAAGCTTCAATGCTTTGTGTTGCAACAATGCCAGACCACTTACTGCTTGTTTGGCATGGAAAGGATGTCCTACTGTGGAGAACGGAATAAGGCAGGCATCCCCACAAACCTTGAGAGAAGGATTAAAGAGTTCTTCTTCTATGAGAACTTTACATAGATGTGCAGGGAGGATTCCCACTCGGTCTTCAGAAATTTTAACAAGTTTTTCCCACTGTGTAGGCACATTGGCCACCACAGATCACACCAGATTGCCTGAACCCACTTTTCACAAGATAAAAAACATATACTCACCAGAAGTGCCCTTCCCAGGATTAGTGCCCAACTGTGAGACGGGAATAGTCTCCAAAGTTATAAAAAGTTCGTCTCTGTGACCTTGGTTGCCATGCTTGCTGGCTGACCATTTGCCTCCTCTATGCCACTGCCTGAGTGTCTTAGAGGAATCCCTGGACTGGCTAGTGAAGCTGTTCAGGTTCCCCACAAGAATCACATGCAGCTGCTCATAGAAGCTGTATGATTGTGGCAATGCTCCAGATAGTCATATCAAAAGACAAAGGATGCCAACGGCCTCTCTCAGCTCCTTTATTTTCATGCGGCACTGCAGGGCACCCCGACCACGTCCTCTCTCCTCCTTGCCCCTTGCAATTTTGGCATATCTGTGGGGGGTTTTTTCTGGTTTGTAGTTCTGAGACAACAGATTCATCTCCCCACAAAGCTATGAGGTCCATTCTAGTGCTTGTCTGTGACCATGAGAACTCATGGAGTTCGTGGTCAGGCATGCTGCTGCCTGCTCTGAGGTCTGCTCACCGCACTGGCCACAAGGGAAATGAAATTCACATTTTCTTAGGGTTTTTCCTGTTCACTTGAAGAGCAGTAGAGTGGCCAGTCCAGTCATCATGGGACACCTCCCAGAGGCAAACACCACAAACTTTCACAGCGCTGCATCTGCACTACCAAAAAGTCGACCATGCGAATTGAATTTAGCAGTTACTCCTCATGAAAGCAGGAGTACCGTCTGCCCTTTAAGTCGATGGAATGAGTTTGACAGCATCAACTCATTGTTTAGAAAGTCGTCCTAATGTGGCTAAGTTCAACCTAAACTCCCAGCACAGACCAGCCCTATAAACTGATCAACATGTTTTCCCACATATCAAAACAAAGGAGCTACTTTGCCAACCAGGCAGTGACTAAGGGATACTCATCTCTATCAGATTAAGATTTAATCTGACTGACTAAATAACAAGTTTGTAAAACATACAGGCTGAGTTGGGACTGTCTCATAGTAGTAAGCAAGATAAGCTACAGAAAAGGAATGCAAGATACTAAGAACTGTATCATTCCCGGGAGCTATCATATCCAGGATTTAAATCTCGAGAACTTCAGAATGTGTTCTTATTTTTTTAAATGTCAGAGTCATGTCTTGAAGTGTACACATCCTCCTACTACATAAACAGAAGTTAAACACACATCATGGCAAAAAGTCTGTGGCATTGCTACAGATAGTTTAGAGTATGGGATGACCAGAAATATCTTTTGTAGTTATTCTTACTAGAAGAATGTTCATCTAATTTTATGCATCAGCATATAGGATATTGGCATGGGGGTCAAGAAGGAATCTCCCTCTCTCTCAACCTCTGTATAGGATGCATTTGGTTAAGTGTTTGCAAAACAACTATTGCTGAAGGCAAGATGCCAACTTCATGGTTCAATGTTTGATCAAGAACAGCAAAATAACATAAAAGGTAGATAACTATTCTTTTCTAACTATTGTTCTTCAAAACGTGTTGCTGATGTCCATTCCAATGTGTGTATGCATGTTGTATACATGGCTGAAAGATTTTCCCCTAGTGGTGACTTTTGGGTTGGCTGTGGCACCTGTGGGGACACCTTCCTGGTGTCATATATATACCCCTACTGACCTGACTCCCACTCAGTTCCTTCTTGCCAGAATAGTCCAACAGTGGGGAGGGTCTGGAATGGACGAGCAACACATCTCACAAAACAACAGCTGCAAAAGGTAAGTAACCATTCTGTCAAGTGATTGCTCATGTACATTCCAATATGTGCCTTACCAGCAGTTTGTACATAGGAGGGGTCAGACCTCAACTCATTGCGGAGTGTGGCAGAGCTGTCCTGAAGGCTGCATCATCCTGTACTTGCTGGGTGAAGGCGTAATGAGTCATGGAAGTGTGCACAAGGAGTATATAGCCACCCTACAGATGTCCTGAATAGAAATCTGAGCTATAAAGGCCACTGAAGAGGCCTGTGCCCTAGTGTAGTGTGCTGTGAGGTTCGAGGCTGGCATCTTGGTTAGGTCATAGCAAAGTCTGATATACAGTGATCCAGGATGATAGGAGTTCATATATTCCGCAATAGAAACAAAGATGAAGAATTTGTGTCAACTTGAGAAATGGTTTGGTGTGCTCAATACAAAAGGCAAGGCCACATCTTACGTTCAGGATCGTGCCCTTACCCTGTCTGTGGCTTGAAGCTTTGGGAAGAAAACAGGGAGAAAGATGTCTCAATTGATGTGAAAGGGAGACATCACCTTTGGCAGAAAGGTGGGATTGGGGCACAGCTGTACTTTATAAAAAAAACACAACAACATAGGAGGACTTGGAGGTAAAGGCCCGCAATTCTGATACTACACAAGAAGTCAGAAGCCCCAATGACCATCACAGGTGGAAAGAAGGAACTGAGTGGAGTCAGGTCGGCAGGGACAGAGATACCACACAAGGGAGACGTCTCCACAGGGGGTACCACAGCTGACCCAACAGATAAAGCTAAGGGAAAATCTTCCAATGATCAGCTTGTGGCATGTGTGCGCGCGCACACACGCATGCGCACACACACATGCACGCGCACACACACACGCAATCACTCAAATAACACTCTGCTCTTCTAGCATTCTTATTCTTTCATCTTCTCTAGCTATCTTCATATGGCATCTTACCTCAAGCCCAGAGGATGACTCCTTTAACTGTTCTATAGGCTGCTGCACAAGTCACCTGGGGGGGGAGGAAGGGGCTCTGTGGAGTGACAAGGCATGCTGCTTAGAAAGGTATCTGCTGGGTAGCCTGGAGGACTAACGCCTAGCTTTTATAAGCCTGGGGAATAAAAGTGGGAGTCCAGAGTTCAGTTTAGGCCTCCGATTTTGATGTGAAACTATTGTTTGAATAATTATCCTCCCACCAATCCCTCCAAACAATCTGTAGATCTGAGAAGAACAGAATATGACAAAATTTTCCTACAGATTTCGTTTAGCCTTCCCAGTAAACAACAGGTTAGAAAACATCTTTAATAAATTCTCAACATACTGCAACTTGTAAAAAGCACTCCTCGTCCAACAAGATGCTGGAAAGCACAAAAATGTCCGTGGCTATTGTGCCCATCTTAACAATAAACCTAATCATGAAGAGACTTACACTAATGACTCAGTTCAGAACCGCCAGGAATGTTCATTATAGTTCCTAGCCCTCAGACTTTTTCAATTAATCCCTTAACATTTGGAGTCAGAATGTCCTAATTATGCACAAAATTCAAAGTATGAAAATGCTAATGAAATGAGCTCTGTACTTGCTAAATCTTAAGGGGAAACCAATCACTTAGAAATAACCTGGCCTATATAATTTTGGTTCATAGTATTTTGTAATGAAATGAATTTACTCTTTAAATAAATTACTTCATATTTTTATAATCTTTATGTTTTGTACTTACAGAAGAAGATCCTTGTCTGAAGTGGTTTTCCATTACATAGGACCCTGCAGTTCTACTAATCCAGCATTTAGTGAAGCATTGCTATTGTTCTGACATAACCAGATTGTGCTATAATGTATTATACAATGGCAACATTGACTAAACAAAATGCACATTGATTTTTTTTTTTTAAATCTGAAATGGGAGTAAGCTGCACCCTGGAAAAATCACTTTTTACAACTGTGCAGCAGCACCCTCACTATTCTACATATTTCTCCTCACTTTTAATATTGTAATAGCAATCCTCAATACATTGGATGCATTTAACAAGTCTATAAAAATGCATTAAATAGCATTTAAAACATTAAATCTTTCACTTGGGCTGCACCAAACATGTCTGCTGCCAACAAGTCTTGTACTTTGATAATCAGCGTCCCCTATAAAGGAGTTAAAACACTGGTTGAACACAAGATTTATAAGAACTAGAGGCTTAAACAGCTATATCAGGCTTAAAAACAGCTACTTAAAAAGTCACTGCACCCCCACTTCTACTAGTATCTTATATTAAGCTGCTTTCAGCCACCTTTAAAATTCATGTTTTAATAAGTACAACAAATAGGTAGGTGTTGAGGCTTACCTTGAAAACGGGTATATCCTAAAGTCTCTCCCCGGAAACTCTTATAATACTTTACGCCATAAACTATAATCGGTCTTCTAAGAATATGTGCAAGTACAAAAATGTGTGTCTGCTCCAAACTTGCTCCAGGCTATAACAAAAAGAAAAACAGACAATTCTTTCAACAGAACTTTGATCAGTTTAACATGATTGACAAAGCAACTTCTGCATGAACTCCATAATACCAGATTTCCATCCAACTAAAATTCTGCTGAAGTCATGGCTGTCATTTAGATTTCCATAACAAAGCATTTTTCTGGCATGTTTCACTTGCAGAAAATTTAGCTACCTAAAGTTAGAATACTCACGTGAGTATTCTATGCATTTTTTAACATTGACAATACCTCAATATTACAGGGAGAATGCACCTGTGAATTGAGGTTGAACAAGCATTCTTTTTTAATAGGCCATTTTTGGTTGATGGGTTTTACCTTAAAAAGAGCCTCTATCGTATTTAAAAAAATTGTGTTCATGTGTGCACTTTTATGCAAAGCCTGAGCCTAAAAAGTTGAGACCTATAAGTGAAAAAAAATACACTTTTCAATAATGAAAAAAATAAAAATAATTTTAGCTAACAAATCAAAATATGGTCAAAATTCACAGGCTCTAGATTGTAGATATGCTATTTAGAGAGTCTGAAAATATAGTTTATTTTACCGCAGTTATAAAGATTTTTAAAAAATGCACTTGGCACATGCACACTATACTACAAAATGCAAAACTCAGTTTGTCAGCATTCAAGTGATTCAAGCTAACAAAAAGTTTGTAGACATGTTCATTCTCTCCGATTATTTAACGTGTTTAGGGAAGGAGACAGGGCATTAAACAGAACAGAAACTGGTGTACCATCTCTTATAAGCGTAAGAGCATAAGAAAAATAACCTTTTACCAAAACTGTTAATTTTACTAGTAAACTCAGAAATTATGTTGCACTTTATTCTTGGAGGAGCACTTACCCATAATGCTTCGTAAAAATCTGGTGTTAAAAAAGTTGATATTTTCTGTAAAACAAACACCACACACACACACACACACACACACACACACACACAGCAAGAACAACGCAAGTTTAACAAATTAATCTTCAGGACTATACAACCCATCCCAGTTTAAGATTAAAAAAAACAGTCCTTACCTGACTAGCTAGAGAGAGTATAAATGCCCAGTCTTCCTGCCACTGTTCTTCTCGCAGTGAGAAATGTAAACCAAAGCTTTGGGAATACCATGACTCCCACTCTTTCCAACGGGTGTAAAACCTAGAATATTGGGCAGGAAGACAAGAGGTAAAGCAAGGAAGATAGTAATTTGATTTTCAGAATAAGTGAGTCATACAATAACTGACGGTAGTATTTATTCTACAGGCAGTCCCTGACTTACACGATCCGACTTATATCGGATCCGCACTTACGAACGGGGCTCTCTCGCCCTGGAGGTCGAGGTGGCGGATTGCTGCCTGCGAGTTCCGGGGCGAGAAAGCCCCATTCGTAAGCTGCTCCCGGTGCCCCTGGTCTGCTGGAGACGGTCTCCAGCAGACCAGGGGCACCGGGACTGAAGCCGCAGCAGCGGCGGTTCTGAGGCTTTTCTCTCAATTACACCTATGATAGCCAGAGCAAAGCCTCAGAAGCGCAGGAACCGCCGCTGCTGCGGCTTCAGTCCCGGTGCCCCTGGTCTGCTGGAGACGGTCCCCAGCAGACCACAGGCACCGGGAGCAAAGCCGCAGCAGCAGCGGATTCCCGCGCCTCTGAGACTTTGCCAGAGCAAAGCCTCAGAGGCGCGGCACCCCGCTGCCGCTGCGGCTCTGCTCCCAGTGTCCCTGGTCTGCTGGGGGGGGGGGGGCAGCTAGTGTGCCCCCCCCCCCCCCAGCAGACCAGGCTTTTGTTGTGGACCCTGGGGCAGAGCAGCTGGGGCGCTGCCGATTGGTCCTGCAGCGCCGCTCTGGGCACTACTGGACCAACCCGGCAGCACCCCAGCTGCTCTGCCCCAGGTCCTGATTCAGCCGCTGCTGGTCAGTTTCAGCAGTGGCTGAATCAGGACGCCTGGGGCAGAGCAGCTGGGGTGCTGCTGGGTTGGTCCAGTAGCGCCAAGGAGCGAGGAGCGGTGCTACTGGAGCAACCCAGCAGCACCCCAGCTGCTCTGCCCCAGGCGTCCCCAAGTCAGCCGCTGCTGAAACTGACCAGCGCTGACTACAGGAAGCCCGAGGCAGAGTTGCTCTGCCCCAGGCTTCCTGGAATCAGCCGCTGATCAGTTTCAGCAGCAGCTGACTTGGGGACGCTTGGGGTTCTTAAGTTGAATCTGTATGTAAGTCAGAACTGGCGGTCAGTTTCAGCAGCGGCTGAATCTGGATGCCAGTTCCGACTTACATACAGATTCAACTTAAGAACAAACCTACAGTCCCTATCTTGTATGTAACCTGGGGACTGCCTGTATCCTTTAAGAGTCAAAGTTTAAGAATGAACAGTGTTTCCTAGTTCCATCTTGCAAAAACAATTTTAAAAGAAATTGTGTGAAATTTTAAATCTAAACTCTTTCATGATGGCAATTTCCATTGGGCAGAAACAGACCACAGTTGCAGCTCTGGGCTCTTTCAGGCAGTACCCAGGCTAGGGCTAGGCACCAGAATGAGAAGGAGGGAAGAGGTCTCTTTTTCTCTCAATTACACCTATGATAGCAACCAAGCTGTACTAGAAGGAAGATGCCCGATTTAAATAAAACACAACCCCAGGGGAGTAACTTGAGGTAAGGAAGAGATGAAGACAATGATTGTAGAAATCTGGATGACAAGTGGGAGGAGAGGGAAGAGAGGAACTGGAATTGGAATATGGCATGGGAGCCAGTGGAAAAAGAAGGCAGGGAAAGATGCACACAACGCAGCAAGGGATGGAAAGAAACTGGACAAAAAGAGCAAGGTGACAGATTCAACTAGGGATGTGAATGGTTAACCGGCAGCCCATATGGGCCTGCCACATCATATTGTGAGCAGGGGGGCTGCACCAGCTTGGCTGGGCTGGAGCAACCTCCTGACTACCCCATAATGTTTAACCGCTTAACTGATTAAACAGGATTGTATATCCCTAGATTAAACAATTAGATGGGAGTAAAAAGACATGAAAGAGTAGGAAAGGCTAGGCAAGGACCCTCAGTGCAAGAAAGGGGGGGACAGAGGCACAGAGGCAACAGGCTGTTATGGGAACAGGGCAGAAGGTCAAATCTGTGGAGAAACAAGAAGAGTTTTGCCCACTAGAGAACTCTTCCCTCTCCAGATCCTAGGATGGAATCCATGATTCTCAAGTATCACAACTTCTGTACTGTCAGCAAATACCTGTGAAATCTACTGGCAAAGTATCACTTTCCCCCTCTACAGTTGGTCCACAGAGGATTAGAAACTGATAGTAGAGGTTTTCCATCAGCTCAAAATGACAGAAGTCTGTATGTTGGATCTAAAAGTCCCAACCCTGATGAACAACCATGTGGGTGTCATTTTAATACTTTATGAAAAAAATTATCTGTTCAGTTTGCAAGCTAATTAATCTCTCTAATGGAGGATTTTTTTAAGTGTAATTTTCAGGGTTCTTAAAGAGGAAAGTCAAGAACTCAAAAAGTTAGGAAACGCCAGACTTAGTAAGGTCGTCCATGCAACCTTAAATTTAGCCCCTTTGTGAGCATACAGTCTTTAATTACATGACCACTTCATCTATTGCAGAATTTAGAAGGTGCTAAAGTCAATAAGTTAGAGGACTGCAAGAAAAGAAAGTATTTTATCATGGTTAATACAGACGGAAGCTGCCTGGAGAATAAGATTCTCTACCAGGCTCTGCTACGTGGAGTTCTTATGTAATGCTAAGCAAGTCACTGAAATCAAAATTTTCATAGGTGGGTCACAACTTTATGTCCTTCATTTTCTGGACCCAATTTGAGATATATGGGATCTGATTTGCACAAGTGCAAAACATTCACAGCTATAGCTAAAGTCAATGGGATCTGGACTTTGAGCATATAAAGTGCTATTACAATGTTAAGTATCCCACAAAATCAAGACCTGAGTGTTTAAAATTGGGTAGTTAGAATGATATATACTTTTAACCTTAATATCTCTGTGCCTCAGATCCCCATCTGTAAATTGGGACTAAACACCAACCTCATTAACATTTGTTAAACACTCAGATTTTATAGTGATAAGCCCCATAGAAAAAACCATGAACACACTAATAATTCTGTTTTCAGAGCAGGATTTCAAAACTGTGCAAGGCCAGCATTAGGCCACACATGGAACATACTGAAGACAAGATACTGAAGAATTCCTCGTTTAGTGAGCATAGTTCATTCCATGCACTGAACGAGATGGGGAACTTTTAGGGAAAAGTGAATATCATAATGCATATGCACAAATTAAGGTTGCATAAGCAACTCTAATTCTGAACTTTCCTAACTTTTCAGTTGCAACTTGATGCTATTTTAACATATTTTTCACATAGTTTCAAACTAAGTTACCTAAACTTTAGTCGCTATATAAAGAATCAGCAGATATAAGTCAATAAATTCACTACAATTCACACTGCAAAAGCTACAGTAAACTACATACTACAGCTCCTGGTGAGAATACTGTAGGGAATGTAAGCACTGAAAACAAGAACTTTATTTGGTAATAAAACTGACACATGATATACAAGTTTTATTTTGGGTTTTTTTTTTTTTTTAATTTAAAACTTGCAACTTCAATTGTGCTGCAATTCATCCCTTTTGTTACACATCATTAAATACAAATCCATGATCTCATCACTATATTGCAGTCAATGCTACTTGAAACGTATTCTTGACTCTAACATGAGAAATATGCCAGCTTACCAATGTGAACAGTCATGTAAACTGTCATGAAGAGCTTTCCGTAGCACCGAATCCTTGTCATAAATGCCCCAGGTAGCTTGTAGTACTGAATCAAGCAGGCAGTCCCCTGCTGTCCGATTCCAAAGTGCATATAGTCTACTATCCAAACGCGTACCCAATTCCAAAGACCAGTTTATAATGGGAGATTCTTCTTCTAGTTCTACAGTACAAGAAAAGCCTTATGTTAATCTTATTTGCAATTAAGACTCTTTTCTACGTGAATATCGCTGTTAAAAGGTACAGTGGTTATCAGAAGATACCATACAAATCAACAATTTGCCACATTCACCTTAAAATTACAAGAATAGTTGCACTAAACAGGGTAGAACTTCCCTGGCTTAATACTGTAGATAAAAAAGCGTCTGCTCAAAAAAAAAAAAGCATTCAACTTAAAAACAATAATTTGTTTCATGAGAGCCACTGAAGTAGAAGAATGTTCACCAATTTTACGTAAATGTGGGAGTACACTGAAGAACTCATGACTTGGAGCCTTTAGTAGTTTTTCCAACTAACAAATTCATAAGTTTCACACATTTTTACCAGACCACAGCTTCGCTTTTTCTTTTTCTGTATTCCCAATGTTAAAGTCAAATCCCTGTAATCTTTAAAGGTAGAAATTCACCTACAAATGCCAACCTAAAAATATCCAGCACAAAATTTTTCTTTAAATATAGAATTCATTTATTACTTAAAACTAAAGTATCTCCTGAATTAGGGATGTAATAATATAGTCATTTAACCAATTAGCAAAAGCTTATGGGTTAATGCTATAGACTACACGCATTTCCCTCTCCCTGCCAGTACATTTTTCAGCAGCCTGGCTCACAACAGATCTGAGACCTACTCCTGCTGCGGAGCTGGGTGCGTAGGCAGCCTGGCTTAGTCCTAGCTCATGCTGGGTGTGGGACCTACTGCCGTTTCAGCTCTGCATTTCAAGTCTATTAAAAGCCAGGCAGGCAGGCAGCCCAGCTCAGTTCCAGCTTACACTGGGTCCAAGAGCACGGATCCCCCCCTACACAGGGACTATTACCACTCTGCACTGCTGCCTCTCTCAGAAGCAGCAGCACAGGATGACAGGCAGCCAGTCTGCAAGGGGAGCTGGTTTTTAAACTGGCTCCCCTCGCAGACCAGCACCCACTTGGCACCCTGTGCTGCTGCCTCTGACAGTGGCTGCCAGCCCTGCCCCCAGGGACTATAGAACAGTCGACTACCCAATAAAATTTCATGAGGTTACTTGACTATTCAATTAACCAATATTTAACATCCCTATCCTGAATAGGGGATAAGATTTGAGGGTTTATTTGTAGTAACTCTAAATACAAGAGCTTACCTTTCTGAACATCCCTATCAAGTACTTCATCAAATAACTTCTCTTGGACAGTTGGTGGCAAGTCTTCAATATCTGAAAAAGGAACAATTAATAAAATGTCTTAACACACATTTAAAAATGGAGTACTGACATATAGAACATGTGCAGTTATTAACCAGCTGATTCTTATTGTTCTCCCTCCTTAATCAGTGTTCCCTAAAGCTGTACATTTGTACACACTCAGGTGCGATTCAAATGCTGCCCAAATGATTAGAACACCCACAGTTCGTTTTTTTGTTTCTACTGGTGGTGCACATTCACACAACTCGGTGCTCACAAAAAAGTATTTTGCACATGGACGGAAAAGATCAGAGGAAATATTTTCCTTAACCTCTAATTTCTCAATGAAGATGCATTATTTTTGGTTCATCTATGCATGGCCTGAAGCCCAGACTAAGCTAAGAATCCTGATACTAGCTAATCATGACCTTCCAAGCAACAATGGCACCTAAACCAAAGGACATCTGGACACCTGTAGGATTATAAATTATCTGCTCCAAAATCAGTGAAGTAGGGAACCAGATAAGAAAGCAAGAAATAAGATGAGAATAAAAGAATTTTTCCATTTCAGTATTGTGACAACCTTGATCTAGCCCAGATGGTAAATGTAAAGTCATTTTGGTCTAATGCAATAGACACCAAGTTCAACATATTCAGTTACCTGGCTGCATAACCTTTAGGAAGAGCCCATAGCCTTTAGTAAGGCCTACAACAAAACCTATTTAATCTGTGATAAGACAAATGGCTGTTTTGTGGGGCAAGTTTTCTTATATTCTACATAGCCACCAATCTCCTAATGCAAGCATGCCCAAGGCCAGTTTATCAGTATATTACATTTCCTTTTTCCCTAATGCATCTAATCTGTAATATAATATCATGCAATACAGGATTTTACTGAAAATGTGAGAAAAAGCTCAAGTGAAACATTTTTATGACAGCTATTAATAATGCTGGATATGTTGTACATAGATTTACCACCTGATGCTTTCTGTACTATGTAAATTACAAAAACTTCACCTAATTCAAGTAGGCTGAAAATTCTATGATCAAATATTCAATCAAGAGAACTTAATCAAAAGATTAAGGCATGCTCATCTCTAAATACTTACACAAATATTCAGTGTCAAACAGCAAATGTTCTTATTGATCACATGCCATTTCAAAATAAACTGAAGATAACTAACATGAATATTTCCAGGTAAGACAAAAATGCAGCATACATATGAATAGTAGAATATTCCCAAAACTCATAATTGTGTGTCAAATCTTTTGTTTTTAAAAAGGAACATTAGAAGTACCGAATTACAAAGTGAGGCAAAATCTAGCCATCTGAGCTAAAAACTAAGAACCATGTATACTTGATCTTTAATCTCAATTTTAATACAGACTTGTTTTAGAAAGACATTCTTTTACTTCAAATTTTCCCAGCTCTAAAACTGAAGACAATAGTAGTTTATTTCATGGGGAAGATATCACAATAAATACGTGAAGAGCTTATTTAAAAAGCAACTAGGAAAAGCCTAAGAATGTGCTAACAAAACCTATATCAGAAAAATTGGTAGAGGTAAGGCAGGGGGAGTGACAGAGTTTGTTGACTGCTATTTTATATATGTATGAAACTAAGGAAACACTTACACAATGAGGATTATTTCATAATTACCTGCAGGTAATGTAAATGTTACAAGATCAGTTAAAAAATAGCAAGCAAAATCTCCCTTTCGTTGATGAAGAGATGCAGCAATTTCACGCCGGATTTGTTCTGTAAGCTCTGGACACACCATTGCTGGAATGCACTTTGCTGCATGTTGTGAAACCTATAATATTAATAGACTTATTTCACCAAAAACAGTAAAATGAGTTAGGCATCAGATAACATTTCATAAATAACGTTATGAGAAAAAGAGGGAAACAATAGGTCTTAGAAAGAAGGAATATGGAACGAACACAATTCTGAGGGAAAAAGTGATCCCATCAAGATACATGCAAGAATATAAATATAAATCTATTCAAAGACATTACAATTAAGTCAACAGCTACAATGTGTTTACTCAATAGGAAACTAATAGGCACTGAACTGACCACCACAAAACAAACTTCAATCCAACAAAAATGAAATTGAACAGATGGCTGATGGGGTTAAACAGAAGGAAACAAAATGACCATCCAAACAGGAACTATTAAGACCACATGATAACAGTATGAAAAAGCCTGATGTTATGGATGGGCACTGATTACAATGTAGCATCCTCAAGTAAATTTCTTCTCTTCCATATGGTACACAGGATTCTGTACCTCAAATTAATTATGTTTGTATGAGAAAGTTTTCCATTCCTCATCTCCTATTTGCCATAACTCTATTAAGTGGGGAAAGGACCCCTATATGTGGACCACACATGTTCTGAAGAATGCTGGACTTTGATGGCAGAGGAAAAAAAGTCACAGTGATAAAGGTCAAACATTAACCTCAGGTATACATCCGGACTACACAATGGAGACTTTAAAATGGCATTTGGAAGACATGCATTTTAAAGAATCATTATCTCAACAAAGCTAAGGGCCAGTATTACTATTATTTGATAGGGTTGAGTACACATTTTCATAACTCTTGCAGGTAAAATTGCTGTTGATAAATCAAAAGTACAGAATTTACGGTGAAGCTAACTGTTTTTAAATCTGTCCAAATCAATGACATGTGTGTCCCTCATCACTTAAATGTTTTGTGTACTCATTATACTGAAATTCACAGTTCAAACCACCTGAAAATTTTCCACTAACCTTGTCTTCTGCTATTTTGCTCTCCACTCCCAAACTTTGGATGCATTTTTATGTGCATCTCATCCCCCTTTTCCCACAGACTAGCTTCCTCGGGAAAGCTAAGGCCCCTGTAGTAATAGCAGTATTTTCCATTAGATTTGCCTTAAAAAAAGCGTCATGGATTTCTGATTCAGCTTTGAGCAGGAAGTGAACTGACGCTCTGTTGAGTAATTCTTCCCTGATAGGAGGCAATTTTGAAAGTACGTGAGGGTGCATCTCTTAGCAATGCCTCTAATGGGCACTTTACATATCACCTGACGTGTTCTAGACCTGGTTCAGGCTTAATTTTTAGATCAAACTTGGATCCAAGACTGAGCTGACCCCTCCCAAACTGGAGCAAGTTGTTATCCAACCCAACCTGAGTCAGCCACAACACTTCTTCCCTTTGCATGTGAAGTCACTTCTCTTCCTATTTGTGGAGTTTGCACAGAAGTAGCTGAATGCCTGCTCCACCATCCACCACCCCAAGCTGAGCTGTGTGCACTCTAGAGCAAGTCCTACTGTAACTCCTCAGCATACTCAGATACAACAATTTAATTTTCCCTAAATGGTTTGCTCTAGAGGTATTTCCTCTACCCAGCCAAAAGCATACGATCAGGCAGCAAAGTAGCTTACTTCCAAGGCAACAAGGTCAGGAAGTATGACCAGACTGCTTATATCTTACAAGAAACTTGTAAGATAGTCTCACTATCTTATCTACCTATTCACAAGTTCAGACAACTACTGCTGAAAAATCCAACAGAAGAGAGTCACAAAGAAGCTACTTGTGCATTTGTCTCTTCTCTCCATCAGCTAGCAAAGAAAGCTGCACTCCAAAGACTGCAAACTATAGTATGGTTTTGTAAAGTCTTTATTTAATCTAAACAAGGCCCAAAGCACCTCACCTCTGTAAGCAAAATTGCTAGCATATTCTGTCTTTGAAAACGTATAGCCAGATGTACAAGCGTGTATCCCACATCAAAAGCAGAAGGGCGATTTAGCAGTCGTACTTCATCTGATGTAAGCTGGCGTGCAATATCTCCTCCTGATGACTTGTATGCTTCAACAGCAGCTAAATCACCTTCTACAACTCCTGAAGACACAAAAAGCATATTAATTTCATTTTAGAGAATAAAGATATAATTCTGGATCAAAATACCTTATTTCACAGTGTTTTTCTATGCCTGTTGGACTCCAATCTTTGGGAACAAGAGCAAAATTGCACGCACAGCTATTTTTATTTACATATTTTGCAGTCTTGAACCTACCTTACCTCCAAAACAAGTTCCATACTCCTGTAGGCATATGCTAAGACACCAAGTCAGAGTAGGAGCCAGTGAGCTAAGTAAGGCTTGGTGTTGTATGCAGTCCAATGAAACACTTGATTTAAATTCAGCACATGCCATTTTCTGACTATGGATGATGAAAGTGTCCACTTAGCACAAATTTCTAGTATGACAATTTTGCCTGCAGTTTATCTTAAAGCCTGTCAAAAATCAAAATATGTACTCTGTGTGTGCAGACATTTGCTCTGACAAATCCCTTCAAACAAATTTTAAAATCTTGCCATTTATCACAGAAAAGTCTTGAACAAAGAAAATGTAATGTGAAATTGACATTCCATTCTAATATACAAGTTAGAAGGTCAATTTCATATTAAAATTATTCTTCTATTACGTAGGTCATACATAATACTGAGATTCCCTGATCAACTGCCACATTTGTGTGAAAATATCAGTCTTGTGTTAATGCGTAGAGATGCACCTCTAAAATCTGGGATTCTCTGGGCCAGTAACATCCATGGTCTGGCATGACCATGGATGTTCCAGGACCAGAGTGTCCTGGTGCAATGCAGGAGTATGGGGGCCCTAGAGCAGGCATGCAGCTTAGTTGGGCTGAGGGGGGAGGGGGCTGGGAGCCAGCACACAGCTCATCTGGGCTACAAGGGATGGAAGCAGGGAGCCAGCGTATGGCTCAGCTGAACTGGGGAGGGGCCGGGAGCTAGCACATAGCTCAGCTGGGGAGGGGAGCTAGGAAGCCCAGTTGTGGGGAGGGGAAGCAGGAAGGGGGCTATCAGCAGACGACCTAAAATAAATATTTTTCCAAACCAGGAGAGGTTATCCGGGGCCAGTCAGGCCCAGGGAGGTCCAATCTGTACCGCCTTTCTAGCCAACAATATTACCTTTTTAGAAAGGCAGCACTTGTCAGCAACCAAGATTAAAAGAAACAAATTTGTTTATTTCTATGTATACCCAGGGAGAGCTGAACTACATGCAGCTCTTTTACAGTTAAAGTGCAATTTATAGACCCCCTCCCACTCTACCCATCTACCTACCATGGAAGTGGAACTTGGGGCTGCTGCCCTGCAATAAGGGGTGAAGGAGTTGGGAACTTCTGCTAAAAGCAACTAGTGTTGTTGAGGAGGGAGGGGACAATTTAAAGGTGCAGGACTATCCCCCACCCACAACAGCTTAAGTCACATCTCTCCTCTTTACCCTCAGCAGTCCCTACCTTCTAGCTCCACATGAAGTGATAGTGGAAAACAGCTAGGAGCTGCATGAAGGAACTGCTGTTTTAAGTTCTGACAGGCATATCACAGAGGACTGAAGTTCTGAGCCCTGGCAAGCACATTCTGGCATTCAAGCTTCTGAACAAGGTCATATGTGGCTCAGAGGGTCAGTAAGTTTGGCCACCCTGTTGTATACCATACTTAATGTTTTCTAATAGCCCAAGTTTTACTCTAAGAGTATGATTTCCTTCCTCCCCCTCTGCCCCCCCCCAGTTTTAAAATAAATTTAAAAGGCATTGCTAACTAGAAGCTAAGCATATATTTTCCTCCTCTTTGGTTTCAGAATAATTGGAATGAAGCAACTAGGAGTCATCTCCAATATATGCTCAAGTTTATACATTCATACCACCACATTCTTTGTGTTATTAAATGTCACACACTATAAGACTGGCATTTGCCTTTTAAGAATATTCTACATATACACCAGTGTTTCTCAAAGTGGCTTGTGGACCCACTCTGAGAACATTGCATCCCGATAGCAGCTATGTTCTCAGAGTGGGTCCATGGACCAATTTAAGATACACTGATATACACCAATACTTTCCCCTTCTCTCCCCCTCCCCCCCCTTTAAGATAATTCCTTCTGTATGTGAGTCTGGGAGTGGAAACTCATATGCCAGTTCTGTAGAACTACGATTAAGAGCAAGGGCATAAATAACCACAGCTAGTGGCTCCAAGAGCCTTTGGTTTGTTCAGTCTTGAAACATTGCCCCACCCCACTGGCCCATGTGGTCCCTGCTATGTCTGCTCTAGAATTGCATTTATTTCTTTTTCATCTGCCAGAAACTTCCAAGACCCCTACACTTGGGGACAGGCAGCAACTGCTAAGTCTTACTCTATTACAAGTTAACCGATAACTCCATCCACCTCAGTGGTGAAAGGAATATAGAAATATTTCTTTGCTTCGGAGGATGCAAGGAGATGCTAGCTGCTCCAGCACCTCAGAACCTACCTTCATTAGTACTCACACTCCCTAACAGATTTCAAAACATAGTGATTCCCCACAACCAAATGCTGTTAAAAAAAGGATTCAGAACACTAGATTCAAGAGGGACACTAAAGTTCAGGCAGTTTTGCCACTAGCTCTTTTATTCAACTACAGTCAGTGAATTGTGTCTGATTTTCTTAAACTAAAAATTTAAAATAAGGAATTTTTGGCAAGTTTGAACGCAGCCGAATATTTTAGTGAGAAGAATGGGCTGGTTTCAAAGTGCATAGTTGAGCATTTCACTCAGTCTGATAGTTTCACCACAGTGTTTTTGGCTTTTGGGTTTTTTGTTCTTTTTTAAAGTTTAAACCATGTCTGTTTAGTTTTCACAGAAAATAATCACTGAAAACTCAGACTTGGAGATAATGGGAAGCAAGCAGAAGCAGCACTTTCATGGTTTCGGAAATGTCTGTACCATAAAAATCTGTCCACCTAAGCTTAGTCGGCATACAACCACTGTAGTAATTATGTCACTTTGTGTGTCCTCACTACAGTAGACTTCCGATAATCTGGCACCTTTGGGACCTAGGTGGTGCCGGATTATCGGATATGCTGGAGTATCGGGAGGTACTTCGGAGGTGGGCTGTGACAGGTCTGCCGGGACCCGCACTTCGTCCGGGGGCTGGGCAGGGAACGGCAGAGCAAGGGGCGAACCCTCCGCTGTTTTGCAGGAAGGTGGGGGAATCCCCGTGCAGCTGCAAGCGACAGGCCAGCTGGGGAAACCCAGCCACTAGCTTGCAAGCGGCAGCGGAGGAGAGAGCTAAGTCACCGAACTTGCCCCATTCCAGCTGCACTCAGCTCTGCGCCGCCACCGAGAGTTTCCGGGAAGGGAGCGGGCTCCCCAACCCCCAGACTGCAGTAGTTATCGCCGAGCAGAGGGGTGAGGGGCAGCGCTGCAGGACCAACCCGGCAGTACCCCAGCTGCTCTGCTCCACCGCTTCCGCAAGTCCACCGCTGCCGCTGCTGAAACTGACGAGCAGCAGACTTGGGGAAGCAGGCATAAAGTTAAAGGCACCTAGGGGAGAAGTGGCATGGCTAGAAAAAGAACCCAGGAATCCTGCTTTCCAGAATCCCTTCCTTTCCCCTGTCCACTCCACCAAGCAACAGCTCCCACAGTCCTCAGAGCTGAGACTCGAACCCCCAAATCTAACCAACAGACCCACTGCCCACCTACAGGAAAGGAAAGAAGCCAGAAGTTCTAGTACCCAGCTCCCTGCTCTAACCCAAAGCCCCTGCCCTCCCACAGAACCAGCAACCCCCCCCCAGCTCTCCCGCTCCAACCCAGTGCACCCACCCCTCCCTCAGAGCCAGGCACCCCAACCCCCTGCTCTAAGCCAATGCCCTGCCCTCACTCAGAACGAGCCACCCCGCCAACCTCCCAACTCTAACCCAGTGCTCTTCCCCACCCCCGGAGCTAGGGGCATATCCTCCTCCTGCTAGGTTAACGCAGCCAACTCCCCCATCAGACTTGCCCTGGGTCTCACTGGAGCCGCTGCCACCACTTGTTTTTCCCCATCAGGTGCGTGTGCAGAGCAGCTGTTAGTGTCTGAGTACATGGCTCTGAACATTCAATTTGACCTTCACAAATCCTGCGCCTCCTCACTGATCCCCTTTGCAGGGCAAAATCCCAGACATTTTTTGCCATTTAAAAAAGCCAGCCAGGCAAAGATTTAACAAGCGAAAATGAGGACATGTTCAGGAAAAACCAGATGTATGGTAACCCTACTGCAGACATCCCCCAGCATCTTTTTCAACAATCAACATAACACTGAAAATTGTGTCCACAGCCAATTAGCCAGTACATTGTAACCTTAACACTTGGCCTACAAACACTGGTTTTGTATCAATTTAACTATTTTGGTCTGAGATGAAGTGGGTTTTTAACAAAAATAATTAAAATGTATACATCTTCTAGTGTCAACAGCTGTGTATACAAAGGTATCCAATATCAACACATTTTCCTAAACCTATGGAAAGAAGTCTCAGAGGGGTAGTCACGGGAGTCTGTAACTGTAAAAAACATGGAGTCCTGTTTCACCTTAGAAACTAAGATTTATTAGGCCATGAGCTTTCGTGGTTAAAACCCACTTGATCAGGTGAGTTGGAGTGGAAATTACAAAATCCAGGGGGTATGTGTCTATAACACAGCAAAAACTTTGTCACTATAGGACCAGTGTTAATGAGACTAATTAAGTTAGGGTAGGTGTCTCACATTCGCAGCATTTGATGTGGAGATGTGAATAATGAAAATTGCTCTGGTAGTGCATTTACCAGTTAAATTTTTTATTCAAGCCTAAGTTGATAGTGTTGAATCTGTAAATGAACTCCAGTTCTACTGTCTCCTCTGTATACAGGTGATAAAAAGTTCTTTTGTAGAAGGATGGCTACTTTTAAATTCATTACTGAATGTCCAGGAAGGTTAAAATGTTCCTCTATAGGTTTGTGTGTGTTATCATTCCGGATATGTTATGTATGTCCATTTATCCTTTGGCACAGATATTGTCTGGTTTGGTTAATATACATGGCAGAGGGGCACTGATCACATTACTGAATGTGCAAGTATATGAGCCCCTGATGTTGTGGCTTGGCCCTGTAATATTGTCATTTGTATGGCTATGTGGACAGAGTTGACAATGGGGTTTGTTGCAAGGATAAGTGTTTCTGCAGCATGGTGTGTGACTGCTGGTAAGTATTTGCTTCAGGTTGGAGGGTTGTCTAGGCAAGAACGAGCCTGTCTCTGAAGGTCTACAAGAGTGAGGGATCTTTTTCCAGGATAGGTTATAGATTGTCAGTGATGCACTTGAGAAATTTAAATTGGGGGTTGTTCTGTTATTTTCTTTGTTGGGCTCATCTTGAAGTAGGTGACTTTTCGGTACTCATCTGGCTCTGTTAATCTGTTTCTCACTTCCCCAAGTGGGTATTTAAGTTTTAAGAATGCTTGAAAAAGATCCTGAAGATGTTTGTCTCTGGTCTGTGGGATTAGAGCCAATATGGTTGTATCTTAGGGCTTGGTTATAGACAATAGATTGTGTGATGTGTCCTATATAGAAGCTAGAGGTATGTTGGTAAGAACAACAGTTGGTAGGTTTTCAGAACAGGGTGGTGTTTATGTGACCATCATTTATTTGTACTGTGTTCTTCAAAGGTCTCCTTCTAGTGGGTCCATATGACAAAGATGTCATCAATGTAGCATAAGCAGAGGAAAGGTGCTAGGGGGACAGGACCTGAGGAAACGTTCTAGGTGAACCATTAAAATGTTGGCATATTGTAGGGCCATGTGGGTACCCATAGCAGTACCACTAACTTGAAGGCATAAAATGTCCCCAAATCAGAAACAGTTGTGGGTGAGGACAAAGTCACATAGCTCCACCACTAGGTGTGCCATGGCATCATCAGGGATACTGTTCCTGACAGCTTCCATTCTCATCTGGAATACTGGCATAGAGCTTCTACATCTATGGTGGCCAGGATGGTGTTTTTAGGAAGATTACTGATGCACTGTAGTTTTTCCTCAGGAAGTTAGAAGAGTACTAGTAGCATAGGGTCTTAGGAAAGAGTCAACATATAGCAGGAGTATCTGGTTAAGGGTGCAAATGCCTGAGATAATGGGACATCTGGGATTTCCAGGTTTATGGATCTTGGGTAGCAGATAAAATACTCATGAGTGGGGCTTTAGGGAAATGTCCATATAGATTTGGTTCCATGCTATAGTACAGGAGGCAGCAACGTCCAGCACAAATGCTGAAAGAGGCATGCAAGATGATTTTCAGTGGCACACGGGGGCAGGGGAGAGAAAACAACCCCAAGCCTCACTGTGCAATTGGGGAAAAAGCTAGAGCCACAAACAGCTCCATGCATGCACGTGCCCCCCTCATCCTCTCTCTCCTGGCTAGAGAACAAAGCAGCGCACCAACACGCTGCCTGCAGGCTTCTCTCACTGCTCCATTGACCAGAATCTGGCCAATGGAGCAATGGGAAGACATGTCAGGACAGAAAGCTTGAGAGCAACACCGGGGGGGCAAAAGGAGAACCGGCCACCATCTTGCCCATGAAGGCCCCTCTGCTGCCATGGTCATGTCCTCACCACTCTGAAACGCCAAAGAGCCCCAGAGAGTTGCTGGAGTCTGTCATCCAGGTGCTGGGAGGCTGGATCCCAACCAGCCTGCCCAGACCCACTGGCCGGACTCCCTCCATTCCACAATCGGCCCATGGGCCACTAACTTATTCTATGTGTGGAGCAGTTTCTGGCTGCCACATGGGAGTCACTGTTACAATAAACCAACCCTATCACAGACCAGGGGGAGAGGGAAAGTGCCGCCCAAACCATACATCCCTCCATGCTGAGACCTTGCATCCCCACCCTCTGGCCAGACACCCACCCGAACCCTGCTCCTCCCTCTGGTCAGACACCCTACTCTCAAGCCTGCTCCTGCACACACACCCCAAGATCCTGCACACAACTGCAGAGAATCATGCACGTGCTACTCCTCCCCTCCCCATAGGAAAAGCCAGAGTGAAGCCTAGGACAGGGAACCAAGCATGGTATGCAGTGACTCCCCCTCCCCCCCGGTGGTGGGTGCTAAAGCACAGCCCGGGGCAGGAGGGTTAAATCTTGGCACATCACTTCAGAAAGTCTACTGACCCCTGCTATAGCAGATGGTGTAGTTTCTTTTGGTATTCCTCAGTGGAATGAAAGGAAAGAGGCTTGCAGAACATGGCGTACGTGATTTGCCCAGTAGCCTCCTGTTCGTAATCTGACCTATTAATGACTACAGCACCCACTTTGTCAGCCTCTGTGCTGATAGTGTCAGTTGTTTTTGAGGCTGTGGATAGCGTTGCATTCTGCACAGCTGAGGTTATGTGGCATGTGGTGTTTGTTAATGTCAATGTGCGTTTTTGTGGAACAAAAAAGTCCAGACAGTCATTATGACCATCAGGAAGAATCCACATAGAATTCTTTTTGTAGTGTTGGTAAGAGGGAGCCTGTGGGTCAATCCAAGGCTCAGGGGTGTGTTGGAAATATTCCTGGAGTTAGAGGTGGTGAAAATAGGCTTCTAGATCACTGCAGAACTCTAACACGTGGATGGGAATGGCGGGTCAGAAAAAGAATCCCCAAGATAGAGCAGACACTTCTGCCAGGAATGTTGTTGGGTGAGTTGAGGGTAGCATAGTTGTAGTCCCCTGTGGTATGTTGGAGTTTAGACAGTTTATTGTCCTTTTTCTTCTGAAGGGAAGTGAGTGTTGTAAATAGCTTGTCTTGTTTTTGTCAAGTCATCTTCTTAACGAAACTATCCCCATACTGTAGGGGTTGAATTGCTTTAATTATAATGGTGGAGTAAAAGCAATACAATTGAACATAAACAAGTTCCTAGAGGGTTTAAAAGGGGAAAAAAATTACATCCAAAATAAACAGGAAAAAATTCAACTGAAACAATTTAAAGTAAGAAAATGTATACACACAAGCTTCCATGCTAACAAATTAAAAACATTTAGCTAATCATGTGCAAGACTGCGCATATAAGGACAAACTACAAATGTTCAGAGTACCTATACATATGCAGATGGTAATGCCATGGTAAATAAGGCTGTAGTTTCATGTATATACAGAGATACTACTACATCTACTTAAGGAAGTTGTTGTGCTTTATCATTTGAATAAATGACAATTAGCGTAATTATTCTTTGAAAGGATTCGAAATATATTTACACAGCAGTTTTCAGCCTCGCAGCCCAAGGCCCATAATCTCAGCTGATCACTAAGACTCAGTACTGTTAGATTTTCTTTGTAATAGACATAAACCCAGTCTACCTCCTCCTCTCAGGCTACATCTACACTACACGCTTTTTGCGCAAGAAGCCTTTTGCGCAAGAGTTTCTGCATAAAAACTTCTTGCGCAAAAGCACGTCCACACCTCAAATCACATCGCAAAAGCAATGTGCTTTTCACAAGAAAGCTTTTCACGCTCTTACACAAGAAAGCTCTGATGGCCATTTTGTGAATAGCAATCAGCAGGGTTTGCCAAAGCGGCGCGCAGAACCGCACGCTGCGCATGCGCAGACCATACCTAGCTAAAATCTACTTGCCATGGGCGAGTAGATTACATTAATTGTCGATCCCTGGCCATCAGAGCACCTGTGCTTCCTCCCACCCCCCCATAGGGGTTTTTCTTGTGCAAGAAAGCCCCCTAGAGTGTCCGCACTTGCCTTTTTAAATGCAAGAACTCTTGTGCAAAAGGGAGTTGAGCCTCGTAAAAGGAGGTTTACCTACAGCGGAAAAAGCCCTCTGTTCTACTCTTGATTTCCTTGCGCAAAAGCGCATTTGAGATATGGACGCTCCACGGGTTTTCGCACAAAAACCTTGCAGTGTAGACATAGCCTCAGTGTCTACATTCCCCACCCCACCCTGAATTCCTTGCCCTGTTCTCTTTACCCACACTGCACTTCCCTTGGCTGCTCAGATTCCTCCCTACCTCTGCCATAAGCATACCACTGGTTCCCAGTCTCTTTGCCCAGCTGATCTAATGTTTTCTCTACCTCAAATCTCAGGCTCTCCATATCCTTAGGCTACCCTAATTTACTCAACCCTCTCACCCCCTAACTCCTTAGGTTTGGATTCAGAAGGGAAAAGAACCAGATGAGGCTGCTTCCTCTTTCATACTACTTGGTCAACAGCAGGGACAGGCACAGGACAGAAAGGTTCCCGGCTCCATAAAGTGCCCAACTGTGCCATACCTAGGGGAGTAGAAGGTTGTGGGGATTGGGATAACACATGCTCTGTTCCAGGCTTTGTCCTGCCCTTACTTAACTCTTTCCCTAAGCCTGCTCCACCTTTGCCCTGCCTCCTCCCATTCCACTGTGCCCTCCCCCCCTCCCCCCCCCAAGCGATGCAATGTGGAGGGAATACTACAAGGCCTGGTCCCAGCAGCCACCATCAGTGCCTGCCCTCCGCACCCCAACCTCCCCAAATTTACCAAAGCGTTAGGAAGCAGAGCAACCTGGACCTCATCTCGCATCACTTGGGGAAGCGGAGCAGGCTAGGGCCGAGGTCAAGGTCAAGGAGCTCCACTTCCCACCACTGCAGAGAAGCAGAGCAACCCAGCTAAGAGGTGACAAAGCAGGCTAGGTCTGGGTCACTCCACCTCCTGCAGCTCCCTACACCGCTGCTGAGTCCAGAGGAGGGGCCCACCCCCTACTGCTGCTCCAGGTGCCCTGGTAATGTCTCAGGTCACCTTGGGCCCCACAGACCATCCAATGGAGGAGATGGCTCTGGTATCAAGCCCACAGCTGCAACTGAGGAGTAGTCCTGCTCAGTATTAGGGATGTAAGCAGCTAGTCCCTCGAATGGTCACTTCCCTCTTCCTCCCCCCCGCCCGCCCTGCTACCTCTAATAGAGGCAACAAGGGGTGAGAGCAGGAGCTGGTACTGTGGGGAGCCAGCTTAAATGCTAGTTCCCCCTAGCACCATCTCTGAAGGGGGCAGGAGAGTAGTGGCAACCGGGTGCAAGCTGGGAATCTACTGGTTCTTAATACATTTAAAAAGCAGAGCTACAGCAGGGTTAGCTGCTGGGACCAGGAGCTAACCCCACTGTGGCTCCCCTGCTTATCAACTAGTTGATGGAAAATAAGCAACTAAAAACAGAGAAAGTGCTGGGAAACCCTGTTAATAGGTAGTACTACCAACCCTACCTATAAATAGTGGTTAAGACAGTACACAGTCAGAGTTTAATCTCAAAAGAGGTCATAAGACCCTCACTCTGACCTTCTGTACAGCACAAAATACTAAGTTACCCAGTGGCCCTGTAGAGAAAGCTTAACTTCCAAAAAGGCACTGCTTCCCTTGGTAACTTGTTCATCTCAAGTATACAAAACTATCCTTACAGACATGCATCTCCTCCATATTGTAAGTCTCTAATAGCTTACAGTAAGTCACTGCGAACATCTATTATATAGGCCCCTACCAAATTCATAGTCCATTGTGGTCAATTTCACTGTCAAAAGGTTTTAAGATTGGTCAGTTTAGTTTTTACATCTCAAGTTTCACGGTGCAGTAAGCATGGGAAGTCCCAGCCAAAATGGGATTGAGGGAGAGTCATATTGTAGAGCAGTTGCAGGGTTGTAACCCTCACTTTTGTACTCCCTTCAGAACAGGGTTCTGAAAGCAACAGCTGCAGCATTTACTGTGGCTGGAGAAGGCTCCCAGAAGTAGGGTCCAATCACCCAAATGCTACTTGAAGTGCTCTTGCCAGAGGCTCCTAGCTACAGTAATTGGTGGATTAATGCATGGGTCCATGTGCCCCGGCCAAATTGAAAATTAGGCACTCCAAGCCCAGTTAGGAGCTGATGGGGGAGGGAGTGGAAGCAGAAACCTGGAGCTCAGTGGTTTAACTACGTCAAGGGAGAGCTCTCTCCCATGAGCACAGAGGGTCCACCAGCTGTGCCACTGCAGTACTGTACATGTAGATATACCCTCAACGTATAAATCATTCTGCTGCACCAGATAATAGCTAGCTAACCATTCTTCCCAACATTCAAAGAAAAGGCAGGCTCCTTTCTCAATTCCTCTCAGCACTCCAACAAGGTACCATGTTTGCTAACTTTTGTCCAAAAGAAGCATGTTAGTTTTATGAACACTTAGATACATAATGCCATTTCTAAAAATCAAATTGAGGGGAAAACAAACAGGGCAGCCTATAATAGCCATAACCACCTCAGGGATGAAGCAAAACTAACCAGAGGCATATGTAGGCACACTAGGAATGAACTAATGGTCCTTTTTAAGGATGTTGTTCAAAAACAAGATTTTATTACAGGTTAGTCTAAGTATTTTAGATGTGCATATGAAACATTCATAGACCACTTAACCAAAATAAGCAGAAGGAAAATATGTATTTTATCATAGACCAATCAACTTTAAACAGCTGATCAAAGAGTTATAAAAATGTTGCTTATTAGTCTTCAACTTGTAACAATGTTGTTTTCATAACATGTGACTATTTGAAGTCATGTTATAAAAACGTCAATCTCTTAAAAGTATTCTAATTAGATCATAAAATTAATGAAAGTACATTCTTTTATCACCATTTGTCTTAAAACTGTAGACCACTTGCACAAGTGAAATAGAAGAGCAAGTGACAATGAACCAATATCAATGACTGGAAATCTGGCCACATTTACAAAAATATGCCAACCAATCAATGTTTTTCCACTAGGCATGGGGAAAATTAAAAGGCGACTAAGGTCTCTAAAACTGACAAAGCATCACAAAGACCAAGCTACTAGAAAGCCAAAACCAAAAGGCCGTAGTTATATTTTCTGTCACTAGAGCTCCTTAGAAAGAAAAGCTTAGCTACATATTGGAGAATTGAGGTGGGGTGTAGTAGAAAGTGAACATTAATGGGAGTTTCACTTTGGAAGAAGTTATACTTGAACATGAATTTTTTTATAAATACCAGGCACATTTCAAAAGCTGTACAAACAGCAAGTTACATTTTATCATTCGCGTTTCATTTGTTTCTTACGCTTGTCTAAATGTTGTTGTATGTCTATCCTTTCCAAAGCTCCATATCTGAGAAATTTTACATCACTGACACCACCTTGACACATTACAGTGTGACAGGACAATTTAGGCCAAACTTGAGTCAAAGTAAGAGGCTGGTAAGCCAATTTAAGTACGTTATGGATATAATGAGAAAACATTTTATTGGATAGTTTTCAAAGCATAAAACTCTGCACACTAACCTCTCCCCCCCCCCATTTATTTTTTTATATATATTTTACATAAATTGTACACACATAAACCCATCTCCTCACATTTTCTCAGTTCAGACCAAAGGGAGTAGGTGGTCTGCCAAGCTGGAATATAAAGCAACTTTAATGGATTCCCTTACAGAAAAATATTTTTATATCATTTATAGCATTTTATATAATGTATAGCATTAGTTTTACTGGGAAATGCAGATTATGCTAATTGAAGAGCCCAATTATTTAACATCCTTGCCCTAACATTCTTTCCAGAGGATGCTGAGAAGACTAGGAATTTAAAAGGGTTAAAAAAAGAGCTAGATAAATTCATGGAGGTTAGGTCCATCAATGGCTATTAGCCAGGATAGGTAGGAATAATGTCCTTAGCCTCAGTTTTTCTAGAAATGGATGACGGGGGAGGGATCACGTGATGATTACCTGTTGTACTCACTGCCTCTGGGGCATTTGGCATTGACCACTGTCGGAAGACAGGACATTAGGCTAGATGGAGCTTTGGTCTGACCCAGTATGGCCGTTCTTATGAGAGCTTTGCAATCCAAAGGAGGATTGAAAATTAGTTAAAAGGCATCAAGTAGGAAAAAAAAAAAAAAATCAAACTTTTTCTTCATCCTTGGACTGTAAATTAATACTTTGAGACATGCTATAAGCTACTCAGCATAAGTTTTCTTAAAAGTTAAAAGCAGGGATAATCTATCTACCAAGTAGCTTCATTAAAGTCAAACGTTTTCACAAAGTCAACACACCAATTTGTTGCTTACTACATTGGATTATTTTTACTACTGCAAGAATTCTGTATGTAGAAATATGCATTTGACCAGGAAGACACTGCAATTACACTTTTCTCCCACTAAGGGCTGCTATGGCACCAGAAGAAAGGGTAGCCCACTCAGCCAGCCTGAAGAGAGGGTGGGGAGAGGCTGTCTCATACCTTTCTTGTGGAGTCAGGTGAGAACACATGGGATGAGGGACAAAGCAAGGCATACAGAGTTGCTGGGGAGTTCATCATACCAACAGCAGCAGTATAAGCTTTTTTTTCCCCAGATTGTTCATATAAACACATCCTATCAAATTAAGTTTTAAAAATTCTTTCAGACTTACGATTGTAAATGCAATTGTAATGACAACCAAAAATCAACAAGAGCAAAATTTCTACCACTTCCCAAGATATATACTTGAAAGTATGATCATTACGTCAAGAACATGTGCCTCTGTGCACAAACAGAACATATTCTCCATGCTGAGATGCAAATCATTGTGGGTATGTCTACACTACAAAGTTAGTTTGAACTAACATCCGTTAGTTCGAACTAACTTTCTTAGGCGCTACACTAGCTCTCCGTTAGTTCGAATTAAATTTGAACTAACGGAGCGCTTAGTTCGAGCTAGGTAATCCTCATTCCATGAGGATTAAGCCTAGTTCGAACTTACTAGTTCGAATTAAGGGGTGTGTAGACCCTTAATTCGAACTAGTGGGAGGTTTCCCCAGGTTTCCCTGGTGGCCACTCTGGGCACCACCAGGGAAACTCGTATGCCCCCCCTCCCAGCCCTGGGGCCCTTAAAGGGGCACGGGCTGGCTACGGTGCCCATGCCAGGTGCAAGCCTGCCAGCACCCAGCCAGCAGAACCTGCACCTGGCACGGATCAAGCCAGCCACCCGATGCCCCCCAGCCCTCCCCCTCTTCCCGGGACCAGGCTGGCGGCTCCCGGGAGCTTGCCCGGGACCACAAGAGGCAAGCACCCGCCTGGGCTAGTGCAGACATCGTGGACCTCGTCCACGATCTCCACACTGGGCACAGGAAAGTGGCCAGCTAGGGCAGGAGAGCTGCCAGCCTGGCCACCCAGGAGCAGGTGTGCATGAAAATCAAGGGGGTCCACTGAGACCCCCAACCCTGAGCTTACAATGGCCGTCCTGGGTCAGACCAAAGGTCCATCTAGCCCAGTAGCCTGTCTGCCGACAGCGGCCAACCCTAGGGACACTGGAGGGGATGGACCGAAGACAGTGACCAAGCCATTTGTCTCGTGCCATCCCTCTCCAGCCTTCCACAAACCTTGGGCAGGGATACCACTCCTACCCCCTGGCTAATACCACTCCATGGACCCAGCCTCCATGACTTGATCTCACTTCCCTTTAAACTCTGTTCTAGTTCTAGCCTTCACAGCCTCCTGCAGCAAGGAGTTCCACAGGTTGACTCTTTGCTTTGTGAAGAACAACTTTCTCTTACTAGTTTGAAGCCTGCTACCCATTCCTTTCCTTTGGTGTCCTCTAGTCCTTCTTTATGGGAACTAATGAAGAACTTTTCTGTATGCACCCTCTCCACCCAACTCCTGCTTTTAGAGACCTCTATCCTGTCCCCCCTCCGTCTCCTCTTTTCTAAGCTGAACAGTCCCAGTCTCTGTAGCCTCTCTTCATCTGGGACCTGTTCCCAACCCCTGATCATTTTAGTTGCCCCCCCCCAGCCTCTCTTCCCCTCTCCCACCTCCTTTTCCCAGTTTCCCCCAGTTTTGTTCAATAAAGACGGATTCCATTTTTGAACACAATTGTCCTTTATTTTGTACATCAAGAAAAGGGGCTAGGGAAGGGTAAGTGGAAGGAGGTGAGGGAGGAATGGGGCACAAGCCCCCGATGGGGAGGACTGGGCTGGCTCTGCGGGCTTCTGGGGGAGGGAGCTCTCCTGCAGCCCCCCAATTGTCCCCTCTCCCCAGATGGCAGCCTGCGGCAAGTGCAGCCGGGCTGATGGCCGAGTGGTGTGTTGTGCCCAGTGTGGGTACTCCGGGCACTCCAAGCCAGGACTGCTTTGCAAGCGGGACACCCCTGAGAACTGTCTGTCCGGGGTGGGGGGGTCAGGATCCTTTAAGCGCAGCCCTCGGCTAGCCTGAGACAGCATCTCCATGCTCTAAGTCCTTCTCTGATGCCCTGCCGGCACTGCTTCCGGCCATCCTTAAGCCCGGTTCAGGGTCCATTTAATGTGGACATGCTAGTTCGAATTAGCAAAACGCTAATTCAAACTAGTTTTTAGTTCTAGACGCGGTAGTTCGAATTAGCTTAGTTCGAATTAATTCGAACTAAGTTAGTTTGAATTAGTGCTGTAGTGTAGACATACCCTGTGTCAAATGTAATTCTGAACACTGGAGAGGCAACACGATCTGAGAGTTAGAGCAAAACAATGATGTTGGGAGTACAGCTTTCTGTTCTCAGCTACCACAATCTATGCACCTTACATTTCATCATCTATGAAATCTGTCATTACTTACCATTTTCACACCCTTTGAGACCCTCAGACAGTGCTGTTAGTACACAGGCTATTAAACATGACTAGCAAAAGGAGAAATGGGGTTCTCCTGTTGTACATTTAAATTTTGTTGGAAAATTATTTCGTTTCCCTATATCGGTTAAAACATGATCAAAGTCAGAACAGTTGCACTAGTTTAAATACATTGAACTAGGTAAACTGGTACAAACATCTAACAGCTGGACTTAAAACAATTTCTCTGAAATTAGTTTAGCTTCATTTGTTAAGTGGAATAGTTTGCATTCAAGATGTTAAGGTGTTTGTGTAAATGTGTAACCGCCCTTTCAGCAGCTGCACATTTACACACAGGGGGAGGCAGGAGCCAGCACTCGTGGGGAGCCAGCTTTTAAACCAACTCCCCACGTGTACAAGCTCCCACCTACTCTCCACACTGCTGCCTCTGTATCAGAGGGAGTGTGTGCTGTGTGTAACCGTGAGGGTTATCCAATGAGCCCAGGCTGATTGGTTAACGGTGTACTCAGGTCCATGTTCACATCCTTAGTTTGCACTGATAAACCAGTTTAACTTAAGTGCAATTACATTAAGGGGTTGCACCAGTTTAACTAGATAGATTTTAATTTAAAATGCGTGCAACTTTCCTAATATCTATACAAGCCCATAATTAAATTTGTTCAGATATCTTCATATCAGTGCTGAGAAGTTAAAACTGCTGCTCTTGCAGCTGAGTTCAGAAATGAGATATTTTAAATCAGTAATTATTCTGTGTCTTTAAATAGTGGTTCTCTCTGAAAGAAAGGAGCTTTATATTAATGTTTTTCATATGTTCTACATAATATGATTAAATCCAAAATACATAAAATGCAACTTTTAAATTACAAACTTACAGGTAACTATTGGCCTTCATATGAAGATATTACCTTTTAACAAGTATCATCACAGGAAAAAAATCCATGAAATCTTCATCATGAAACCTGCAAAGTTCAGCACATGCTACTCACAATTGGCATTCTAGATTCCCCCAGAAGCTTTTAAACCTTCATGTTTACTTAATGTGTCTATTAGAATACGTTGTTTTGGTCACTCTGACCCTTGCTAAGGATCTTATTAAAACAAGGCACCTTCAAAATGCATTCATATTTTGGTAGTTCACAAAATAAGAAACTGGAAGCTAATTTGTATAAGGAAATAATATACACGATGTCCTACAGCTAGTGCAGAACTGAAAATAGACAAATCAGTTTTGACTATTCTGGAATGTGAATTTTTCAAATATTTAATATTTCAAATTTCAGAAATAAGGAATATGCAAATACTGCAGGATAGTTTCAAGAATTTTTTTACTCTTTCAGACATCATGAAGGAAAGAAATATCCCATTTCACAGAAGTGACATCTAATAAAATTGCATTAAAATGTTAGACATCACAGGACACAGAACCTCTAACAATAATAACTCTTTTCTTGCATGCCCCTCATATGTGATGTTTTACATATTCCATTCAAGGAAGGAAAAGGGATGGTGAAAAGGAGCAATTATTGGGGGGGGGGGGGGGGGGTCCTAAACATTTTAATGGCCACCAAAATTTTAAAGAATGACAGAGGAATCTTCCTCCTTTCAAAAGGAGGACATAAAAGCTTGAAGTCTATGTATGGAACTCTTTACCCATCAAAAGGAGAGCCCTTATCTATTAGCTCACTGAAATACAAGTCCATATACACAATAGGAACATTTACTTGCAGCCAAATAGATTACATAATTCTGTTTCACAAATCAGTTGAACAATGGTAGCCAAGTGCACTAAAATCGCTTTCTGAGAGATCAACAAATGGTATATTGGAGTTCCAAAAGCAGTGTCCTAGCCCAAAAATCTTTGTAGATGTCAAGTATTTAATATGCTCATATGCGTAAGCCTAAAAATTTCTGCTTCTGGGAAGTAACATCACAAAAATTAAAAACTCACAAGATCAACAAAATGGAGAAAACCCTGCTTTCATGTGTCTGTTCTTTAACAGAATTGGGAACACTCCAGAATTTCCTTAGAAAACCACTAAAATAAAAAAACAAAATTGATATTTGAATTACTGAAGTCAGTTGGGTATATAATGCACTTTCAGAAAGCTTGTAAATATTTACAACATGCTATTCATGTTCATGTAACATTTTCAAGGTCAGTATTATGCATGCAGCTTCTTGGAGCTACATATTTCTGGTGTTATTTTTAACAACTGACTGAGTGCCTTGTGCTGATAGAAGCGCTACACTGTTTACAAAATATTCCCAAGTTATATCTGGTGATTCTACTGGTACATCTTGAATACACAGGTAGAGAACTATTGTGTGCACTATTGTGTGAACTATTGGTTCCTGATTTTTAAATATATTTTTAATAAAACATATTCTGTATCAGCTCCCATAAAGTCAGAAGAGCTCATGCAACTAATCACATACCAAATGGCTCTACTTATCTCCAAGGCCAGGTCCACATTACAGGGGAAGGTCAAATTAAGATATGCAACTCCAGCTATGTTAATTATGTTTCCACATGGTCTCCACAGTGGGAGGTCGATGGGAGCAAAATGCTTCCATTGACTTCCGTAACTCCTCACAAGGAGCAGGAGTACCAGCACCAATGGAGGTACCCTCCGAGTTCAATTTAGAAGATCTTTACTAGATCCTCTTAAATCAGACCCCAGAAGATCAACCACAGCAGTGATGAACCTCCATATAATGAAAATGTGGCCCAAGATAACTTGCCAAATTCTGTCAAGTTTGCAGATAAATTAACTGAATGAAGTGCAATTGTGAAGTAAAATTTAGTATTCTTACAAAAGTACATGTTGAGAGCTTGTTTACACCTAGTACTACTTTTTATTTACTTTCAATTCCCCTCCAGATACCAGCCCAACATAATAGAGAGACAACTTACCCACACAAGCATTGAGAAATAGCCAATCAGTCTTTTTCATTCTATTTTTTATTTGCTTTAGTTTTTTGAAGTCAACTTCAAGTTCCTCCTTGCTTCCAACAGCACCAGCCAATTCAATTCTTTGGAAGTCCATTTTCACTTCTGATTCACGTTTGGTTGTAGGAGGAGATCTTCTTTGGCTATTACCACTACTGCAGCTTCCCCTCCATCGAGCTCGGTCTTGCTCATTTATGATTGAAGAAGCCTCTTCTGTCTCCGCCAGTTCTATTGCTTCAATATTGTTAGGTCTGGGATGATCACATACCACACATTTCCTGGCCTTAGCCCAGTTTTCATATGTACATACAGAACAAGTCCAGTGCTGTGCCCTTGTATTCAGTTTATTTCTATCATTGTACTCTTCACAAGGATCAACAGAAAAGGGTACTGATCTTGAACCAGACCCTGAAGACTGAGGAGATTCTGTGGGGCTCCTGGTCCTTCGCTGCGACAAGCACTGAGTGCATCTTATCGCCCTTGGCCAGTTCAAGTATGTGCACATGTGGCACGACCATTTATTTGCACTTTCCATACTGTAAGAAGATTTAACCCTTGGTCTCGCACTAGAATCTGGACATATCAAAGGGCTACTTCCTCCTTCAGTGCTTGTAGGATCCCAATCTCTACCGACTTCACTTGAACCACTTTTGAACGGATCTTCCGTAATAATTGTTCCATTAGGTCTCTGAGCACGGCACATAGTACACTTAATTGCTGATGGCCAATTTTCATATGTACAATACTCACAAGCCCATTTAATTCCACATTCGGTCATCATGCACTTCTTGAAGTAAATTTGTTGGGAAGAAAGCTATAAATAATTAGAAAATATTATTAGAACATAATGGTTGCATACCATGCCATAAGTTTTATTACAAAGAGAACGTACTTTTGGGCAAATATCCTGATTAATGCTTCAGCAACCTTATCCTTTTCTTTAAAAGCAGGAATAAGGATTTCCCAACAGTAAATGAAAGTGGAAGTGGCATTCAGTTTTTAGGCTCTCCTTCAATTTAAGATGAAAACTTCACAAACAGATTCCAAAGATGAAATATAGTTCATTGCTTTATAGCCTTCTAACAGATGTACAGACAGGACATCTTTACCTAACTCCTCTGATCACAGTACAAAGAACACAGGAATCAAAGGGATGGGAAGGGAAGGCAGGAAAAAGACAGTACCTGTTCTCGTAACTGGTGTTCACAATGTGTTGTTCGCATCCATTCCAATCAGGTGTACGTGCAAGTGTCAAACTTTTCCCCTTGCAGCTCCCATAGGGTCATCTGTGCAGACCCCTAAAATGGAGCCACTATATCAGTACCTACATAGCACAGCCAACCCTACCCTCCCTCAGTTCCTTCTTGCCGGTTATTCTGACAATGGGGAAGAAGGGTGGGTATTGGAATGACATGAACACCACATCTCAAAGAACACTAGTTACGAGAACAGGTAACTGTCTTTTCTTCGAGTACTTGTTCATGTTGATTCCAATCAAGTGACTCCCCAAGCCGCTACCCCATAGAGGTGGGGCAGAAATTCAGAATCATTGACAGTCATACTGCCCTACCAACTGCTGCATCTTTCCTGAAGAATTTATCGAGCATGTAGTGAGCCATGAACATATGACTCAAAGACCACGCGGTTGCCCTGCAGATCCCCTGCATGGGAACCTGTGTCGCTAAAGCCATTGACAAGGTTTGTGTTCTAGTTGAGTGATCTATGACCAACGCGGGAGTGACCCTTGATATGTTGTAACCAGTGTATATGCACCACACTACCCAGGAAGATATACACTGCGCAGAGACCGAATCGCCTTTCATGCATTCCACCAATGCCAAGAACAGCTATGTGGACTTTCAAAATGGCGTAGTGTGATGTACGTAGAAGGCTAATGCCCTTCTCACATCCAGTGTGTGCAGCACTCTCTGCCTAGCACAAGCACATGGCTTAGGATAGAAAACTGGAAGGAAAATCTCTTGCATCAGATGGAATTGGGAGACCACTTTTGGTGGTAAAGACAGATGCAGCCTGAGCAGCACTTATCTGTGTGGAAGACTGTATGCAGTAGTTATGAGGATAGGGTCCCTCAACTCAGACACTCTCCTTGCTGAAATGATAGCAACCAGGAAGGCTTCCTTCAAAGAGACATGAAGCAAGGAACATTCTGCCATTGGTTCAAAGGCTGGTCCCATGAGTTTGACCACCAGGCTCATGTCCCAAGCAGGAACAGGCAGAAAACAGCACGAATATAACCTTTCTAACCCATTCTTAAAATATGTCACCATGGGGTGGCCCAACAGAGAACTCTCGAAGTAATGTGGGTGAAAGGTGGATACCACCACCAAGTGAACTTTGACCAAAGAGGGTACTAGGCCCCGTGACCGTAAGTGCAACAGGTAATCTAGCACCACTGGAATAGGCACCTGCCCAGGGGAAATATCCCGCTCCGCACACCAGCTGGAGAACCTTTTCTAATTAGGCCAAGTATGCCACCCTGGTAGAGGGCTTTCTGCTGCCCAAGAGAACTTCTTGTACCTGGGTTGAGCACTAAAGCTCTAGCAAATTGAACCATCCAGTTTCCGTGCTGTTGGATGGAGTGAATGCAGATCCAAGTCTCTGAAATAACCCCAGTGCTGCATCAGCAGGTCCGGATACAGGGGAAGAGCTATCGGGGCTTCCACCAACAAGATTAGCAGGGTGGAGAACCAATGTTGGCATAGGTCAAAATGTACCAGGAGAATTGGGAGAAACGCATGCAGAAGGGGCGTTTCCGCCCCCCTCCCCCCCAGTGGAAAGGGGATGCATCTCCAATGGAACCCTGATAGTGATTCTGGACTGAGCAAAAGTCCAGACACCTTTTGTTCTCTGGTGTAGCAAACAGATCTGGTCGGGGAGCCCCCACCAGTGGAAGATTGGTCTTATCACATCTTCCTTGAGTGACCACTCAAGGACCATAAAATTCCTGCTGAGGGCACCCACCAGTGTATTCTGTAGTCATGGTAGATATTGGGCTTCCAAGTAGATTTCGTGCTTTATGCAATAACACCACAGTCTCTGTGCCTCACTGCAGAGCTGGGATGATTGTGCGCCCCCCCGCTTGTTTACATAAATCATGGTCATATTGGCCGTACAAACCAACACACTGGTCCTGCATCTGGGGTCGGACCACCTGGCAAGCCAGTCTGACCGCTCTTAGTTCTTTCACATTGATGTGAAGACTCATGTCTATAGGTGATCATAGTCCTCGGGTCCTCATGTCACCTAGGTAGGCCTTGGATCTGGGGTGGGTCACCAATGTTAAAGAGGAACTCAAGGGGACAAATTGTACCTCTTCTGATGGGTGGTGGATGGACACATTAAACCTAAGAGACTATCACCTCATGGGGCATGGACACTACCATGTCCAGACAGTGGTGAGCCAGCATTGAAGGGGATCTTAGATGTAGATGTGTATATCCAATCATGTGACAACATGATGCCATGTGGCCTAGGAGTCTGAGGCTCATCCTTGCTGTTGTGAGCAGGTACTGGGTGAGGGTATCTATCAAGTCCCGAATGGTCTGGGACCGTGACTCTGGCAACAATGCTTTCCCTTGGGTTGAGTCTAGTGTTGCCCCTATAAATTCTATTCTCTGCACCAGACTCAAGACTGACTTCTCCTTGTGAAGAAGGATGCCCAGAGTTCTGGACAGCTCTAACACAAGGTCTCCACAAGTGAGGAGCTGGTCTCTGGAGGGCTCTTTTAGCAACCAAATATCCAAGTATGGGAAAACATGGACCCCTCTCCTGCATAGGAAGGCTACTGCCACTTCCATACATTTGGTTAACAATCACGAGGCAGAAGAAAGGCCAAATGATAGCACCACAAATTGGCAGCACCCACCCACTATTGTGAATCCGAGGTAATGGCTGTGATCAAAACGTGTAAATATGCATCCATCATGTCAAGGGCAGCAAACGAGTATCCCAGATCGAAACAAGAGATTATGGTGGCCAGAGTGACGATCCTGCACTTTAGCTTCCATATGTAGTAGTTGAGGTTCTTTAGACCCAAGACTGGTCTGAGACCGTGCCTTTTGCTTTTGGTATGAGGAAATAGCAGGAATAAAAAGCCTTGTCCCTGAATTCGAGGGACCTCTTGTATCGCACCTGCCTCGAGGAACGACTCGGCCTCCTGTTGCAGGATATGCTTGTAAGAGGGGTCTCTGAAGAGGGATGGGGAAGTGGTGGGGATGCAAACAGCAGGGAGTATCCCACTCCAACCGTGCGGAGAAACCAACAGTCTGATGTAATACTGGCCCACGCATAGAAGTGGGATAGCCTGCCTGAACACAGAGGGAATGGATCCAGTAGGTCTGGTGCTCTACCCTCGGGCGCACCTTCAAAAAGGCCTGTTTGGGGCCTGGGGAAGGCTTGAAGGAGTTGTACTCCTAGTTATTTTGTTGGGTTTCTCCTATTATTGTTCCTCTTGCGCCTGTGCTGCTGCTCATGGCGCTGTTTAAATCTCTGCTGCTGAGGCTGAAACAGGCACCTTTGGATGCCAGGGTATGCATCTCTAGGGAACTCAGGGAATTCCTCTTTCGAGAGAGGAAAGCAAATGCAGACGAACAAAATTGCAAATGAAGTGCGGATTTGAATTTTCCGCGTTTCAATCGCATAATTGCATCTGGCTGCTTTTTCGAAATTTCTTTTTTTCGAAATAGGGTATTTTGAAAAAGTGGCCGGATGCGATTATGCAAATGAAGCATGGGAAATCTGTACTTCATTTGCAATTTTGTTCATCTGCATTCCTCTCAAAAGAGGAATGCAGTGTAGATGTATCCTGAGGCAGCGCAGCTTGGGAGTCAGCCTGTTCCACTCAAAGGGGAGATTCTGTAATTCTGACTGGACCTCTGGGAGAAGCCCCAAGGCCTGAAGCCATATGGATCACTGCATAGCCACTCCAGTTGAAGCATTCTTGCTGCCTAATCCACTGAGTCCAGGGCTGCTAGTAGGGATGTTCTGGCTTCCTCTGACAGACCTCCAAATTCCTGGCAGGCATCATGGAGCAGTAACTTTGTATTTAGTGAGTACTTCCCAAGATTCAAATGCGTAGCAGCTAAGGATCGCCTGCTGATCCTCTAATTGTAGGCCCCCTGAAGAGTAGACCTTCCTACCAAGCAGGTCAGTCTTCCAGGCCTCCTCGGCTTTGGGGGACGGGGCCTGTTAGCCTTGCCTCTCCCTCTCATTGTGATCTCAGCAGTCAATTGATGAGGGATGATGGTGAGAGTATAAGAACTCATACCCTTTGGAGGGAACAAAGTATCTCCTCTCAACACCCTTTGCCATTGGGGGAATGGAGGATGGGGTCTGCCATAGGTTCATTAGTTCGACTGTATGGTCTTTATGATTGGCAGAGCCATCCTGGAGGGTCCCTCTGTGAGAGGATGTCCACTATGGGCTCCTCAGGTCCCTGTATCTCTTCTAAAGGGAGATTCATGAGCAAACCTGCACAGTAGTTCCTGGTATGCCTTATGGTCCACTAGCAGGGGACCAGACATGGAAGTGCCCACCACCTGGAGACAAGGACGAATAAGCATGAGTAGGCTTCATTGGCTGCGTCGGGGTCCCTCATCTGGCTCCACCTGATGCCCCTGCCTGGATGGCCAGTCCCAGGACTCGGAAGGTGGGCATCCCCTCTTGGTGCGTGGGATTCCATCACCAATGGTGCCCTCAAATGGCATGTATCCCAAGGGGAGCAGGATCTGTGGCTTGTCAACACTGTCGACCTGGGTGCTCCCTGAGACTGATGTTATGCCCAGAGTGTCCAGAAAGGCCACTATAACACGATTTTCCCACGTTTTGCCACAGTCAGAGCAGCTGAATCAAGGAGGGACCAACACCACATCTGATTCCGACTCAGACTCAAACTACCACAGCAGTGCCGATAATGTCTATGCCAGCTTTCATGTTGAGACCCTTTTGGCAATCTCAAACAGTACTGAGAGGGTCTTGAACAGGAGCAGCATCTGGTGTTCCTGAATCTCGATCTTGACCTGGAGACCGATCTCGGTGCGAACCGTTGATTGTTCAGTGCTGGCCCAGCACTCAGCCCTGAGCTCTCCATCGGTGCCAAGGTAGGGGATGCTGCACTGATGAAGGTGGTCCTTATGAGGAAGGTTACCTGTCCCAGTACCATATTGCGGACTGTGGTCAACACAGCATTGCCAGCTTCCACCCTCAAATGGTGCAGTCTGGGTGATGTCAGTGGTTTTTCTTGCACCATGAACTCTTCCACCTCTGAATTTTCTATCAGGTCCCTGGTTGCTTCAAAAGGTGTCCAGCGTCGAGGGAGGAGTTCAAGACCTGCACTGGGCTCCTGACTCAGTGATGGGTCATGTGCCGGACTCAACGACACTGGTCTCAGGGCCAGAGCTGACAGTATGCCTTGGTTCTCTCAGGTGGGGGAATTCCTCCGGGACTGGTCCTCTCTCCGCTGGGACTTATGGGTGGTGGAGATCGGCACCATGAGGTAGGAGGGAGGATGGGGTAGGACAGGTGGACCTGTGTCTCGGCCCTGCAATCATCAGCGCTAGGGAACCCCAGCGCCAAGAGTCTTTTGCCATCTCTACTTCTGCACTGAACTGGCTCCCAGGGCCGATTTCTCAGTCTGAGGGGGTTTTAGTGCCGCTTCCATAAGGAGCTGCTGGAGTCTGTACTCCAGGTCCTTTCTGGTGCAGGGCTCAAAACTTCTACAGATCTCGCACTTCTCAGTGCGGTGTTCTTTACCCAGACAGCAGAAGCACGCGTCATACAGGTCGCTGTTGAGCACAGGGCACTTACAGATTGACCACAATTTAAATCTGGGGCATTGGCCATGCCCCAGTGCCCTAAGGAGCTAGAGTTCTTGGTACTTGCCCTCTATCTGTTGACTCTGCTTACACGGACGAAAATGAGACTCAAAGAGCTATCCTAGGGACTAGACACTTGCTAAGGCAAGTGCTAGATAATCCCAGCGTTGCCACAGATGGTAAGAAGGAACTGAGGGAGATTAGGGTCAGCAATGGTATATATGCGCTGATACAGCAGCGCCACTCTAGAGGTCTCCACAGCCAACCCTACGTGAGCTGCTAAAGGAAAAGTTTTTCTGATGCTCGTGCACGTGGCGCACATACACCTGATTGAAATCGACATGAACTAGCACCCAAAGAAGAAAGTAGGGAAAGGGACTATAAGGATTGAAAATAGCTAAAAGACAATGAAATCAGTATAACAATATAGAAAAGGTAGCGTTTAAACTGCACAAAGATCCCTGTTTCAATATTTAAATATATTATGTAAAGCAAGAATATTGTGGGTTTGCCTTACTCCATTGCACCAGCCACAGAGATAGATTTGTGAAGGTGGCATGCACTAAACAGTGTGATGAGTTTGATTTAAGAATATAATAAAGGTGTTTATGCTTATCTGAATGTGTTTAGTATTGTCTAGGTCAGAAGCTGCCTGCTATTAGAAAAATCCGAACAATGCTGGTGCAGGAACTACATATGTTGGCAGACAAAGGTATGTACTGTTAGTTCTCCAATCCCAATTTCCACACCACATTTTTTTTTAAAAAAAAAAATCTTACTTTTTCCGTCTAATGAAGAGGAGATTCTGTCTCCATGTTGGCTCAGACCTTGTCCTCCTCACACTGAAAAATGGGATGGACGACACTATGCAACAACTACCCCTGTAAACAAAATGAAGAGAGTTTCAATTAAGGTATTACACTGGACTTGAGCAACCAAAATAGTAGTACTTTGTATGCCACTCCCATTCTAATCCCTGGGTTAAACTTCAGTCACAACCTACTCTGAGTTTAATGCATACTTAGCATGTCTAAAATAAGCTGCCACTGATCAATTTCTTAGAAGAATCAGCCAAAGTACAACATACAACTGTTCAACTTTCATTCATATTAACAGAAGTATAAACTTTGAGTTACATCAGAAAAGTTCATAGGCATGGTATCTCAATTCAGAACTCAAATAAGTCTAACAGTTTGATTTTTACAATCTGTTTAAAAAAGAAAAAGAAAAGAAATTTTCCCATTCCTGCATGACCAACAAAATTGGTTTTACTTGATGAATTGCAAATTATGAAATTTTCAAGAGTATATCCTCCTGAATACAAACTCAGTATTGTCAGTTCCACTGTTAGTTTTCATATTTCCATGAGACTGCTATTTTATTGTACAACTGAAAGGGGGAGGGGAAGAGCAGTTACCTTAAGAGTTACGAACACCAGAGCTGTGAACTGACCAGTCAATCACACACTTCATTTTGAAGAGAATATATGCAATCAGGAAGCATGACAAAAAATAAAAGCAAATACTGTATAGTCCAGAATAGGGATGTTAGCTATTAGGTAACTGAACAGTCATGTAACTGCATGAAATCTTAACAGTTACATGATTATTCTATAGACCCCAGGGGTGGGGCCGGCAGCCAGTATATTCTAGCTCCATTCCCAGGGTGCCAGGCTAATACAGAGGCAGCAGCCCCTGTCCACAGGGATCTGAGCTCCCCATGAACAGAGGCTGCTGTGGGGGGCTGCCGGAATGGCAGGAGAGGCTGCCATGAACCAGCCTGTCTGCAGCGAGCCTGAGCCCACCAGACAGAGGCTGGTCCAGCAGCAGCCCCTGGCCGCTTTTAAGCCAGCTCCTGCTCACCACCACCATCCTTCCCCTCCTCCCCGCTGCCTCTGATACAGAGACAGCAGGAGGAAATGCATGAAATCGACAAGATTAACGGATAAGCATAGGCTTGTGGGTTAATTGTACAGGCAGTCCCCGGGTTACGTACAAGATAGAGACTGTAGGTTTGTACTTAAGTCAGAACTGGCATCCAGATTCAGCCGCTGCTGAAACTGACCAGCGGATGACTACAGGAAGCCCGAGACAGAGTTTCTCAGCACCCGGCAGCACCACAGATGCTCTACCCCAGTTGTCCCCAAGCCAGCTGCTGCTGAAACTGATCAGCGGCTGATTCCAGGAAGCCCGGGGCAGAGCAACTCTGCCCAGGGCTTCCTGTAGTCAGCCGCTGGTCAGTTTCAGCAGCGGCTGACTTGGACACCTAGGGCAGAGCAGCTGGGGTGCTGCCGGGTTGGTCCAGTAGCGCCGAGGAGCGGCGCTGAGGGACCAACTGGCAGCACCCCAGCTGGTCTACCACAGGCGTCCGCGAGAAAAGCCTGGTCTGCTGGGGCGGGGGGGGGGGAAGGGGGCGCGCACTAGCTGCGCCCCCCCGCCAGCAGACCATGGAAACGCGGGCGGCGGGACCGAGACGCGCCGCGGTGCCGCCGCCCGGGTCCGACGCAGAGCAATGCCGCGGAGGACGCGGGTGGCGGGACCACCCAGACGCGCCGCGGTCCTGCCGCCCACATCCTCCGGGGCAAGAAACGCTGCTCCGCGTCTCCCTGGTCTGATACAGAATGAACATTGTTTCTAGTGATTTTAGAAAACTACAATTTACGATGTGTAATTTTCATAGATGTTGAGCATCATCTCTGGTGCCACCTCCCCCCCATGCTGCTACCAGGGGGAGGAAGGGCAGAGAAGGCTGCTGCTCTGACAGCAGCCCCTGTCCATGGGGAGTCCCAGCTGGGCCTGCTGGACCTAGCACCAGCCAGGACTGAGCAAACTCGGCTCAGTCCCAGCTCACGCAGGGTCTGGGAACAACCCCCGCTGCAGCTCTGCAGTTTAAATGTAGA